>NC_041387.1:66467709-66511257 GCF_002162155.2 Triticum dicoccoides | reverse complement strand
ATTATTTCTAGAGGCCCAAAGATTTAGTTCACCTTTCTAGGTATTTCAGTTTCAGGCTTGCATTATTTCTAGAGGCCCAAAGATATAGTTCACCTTTCTAGGTATTTAAGTTTCAGGCTTGCATTATTTCTAGAGGCCCAAAGATTTAGTTCACCTTTCTAGGTATTTCAGTTTCAGGCTTGCATTATTTCTAGAGGCCCAAAGATTAAGTTCACCTTTCTAGGTATTTTAGTGTTGGGGAACGTAGCAGAAATTCAAAATTTTCTACGCATCACCAAGAACAATCTATGGAGAGACTAGCAACGAGAGAGAGAGAGAGGGAGTGCATCTTCATACCCTTGAAGATCGCTAAGCGGAAGCGTTGCAAGAACGCGAATGAGGTAGTCGTACTCGTGGCGATTCAGATCGCGGTCGATTCCGATCTAAGTGCCGAACAACGGCGCCTCCGCGTTCAACACACGTGCAACCCGGTGACGTCTTCCATGCCTTGATCGAGCAAGGAGAGAGGGAGAGGTTGGGGAAGACTCCGTCCAGCAGCAGCACGACAGCGTGGTGGTGGTGGAGGAGTGCGGTACTCCAGCAGGGATTCGCCAAACACTACGAGAGACGAGGAGGGAGAGAGGTAGGGCTACGCCTTGGGAGAGAGAGACTCATGTGTTGGGCAGCCCCAAAACCTCCACTATATATAGGGGGAAGTGAGAGGGGGAGGCGCCCTGGGGTTTCCCCTAGGGGGGCGGCGACCAGGGCAGATGGGATCTCCCCTTTGGGTGACTTGGCCCCCAAGCCAGCAGGTGGGAACCTTAGATGGGGTGCCGCAAGCCCCCTAGTCACGTGGGAATAGGTGAGGGGGCGCATAGCCCCTTAGTGGGCTGGTTTGCCCCCTCCCCTTGGCCCATGAAGCCCCCCCCCAACACTTGTCGGGGCTCCGGAAACACCTTTTGGTCATGCTGGTCATCACTCGGTACCTCCGGAACACTTCCGGACTCCAAAACCCTTCGTCCAATATATCAATCTTCACCTCCGGACCATTCCGGGACTCCTCGTGACGTCCAGGATCTCATACGGGACTCCGAATAACATTCGGTAACCGCGTACATACCTTCCCTATAACCCTATCGTCATCAAACCTTAAGTGTGTAGACCCTACGGGTTCGGGAACCATGCAGACATCACCGAGACAACTTTCCGGTCAATAACCAACAGCGGGATCTAGATACCCATGTTGGCTCCCACATGTTCCACGATGATCTCATCGGATGAACCACGATGTCAAGGATTCAATCAATCCCGTATACAATTCCCTTTGTCTACCGGTATAGTACTTGCCCGAGATTCGATCGTCGGTATCCCGATACCTTGTTCAATCTCGTTACCGGCAAGTCTCTTTACTCGTTCCGTAACACATCACCCCGTGATCAACTCCTTGACCACATTGTGCACATTATGATGATGTCCTAGCGAGTGGGCCCAGACATACCTCTCCGTCACACGGAGTGACAAATCCCAGTCTCGATTCGTGCCAACCCAACAGACACTTTCGGAGATACCCGTAGTGCACCTTTATAGCCACCCAGTTACGTTGTGACGTTTGGTACACCCAAAGTATTCCTACGGTATCTGGGAGTTGCACAATCTCATGGTCTAAGGAAAAGATACATGACATTTAGAAAAGCTTTAGCATACGAACTACATGATCTTATGCTAGGCTTAGGATTGGGTCTTGTCCATCACATCATTCTCCTAATGATGTGATCCCGTTATCAATGACATCCAATGTCCGTGGTCAGAAAACCATGACCATCTGTTGATCAATGAGCTAGTCAACTAGAGGCTCACTAGGGACATGTTGTGGTCTATGTATTCACACATGTATTGCCGTTTCCGGTCAATACAATTATAGCATGAATAATAGACAATTATCATGAACAAGGAAATACAATAATAACCATTTTATTATTGCCTCTAGGGCATATTTCCAACATTTAGTTATAGGCTTGCATTATTTTTAGAGGCCCAAAGATTAAGTTCCCAGTCGGCGGCAAGCAGCCCTGCTACCCATGCCGGTGTCGACCTCAACTCGCAAGGGCCGGCGTCGGAGGGGTTCCCGGGGCTTGGGCTCTACAGAGCCTTCCTCCAGAGCAACGATGGCGAGCTCCTCCCTCAGTGCGTGAGGGGCTCCGGGCTCCCTCCCTATCGTGAACAACTTCCGTGATGAGTTAGCTCATTCTTTGTTTCATGAAGTGTTTTTTTATTTTGTGAAGCTTGATTGACGACTTGTATGTTTAAGTGGGATATCTCATTTGTATGGACAAAGTAAAAATTATCATGTTTTGCATGCTTGATTGTATAGATGGTTCGTTTATGTCAATTGTGAGCGGGAGGAGGCCATAGAAGAGCCGACCACACCAAGAGGGTGCTTGGATCCAAGGTCCTTATTTTAGTCTGACTAAAAATAGGGTCCAAAGTAGTCAAATGATTGAGATAGAGCATTTATTATCAATCTAACCCTGCCATCCGTACACCTCTTTGGTTTAGAGTTAGTTCAGGGTTAGAATCTAACTCTAACCTCTAACTGAGTTAGAGTTCTCCTCGTCTTGGTTCATCGCCATCATACTTTCCCCATTCCTGTGTTTTCAGTATCCTGCGAATCAAAGAGGCCCTTTTTTCGGGAAAAATCAAAGAGGCCCATAGACTGGTTTAGGTCCGGTCATTTTTTTATAAACGTGTTATGTCCAAAATTAAATGAACGTGCTCCGGTTTCCATGAAAATAATCCGGTTTCATGTAGTAATTCATTGATTTATTTATTCTTCTGCGGGGGGTTTGCATGTAATTCGTGAGGTCTGAAATGTAAAGTACCCCGACATATGCTCCGAGTCGTGCATGCACTACGACCCAGATGCTCTATGTCCCACATGTCGGCGAATGGGAGCATGTGGAAATAGCCTAGGAGTACATATATGAGGATAAATGCGTGAAAAATATGTACTGTGAAGCGTAGCCGCGGTTCGAAAAGTAGACCTAAAGTGATGACAGCTATAGGTCGCACGCACCAAACTAGTGGTACTAGACATACGACTAATTTTTCCCTTCAAAAAAAGAGGCACGAGTGCTCAGTACTCCTATTCTATAAACACGAGTCCCATCTGACAACGGCGTCCGTGCTACAGCTAGCCCTCCTCCCTTGTTTCTCTCTTCTACTCTCCAAGAGCATGGTTAATAATATAGCCAACTGCTGGCTATATGATGTTGCCATGTCACATATAGTCAAGTTTATAGCCAACAAGTACAATAGCTAGATATAAATATGTACTACTTTGTTGATACATGGCCCATTCCACTCTCTCACAAAGTACCTAGGAGCACGTGCTGCATCCGGCTGTTAACTAGTAGCCCGCTTCTCTCCTCTCTCCTCTTCTCTCTCTTCCAAGTAAGCAAGAATATAATATTTAATGTCTTATAGCCCGCCTACATCACCTTATTGTACTTGCTCTAAACTCGGCCGACGCCCGGTGGGTTGGGTGGGTTTGCTCAACTGCGTCCCCACCTCACAGTGAAAATGTTACGACTGGAATAAAAAATGCCATATACTCCCTCCGTTCATAAATATAAGCCTTTTTAGATACTACTCCCTCCTTTCTGGTTTATAAGGCTCAATTCAAAAATCTCACCAACCAAGGTAGATGGTGAGTGGTGGAATACCTTTTGGAGTTTGCAAAAGCACCCAAATTAATGTTGTTTTCCTCAAAAAAGTATGTTTACCAATGCATTAATTGCAATGCATGCATGCATAAATTACATGCATTGGTCAATTTTCTCTTAATACTTGCATGCAATGATTTAATGCACTTTGGAATTTGAACATGTGATGGGAAACAACCAAACAGAGCCTTATAAAATGGAAAAACTAAAATGTTGAGATAAGCCCTATAAACCGGAAAGGAGGGAGTACTTCAAATGGAAGACAACATACAGATGTATGAAGACATAGTTTAGAGTGTAGATTCACTCATTTTGCTCCGTATGTAGTAGTCACTTGCTGGAATCTTTAGAAAGACTTATATTTCGGAATGGAGGGAGTACTATACTAATAAAACATTAAGGCCATGAGGCGATGCAGTGCTAGTTACAGGAGGCAAGAAGAAGAGATGCATCCATCGACGACGTCCACCTCCTCTACTCAGGGCGCCGGCCCACCGAACGGCGCCTAAGTAGCAGCGGCTTTCGTGGCCAGGTCGACGTGCTTCTGAACAATGGCGTCCAAAGATTCCAGCCGCTGGAAGAAGGCCAACGTCTTTCTGTCCTTGTTTTCCTTGTAGTGGCCTATGTAGACGATTTCCTTGTAGACGTGGATGTGCAGGTCGACGGTTTCTTGCATGGCGAGGCGCTGCACGGCGAGCGCGGCCTCGAGGTGCACATTCTTTGTCACGACCTCCGGCACCTGCAGGGCCACCAGGGCTTGAAACAGTTCATCACCATGTAGGCCGATGAGGGTGGCAGGCAATGAGGAGCCTGGGCACGCGGGCTAGAGCAGTACGGCAAGGTCGTCCGCGCGCTTCTTGACGGCGGTGAACTTGCGGATGGAGTTGACCATCATGTCATCCATGCGAGAGGCGAAGCCGGCGTCGGCGAGGGCTATGATGCCTGCGGTCGCCAGCACCGTCTGGAAATGCTGCGCGGTGCGGGGCCGTAGGCCGGCGCCTTGGATGATTTGGCACAGCCGACTGCCGCTCGCGTCCATCGCCTCCATAGGTGCTTGTGGCTTCTGGTCACTTGGTCTTGGATTGGAGTGAGCAGTGTGTTGGAAATATGCCCTAGAGGCAATAATAAAAGTATTATTATTATATTTCCTTGTTCATGATAATTGTCTTTTATTCATGCTATAACTGTATTATCCGGAAATCGTAATACACGTGTGAATACATAGACCACAATATGTCCCTAGTGAGCCTCTAGTTGACTAGCTCGTTGTGATCAACAGATAGTCATGGTTTCCTGGCTATGGACATTGGATGTCATTGATAACGGGATCACATCATTAGGAGAATGATGTGATGGACAAGACCCAATCCTAAGACTAGCACAAAAGATCGTGTAATTCATTTGCTAGAGCTTTGCCAATGTCAAGTATCTCTTCCTTCGACCATGAGAGCGTGTAACTCCTGGATACCGTAGGAGTGCTTTGGGTGTATCAAACGTCACAACGTAACTGGGTGACTATAAAGGTGCACTACAGGTATCTCCGAAAGTATCTATTGTTTTATGCGGATCGAGACTCGGATTTGTCACTCCGTGTAAACGGAGAGGTATCTCTGGGCCCACTCGGTAGGACATCATCATATGCGCAATGTGACCAAGGAGTTGATCACGGGATGATGTGTTACGGAACGAGTAAAGTGACTTGCCGGTAACGAGATTGAACAAGGTATCGGTATACCGACGATCGAATCTCGGGCAAGTAAAATACCACTAGACAAAGGGAATTGTATACGGGATCGATTGAGTCCTTGACATCGTGGTTCATCCGATGAGATCATCGTGGAACATGTGGGAGCCAACATGGGTATCCAGATCCCGCTGTTGGTTATTGACCGGAGAACGTCTCGGTCATGTCTGCATGTCTCCCGAACCCGTAGGGTCTACACACTTAAGGTTCGATGACGCTAGGGTTATAAAGGAAGCTTGTATGTGGTTACCGAATGTTGTTCGGAGTCCCGGATGAGATCCCGGACGTCACGAGGAGTTCCGGAATGGTCCGGAGGTAAAGATTTATATATAGGAAGTCCTGTTTCGGCCATCGGGACAAGTTTCGGGGTCATCGGTATTGTACCGGGACCACCGGAAGGGTCCCGGGGGCCCACCGGGTGGGGCCACCTGCCCCGGGGGGCCACATGGGCTGTAGGGGGTGCGCCTTGGCCTACATGGGCCAAGGGCACCAGCCCCAAGAGGCCCATGCGCCTAGGGAACCCTAGAGGGAAGAGTCCTCAAGGGGGAAGGCACCTCCGAGGTGCCTTGGGGAGGATGGACTCCTCCCCCCCTTCTTGGCCGCACCCCAAAACCCATCTAGGGCTGGCCGCCGCCCCTAGGGGGTGGGAAACCCTAAAGGGGGCGCAGCCCCCTTCTCCCCTATATAAATAGAGGCCTGGGGCTGCCCATAACAGATGAGAACTTCTCCTCTTGGTGCAGCCCTGCCTCTCCTCCTCCTCCTCTCCCATGGTGCTTAGCGAAGCCCTGCTGGATTGCCGCGCTCCTCCATCACCACCACGCCATTGTGCTGCTGCTGGATGGAGTCTTCCTCAACCTCTCCCTCTCTCCTTGCTGGATCAAGGCGTGGGAGACGTCACCGGGCTGTACGTGTGTTGAACGCGGAGGTGCCGTCCGTTCGGCACTTGATCATCGGTGATCTGAATCACGACGAGTACGACTCCATCAACCCCGTTCACTTGAACGCTTCCGCTTAGCGATCTACAAGGGTATGTAGATGCACTCTCCTTTCTACTCGTTGCTGGTCTCTCCATAGATAGATCTTGGTGATACGTAGGAAAATTTTTGAATTTCTGCTACGTTCCCCAACAGTGGCATCATGAGCTAGGTCTATTGCGTAGATTCTTTGCGCGAGTAGAACACAAAGTAGTTGTGGGCGTTGATGTTGTTCAATATGCTTACCGTTACTAGTCCAATCTTGTTTCGACGGTATTGTGGGATGAAGCGGCCCGTACCGACCTTACACGTACTCTTACGTGAGACAGGTTCCACCGATTGACATGCACTTGGTGCATAAGGTGGCTAGCGGGTGCCAGTCTCTCCCACTTTAGTCGGAACGGATTCGATGAAAAGGGTCCTTCTGAAGGGTAAATAGCAATTGGCATATCACGTTGTGGTATTGCGTAGGTAAGAAACGTTCTTGCTAGAAACCCATAGCAGCCACGTAAAACATGCAAACAACAATTAGAGGACGTCTAACTTGTTTTTGCAGGGTATGCTATGTGATGTGATATGGCCAAAAAGGATGTGATGAATGATATGTGATGTATGAGATTGATCATGTTCTTGTAATAGGATTCACGACTTGTATGTCGATGAGTAAGACAACCGGCAGGAGCCATAGGAGTTGTCTTTATTTTTTGTATGACCTGTGTGTCATTAAAGAACGCTATGTAAACTACTTTACTTTATTGCTAAACGCGTTAGCCATAGAAGTAGAAGTAGTCGTTGGCGTGACAACTTCATGAAGACACGATGATGGAGATCATGATGATGGAGATCATGGTGTCATGCCAGTGACGATGATGACCATGGAGCCCCGAAGATGAAGATCAAAGGAGCTATATGATATTGGCCATATCATGTCACTACTCTATTTGATTGCATGTGATGTTTATCATGTTTATGCATCTTGTTTACTTAGGACGACGGTAGTAAATAATATGATCCCTTACAAAATTTCAAGAAGTGTTCTCCCCTAACTGTGCACCGTTGCTACAGTTCGTCGCTTCTAAGCACCACGTGATGATCGGGTGTGATGGATTCTTACGTTCACATACAACGGGTGTAAGACAGTTTTACACAGCGAAAACACTTAGGGTTAACTTGACGAGCCTAGCATGTGCAGACATGGCCTCGGAACACGGAGACCGAAAGGTCGAGCATGAGTCGTATAGTAGATACGATCAACATGAAGATGTTCACCGATGATGACTAGTCCGTCTCACGTGATGATCGGACACGGCCTAGTTGACTCGGATCATGTTATCACTTAGATGACCAGAGGGATGTCTATCTAAGTGGGAGTTCATAAGATGAACTTAATTATCCTGAACATAGTCAAAAGACCTTTTACAAATTATGTCGTAGCTCGCGCTATAGTTCTACTGTTTAGATATGTTCCTAGAGAAAATATAGTTGAAAGTTGATAGTAGCAATTATGCGATCAGTAGAAAGCTTATGTCCTTAATGCACCGCTCAGTGTGCTGAACCCCAACGTCGTTTGTGGATGTTTCGAACATCGAACATACACGTTTTGATAACTACGTGATAGTTCAGTTAAATGGTTTAAGTAGAGGCACCAAAGACGTTTTCAAAACGTCGCGGAACATATGAGATGTTTCGAGGGATGAAATTGGGATTTCAGGCTAGTGCCCACGTCAAGAGGTATGAGACCGCCGACGATTTTCTTAGCCTGCAAACTAAGGAGAGAAGCTCAATTGTTGAGCTTGTGCTTAGATTGTCTGAGTGCAACAATCACTTGAATCGAGTGGGAGTTGATCTTCCAAATGAGATAGTGATGTTTCTCCAAAGTCATTGCCACCAAGCTGCTAGAGCTTCGTGATGAACTATAACATATCAGGGATAGATATGATGATCCTTGAGGTATTCGCGATGTTTGACACCGCGAAAGTAGAAATCAAGAAGGAGCATCAATTGTTGATGGTTGGTGAAACCACTAGTTTCAAGAAGGGCAAGGGAACAAAGGGATACTTCATGAAACGGCAATTCAGCTGCTGCTCTAGTGAAGAGACCCAAGGTTGAACCCAAACCCGAGACTAAGTGCTTCTGTAATAAGGGGAACAGCCACTGGAGCAGAATTACCCTAGATACTTGGTAGATGAGAAGGCTGGCAAAGTCGATAGAAGTATATTGGATATACATTATGTTAATGTGTACTTTACTAGTACTCCTAGTAGCACCAGGGTATTGGATACCGGTTCGGTTGCTAAGTGTTAGTAACTCGAAATAAAAGCTACGAAATAAAAGGAGACTAGCTAAAGGTGAGCTGACGATACGTGTTGGAAGTTTTTTCCAAGCTAGATGTGATCAAGCATCGCACGCTCCCTCTACCATCAAGATTAGTATTAAACCTGAATGGTTTATTGAATCTCGATCGTAGTGATACACATTTTCATGCCAAAAGATATAAGATAGTAATGATAGCACCACTTACTTGTGGCACTGCCATGTAAGTCATAATGGTATAAAACGCATGAAGAAGCTCCATGTTGATGGATCTTTGGACTCACTCATTTTTGAAAAGTTTGAGACATGCGAACCATGTCTATTGGTATATATGCATGAAGAAACTCCATGCAAATGGACCGTTTGAACTCACTTGATTTTGAATCACTTGAGATATGCAAATCATACCACATGGGCAAGATGACTGAAAAGCCTCGGTTTCAGTAAGATGGAACAAGATAGCAACTTGTTGGAAGTAACACATTTTGATGTGTGTAGTCCAATGAGTGCTGAGGCATGCAGTGAATATCATTATGTTCTTACTTCACAGATGATTCGAGTAAATGTTGAGTTTATTTACTTGATGAAACACAAGTCTGAATTATTGAATGGTTCAAGTAATTTCAGAGTGAAGTAGAAGATCATTGTGACAAGAGGATAAAATGTCTATGATATGATCATAGAGATGAATATCTGAGTTACGAGTTTTGGCACACAATTAAGACATTGTGGAAATTGTTTCGCAATTAATACCGCCTGGAACACCATAATGTGATGGTGTGTCCGAACATCATAGTTGCACCCTATTGGATATGGTGCGTACCATGATGTCTCTTATCGAATTACCACTATCGTTCATGGGTTAGGCATTAGAGACAACCACATTCACTTTAAATAGGGCACCATGTAATTCCGATGAGATGACACCGTATGAATTATGGTTTAGAGAAACCTAAGTTGTCGTTTCTTAAAAGTTTGGGGCTGCGACGCTTATGTGAAAAAGTTTCAGGATTAAGCTCGAACCCAAAGCGGATAAAATACATCTTCATAGGACACCCAAAACAGTTGGGTATACCTCCTAATTCAGATCCGAAAGCAATATGAATTGTTTCTAGAATCGGGTCCTTTCTCGAGGAAAGGTTTCTCTCGAAAGAGTTGAGTGGGAGGATGGTGGAGACTTGATGAGGTTATTGAACCGTCTCTTCAACTAGTGTGTGGCAGGGCACAGGAAGTTGTTCCTGTGGCACCTACACCAATTGAAGTGGAAGCTTATGATATTGATCATGAAACTTCGGATCAAGTCACTCCCAAACCTCGTAGGATGACAAGGATGCGTACTACTTCAGAGTGGTACGTAATCCTGTCTTGAAAGTCATGTTGCTGGACAACAATGAACCTACGAGCTATGGAGAAGCGATGGTGGGCCCGGATTCCGATAAATGGCTCGAGGCCATAAAATCCGAGAACGGATCCATGGACTTTGGTGGACTTGCCCGATGATCAGCAAGCCATTAAGATAAATGGATCTTTAAGAAGAAGACGGACGTGGATGGTAATGTCACCGTCCATGAAGCTCGACTTGTGGCGAAAAGTTTTTCACAAGTTCAAGGAGTTGACTACGATGAGATTTTCTCATCCGTAGCGATGCTTAAAGTCCGTCGGATTCATGTTAGCATTAGCTGTATTTATGAAATCTGGCAGATGGATATCAAAACGAGTTTCCTTACCAGTTTTCATGAGGAAAGGTTGTATGTAATACAATCAAAAAGTTTTTTGTCGATCCTAAGGATGCTAAAAGGTATGCTAGCTCCAGCGATCCTTCTAAGGACCGGAGTGAGCATTTCGGAGTTGGAATGTATGCTTTGATGATGATCAAAGATTTTGGGTTTGTACAAAGTTTATGAGAAACTTGTATTTCCAAAGAAGTGAGTGGGAGCACTATAGAATTTCTGATGAATACATGTTGATCAGAAATGATGTAGAATTTCTGGAAAGCATATAGGGTTATTTTGAAAGTGTTTTTCAATAGAAAGCCTGGATTAAGCTACTTGAACATTGAGCATCAAGATCTATAAGGATAGATCAAAATGCTTAATAATATTTTCAAATGAGCACATACCTTGACATGATCTTGAAGGTGTTCAAGATGGACCAGTCAAAGAAGGAGTTCTTGCCTGAGTTGTAAGGTACGAAGTTAAGACTTAAAGCTCGACCACGGCAGAATAGAGAGAAAGGACGAAGGTCGTCCCCTATGCTTAAGACGTAGGCTCTTCAGTATGCTATGCTGTGTACCGCACCTGAAGTGTGCCTTGCCATGAGTCAGTCAAGGGGTACAAGAGTGATCCAAAAAATGGATCATAGGACAGCGGTCAAAGTTATCCTTAGTAACTAGTGGACTAAGGAATTTTCTCGATTATGGAGGTGGTAAAAGAGTTCGTCGTAAAGGTTACGTCGATGCAAGCTTAACACCTATCCGGATAGCTCTGAGTAGAGAGACCGGATACATATAATGGAGCAATAATTTAGAATAGCTCCAAGTAGAACAGTTATTTGGATTAGCTCCAAATAGAGCGTGGTAGCTGCATCTAGGAGATGACATAGAGATTTGTAAAGCACACACGGATCTGAAAGGTTCAGACCCGTTGACTAAAACCTCTCTCACAAGCAACATGATCAAACATAAAACTCATTGAGTGTTAATCACATAATGATGTGAACTAGACTACTGACTCTAGTAAACTCTTGGGTATTAGTCACATGGCGATGTGACCTGTGAGTGTTAATCACATGGCGATGTGAACTGGATTATTGACTCTAGTGCAAGTGGGAGACTGTTGGAAATATGCCCTAGAGGCAATAATAAAAGTATTATTATTATATTTCCTTGTTCATGATAATTGTCTTTTATTCATGCTATAACTGTAGTATCCGGAAATCGTAATACACGTGTGAATACATAGACCACAATATGTCCCTAGTGAGCCTCTAGTTGACTAGCTCGTTGTGATCAACAGATAGTCATGGTTTCCTGGCTATGGACATTGGATGTCGTTGATAACGGGATCACATCATTAGGAGAATGATGTGATGGACAAGACCCAATCCTAAGACTAGCACAAAAGATCGTGTAGTTCATTTGCTAGAGCTTTGCCAATGTCAAGTATCTCTTCCTTCGACCATGAGAGCGTGTAACTCCTGGATACCGTAGGAGTGCTTTGGGTGTATCAAACGTCACAACGTAACTGGGTGACTATAAAGGTGCACTACAGGTATCTCCGAAAGTATCTATTGTTTTATGCGGATCGAGACTGGGATTTGTCACTCCGTGTAAACGGAGAGGTATCTCTGGGCCCACTCGGTAGGACATCATCATATGCGCAATGTGACCAAGGAGTTGATCACGGGATGATGTGTTACGGAACGAGTAAAGTGACTTGCCGGTAACGAGATTGAACAAGGTATCGGTATACCGACGATCGAATCTCGGGCAAGTAAAATACCACTAGACAAAGGGAATTGTATACGGGATCGATTGAGTCCTTGAAATCGTGGTTCATCCGATGAGATCATCGTGGAACATGTGGGAGCCAACATGGGTATCCAGATCCCGCTGTTGGTTATTGACCGGAGAACGTCTCGGTCATGTCTGCATGTCTCCCGAACCCGTAGGGTCTACACACTTAAGGTTCGATGACGCTAGGGTTATAAAGGAAGCTTGTATGTGGTTACCGAATGTTGTTCGGAGTCCCGGATGAGATCCCGGACGTCACGAGGAGTTCCGGAATGGTCCGGAGGTAAAGATTTATATATAGGAAGTCCTGTTTCGGCCATCGGGACAAGTTTCGGGGTCATCGGTATTGTACCGGGACCACCGGAAGGGTCCCGGGGGCCCACCGGATGGGGCCACCTGCCCCAGGGGGCCACATGGGCTGTAGGGGGTGCGCCTGGGCCTACATGGGCCAAGGGCACCAGCCCCAAGAGGCCCATGCGCCTAGGGAACCCTAGAGGGAAGAGTCCTCAAGGGGGAAGGCACCTCCGAGGTGCCTTGGGGAGGATGGACTCCTCCCCCCCTTCTTGGCCGCACCCCAAAACCCATCTAGGGCTGGCCGCCGCCCCTAGGGGGTGGGAAACCCTAAAGGGGGTGCAGCCCCCTTCTCCCCTATATAAATAGAGGCCTGGGGCTGCCCATAACAGATGAGAACTTCTCCTCTTGGTGCAGCCCTGCCTCTCCTCCTCCTCCTCCTCTCCCATGGTGCTTAGCGAAGCCCTGCTGGATTGCCACGCTCTTCCATCACCACCACGCCGTTGTGCTGCTGCTGGATGGAGTCTTCCTCAACCTCTCCCTCTCTCCTTGCTGGATCAAGGCGTGGGAGACGTCACCGGGCTGTACGTGTGTTGAACGCGGAGGTGCCGTCCGTTCGGCACTTGATCATCGGTGATCTGAATCACGACGAGTACGACTCCATCAACCCCGTTCACTTGAATGCTTCCGCTTAGCGATCTACAAGGGTATGTAGATGCACTCTCCTTTCTACTCGTTGCTGGTCTCTCCATAGATAGATCTTGGTGATACGTAGGAAATTTTTTGAATTTCTGCTACGTTCCCCAACACAGTGTTGCGCAGAGACTTGGGAGTAGATGGATTGGAGTGGTGGGGCACCTTTATTATATGAGAATCCAAACTCTGTTGCATTCACATCGTGCTGGCTCTAGTCTGCTTCTCCAAATAATTCCCTCTGTATGTAATTGAGGATGCATCATTGACCGTTCAACGTCTCGAGAACCGCTACCCTCTTCCTCCTTGGCATTCAAGCACCTATGGACCCGTCGACGACGAGGTTCCTATGGTGACTTCGTAAATTTCAAGATGATAGTGCTGTGTGTGTGCGTTCATAGGGGTGAGTGTATGCACATGTATATGAGCGCTTGCGTTTGTACTGTGTCAAAAAAACGTAAATGTGTGTCAAAAAGAGACTAGTCAGTATACTCAATATTGTGCACCTCGGAGAGGAAAACGATAGAACTAGTACGTATTTATTTATGGTGCAGATTCACTCATTTTGCACCATAGGGCTATACTAGCAAGTAGTTGTACGTACTAGTACAATAGTGGGCTCACATAGCAATTTTGTCTCATGCAAGAGCCTGGCTATATGCGTGCTCCAATGTTCGCAACTGCAACGTTCGGTTTGCGCTTGGCTCTTTGCCTCTTCGAGAAGACAAACAATGATGTTACTACTACTGCTTCTACAGTGTCGAATCCACTGCTGCATGTCCGTCCACCGCGGGCGGGATGGATAGCTTGTTGTGGAAGTACTACTACTAAGTAAAAGCATGTCCTTGTTTGCGAGCAACCGCGCGCATGGGCGAGGGAGAAGGCGTGTAGTAAAATCAAGCTTCTCCTCGTTCTACGAGTTGACACGACACATCATAGCACTGGCCCCACATGCTTGCCTCTAAACTTGGCTGAAAGACCCACAGTGTACAATATATTTGCTGCAACCTCTAACATTTACCCACCACAAATTAAAATATATGTGGCCGTATGCATCGTTCTGATGCAGAGGCCGGGGAGTCCCCCCTTTTCGAAAAAAAACAAATTAAAATATATATTCCTATGTTGACCAGATGAGCGTGCAAACTACAATCACCAGGGTGACAGATAAGGCCAGAAGACTATTTTAATTTTAAAAAAAACTTTGAGACGGCCACATAGCATGGAGCCGACCCCAATGATTTTAAGCTTACAGGCACGGTACACGCTATCTAGACTACTCTACACATGAAACTGCCACATGAGCGTCCGGGCTGCGCTTGGCTCTTCGCCTCTTCGGGAAGTCGAACAATGATGGTGTACCACTGCACTAGAGGAGTACTACAGTACGCTTCTGGCCATCTGGCACCGATTGAATTGCTGCATGTCCACCATGTGCGGGAGGGAGAGCATGTAGCGAAAGCTTCTCCTAGTCTTGCCAGTCACCACGCTCATGGGCGAGGGAGGGACGTTCCTGTCTTTGCGTGTATGACAGGTGGGCCCGACAGGTGTGTGGCAAACATGTCATACAGCCAAAGGCAGGTGCAGTTAAGGCCGCGAGGGAGAGGATAATCAAACTTCTCGTTGATGTACGAGTAGACGCGACACATCAAAGCACTGCACTCGATATATTTCAATAATTTGCGTTTACCGATGCATTAATTACAACGCATGCATGCATGTCGTGACTCTTCTTTTGATAGTACTTGCATGTGTTGATTTAATGCACCTTGAAGGATGGTTGTGCATGAGGAGGGAGAGATCATGCAGACCGAACAGGAACAGGACCCGACGATGGAGCTCTCTAAGGTCTCGATGGACCTCACCGTGCTCCACTGCCCCTTGTGCCTCCGCCCCTTGACGCCTCCAGTGTATGAGGTTCGAATACACCTTGTCCGTTCGGCTGATTGAGCAAGGTGCAGGTTTCTTGATTGATGTGCTGTTGGATTGATTTCTGCAGTGCGAGGGAGGGCACCTGTCCTGCGCGGATTGCCGTGTCGAGCGCCCCGGGAACCAGCGGCAATGCCAGAAGTGCGAGCGCGGCGGTGGCTTCAACGTGCGGAACACGGCAGTGGACTCCGTCCTTTCGTCGGTGAGGGTGGAGTGCCCGCACGAAGGCTGTGGGCTCTATGTCACTTACCACAAGCTCGCGATCACCAGAGCGTGTGTCCGCTCGCGCCCTACAAATGCCCCGTGCCCGTCTGCGGCTACGAAGGCTCGCCGCCGGCGCTCTACCACCTTATCTTTCTATGGAAGATCAATGTTGCGAGGCTGGAATGAAGAAAACTCTTGTTGTGGCTACCCTGGCGTTGTTGTTCTTCTACTTGCTTCTAGGCTTCCTTCACTTTCCTGGTTTCTTTTGATGTAATAATCGGTTTAGGATGTCGATTGTGTCGTCGGTTGTGAAATGTTGGGTTCTAGCGCGGATGTTTGGCCTTTGTTGGCCTCTTGGGATGTTGCGATTTCAATCTGGTACTTTTAGTCCTTCGTGTTAGGCTGGAGTTGTGCTGAACTTCTTGTGAATTGTGGTGGTTTTCAGTAATGAAAATCGGAAGGGGCAAGCCCTTCTTTGATAAAAAAAATCGTCCTTATATATTCACCAGTCTTGCTATAAGTCGTAGTAGATGCTATATAAGTCCGTCGGATCTTACATCAAGATCTGTGCTGTCATATTTTCTTTTTTCTCTCTTAAATCTCAGTCGAGTGAGACATAGCCACGCCATTAAACAGAGGCTCGGGTGCCATTAATGGAGATCTTGGGAGAGAGGTGGACGGCAGATGGAGGTCAAAGGGCTCTCCTCCCGATAAGCACACGCAGGGGTTTGATCGCATGCCTCTCGTACTCAAATAGCTACCCTGCATGGCGCCTCCTAGCTAATAAAAAATGGGGACGCATGGCAGCACGTAAATGGTACTAGTAAGTAGAACGCCCGCGGTTTCAATAATACTTGTGTTTCCGATTGTAACGTGACAACACTTGTTCCAAAATGACTTTGTTGATTGTTAATGTGTGCGCCTTCGCAAATCGGACTGCAAATTTACCACAGCATGTTGGTGCCATGTCATGGCACCAAGCCAAGTTTCATTATTTTCATGCGTGTTTTGGATTTACAGGAATTAAAAAACTAAGTATCTCAATGTTTCCAACCCAACCACGACACGCAGAATTTTGAATTTCATTCCCATTTCTTGCATGGAACCTAGAAATTTACCTGAGGACACACATGTGATTTTTCAACCAACTTTGGTGCACTAGAACATGTGCTTGTATTTCAAATTTGAATTATGCACATAAAGGTGACATGTTCCCTCCCAGAACCACGAGCCTTCTTGAGAGAAGCTCCGATTTGCAAGAAGCTTATACCAAAATTTGTTCCTATTCGGCCAATTTTTTTTACCACGGCATAGTACTACCATGACATGACACCATGCCAAGTTTCATGATTTTAAAACCAAGTTTCTCAATGTTCTTGACCGAGCCACGATGCCCAGATGTTCGAATCTTATTCTCATTTTTTGCATGGGAGTAGAAATTCACCCGAGGACACAAATGTGATTTCCAACCAACTTTGGTGCACGGGAGCATGTGCTTGTAGTTCAAATTTGAATTATGCACATTAAATGACCAAAAACTCAATTAATGTGTAAATAAGGCCAAACGAAGCCAGAATAATTCCAAAATTTAACAGGGCACTCATGTAGTTCTATGTCGCCTTTGTAAATAAACTCAAGGGGGACAACGTATATCGTTTCGCACTCAAAGGTGACACATTCCTTCTCAGAACCACGAGCCTTCTTGAGAGAAGCTTCGGTCTGCAAGAAGCTTATACCAAAATCTGTTCCTATTCGGCCATTTTTTCTACCACAACATGGTAGTACCATGACATGACATCCATACCAAGTTTCATGATTTTCAGACGTGTTTTGGATTTACAAGAATTTTAAAACCAAGTTTCTCAATGTTCTCGGCCGAGCCACGATGCCCAGATGTTTTAATTTTATTCTCATTTCTTGCATGGGACCTAGAAATTCACCCGAGGACACAAATGTGATTTTTCAACCAACTTTGGTGCACGAGAGCATGTGCTTGTAGTTCAAATTTGACTTGTGCACATTAAATGACCAGAAACTCAATTAATGTAAAAAAATGACAAACGAACCCGGAATAATTCCAAAATTTAACATGGAACTAATGTAGTTCTATGTTGCCTTTGTTAAGAAACTCAAGGGCGGGGGGGTGGCACATTCCATCTTAGAACCACGAGCTTCCAAATCGGCCCAATTTTTTACCACAACATGTTAGTGCCATGACATGACACCATGCCAAGTTTCATTACATGAATTTAAAATCTAAGTTTCTCGATGTTCTCGGCAGAGTCATGACGCCCAGATGTTTGAATTTCATTCTCATTTCTTCCATGGGACCTAGAAATTCAACCAAGGACACACATGTGATTTTTCAACCCACTTTGATGCACTGGAGCATGTACATGCAATTCATATTTAGATTATGCACATTAAAAGTCCAGAAACTCAATTAATGTATAAAAAGGCCAAATGAACCCGAAATAATTCCAAAATTTAACAGGGCACTCATATAGCTATATGTTGCCTCTGTAAATAAAATCAGGGGGAGGCAGCGTATATCGTTTCACACACAAAGGTGACACGTTCCCTCTCAGAACCACGAGGCTTGTTGAGAGAATCTCCGGTTTTGCAAGAGGCTTATACCAAAACTTGTCCCAATTCAGCCAAAAATTATACATATGAAAATAGGGTTTAGATTATCCTGAACATCTCGCTTCCTAGACCAATAATGTACTATGGTTTGAATTCAACATAAAATGGATACAGATATTTGAATTGGAGAGTGTATGGTACATGTAGTTCATAGTGAAATATGATTACTGCTATATGCATGTCTTTTTGTTATCAAGACAATATTTAAATTATTGTATAACTTGACAACAATCATATTCAAATAAGGAAAATTGATTCAAATTTAGTCCATATGGTAGACGACAATATATATGTTCACATGGTGGAGTAAAATGTTCATATATGATGGAAGATCAAAATGTATGACTACATCAATTATAAACCGCAAGGTCACCTAATGATATATTCGAATTCAACATAAGGTGGATTCAAAAATTGAAATTCGAGATCATGGCATATCTAATCATATAAAAAGGGACATTACTCTTTCTTTGGTGGGAATTGATTTGTTTTTTGTTGTTGTTGAGGGAAGTGCGAATCGATTTCGTACTGTGCAGGGTAATCATGTTCTCCCGATTTTTTTTACATTTTTCTTGTATTTTTTTCAATGGCATCTATAGCAACATAGTAAAAGGGGACATGAATCTCTTGTGTCTTGTATGATATTTTTTTACATGTTAAGTTCGTTCTGCCGAACAAGGAATCCGCACCTTGTTATCCCGAAATTTTCAAGCTCGAGTATCTTTTGTCTCACCTGCTTTGAAACTCCCGCTTCTTCAACCCGCACCGCGCCTTGTTATCCCGAAATTTGGACGCGCGCGAGAACTCCCTCCTCATCCGAAATCGCTCCCGCAGCCCAGACAAGCGAAATCCCCCTTCTACCCCTCAGCCGGAAATGAAGCTCCACGTCGCGGTGTCAAAACCGGTGGGGTTACGCTGGTAACTTACCATACATTTCAGACAAGCGCGTCCCTAAGCTTGGCTCCCCCCTTCACCTTCGCCCCCCCTCCCGCCCCATTCGTACACCGAGGCCGCCAAAACCCGCGAAACCCCATGCTCCTCCGTCGGCCTCCCGGCCGCCGCCCAGCCGGAGACTCTTCCCCGACTACGTCGTCCACCACAACAGCTCTCCGTCCCTCATCCACCACACCGGATGAGGATCCATTGTCGATATCGTCATCCCGCCGGATCAGCCGCCCCGTCCTCCACCTCCAAGGAGCTGCCCCGATGTTTGCCTCATCTATCGCGCCACCTCAATCCCCACAACGTCGTCTTGACCTGCCCCACTGGAACCGCAGCACCCTCACCAATTCCTCCGATGAAGCCGAGCCCAACTCGGCGCCACCAAGGAGGTTCTGCACTAACCGTTGCATTTTATCTTTTATTCGATCTCACGGGGCTGCCGGTGCTTCATACCGAGCAGACATGGCGTCTCTATCGTCGGCGCCATCACCGGCCACATCATCCACGGCGTCTCTCCCCCATGTCGTTGCTTCCTCGGCGGCGACTTCCACAACGGCACTAGCTACAGCTGCTCCGGCTCTCGGCCGTGATGCGGCTCTGTTCTTGCTGCCGGTCGCGCTGCTGCACTGCTCCTGCTTTCGTTCGTGCTACTTCTCTGCTCTTGCTCCCGCTTGCGCTGCTACTGCTCCTGCACGACCTTCGGCAGCTACAGGAGTTACTGCTTTAGCACTCGCTCGCGGTGCTACTGCACGACTTGCTCTCTGCTAGTGCGTTCCCTGCTCGAGCGTCTGCTGATTTAGATCACTGCTTCTCTGCTACTAGTGCTCGAACGCCCTACACATCTATTGCAATGCTCTGTTACTAGTTCAATCAGTTTCGACAGTAAAATTCAGTTTCGACTGTGAAGTTCGTTTTCTTCAGTTAAGTTTAGAGTGAACAGTACTTACAGCATCTGTCGGAGCGGCTGTGGCACGGCTGATGCGTTTTACGTCTAGCACTTTTTGGTGATGTATTTTACATCATCTATTGCAGATGATATCAGGGTCCCACTTTAGATTAATGTTGTCTGTCTTGTCATGCTTCAGCCTCGTCGCCGTACACCTAGCGGAGCTGCTCCAATGACGGAACCGTTCATCACAGCAGAGCAGTGCCCTTGGCGCCGTTTCTAGAGGCCTCGGATCTTCTTCCCCGCCTCCGACAGTCACACCAGCATCATCACCATCCTCCACGTCCAACCCAATGATGCTGAGGTCCACAAGGCTATGCCAAAGAGGTTGTACACTCGTCGCATCACTTTGTTTCTCCATTCCTCTGTTCTTCCAATTCATGTGAGCCAAACACCCAGGTTGACTGAAATCCTATGTTTCCAAATGCTTTGTTTGGCACGTGCATTCCCATCCTATTCCTGTGTTTTTCCTATCCCTGTGTTTATAGAATCCTCCAATTCTAAGGAGCCTTACAGATTTACTTCATTTTCAGATTGGCGTCAAAGAAAACTCTATGTGTTATGTCCTGCTCCTGTCGTGCCATCATCCACCGCACCTGAGGTGCACCATCGACAGAAGCGTTCACTACAGCAGAGATCCCCCGTGCAGACTTTCTTTCGCCGCCTCAGATCATCTTCCCCATTGCCGACAGCAACGCCAACTGCATTACCATCATCAAATGAGCAGATGAACCTGAGGACTAGACAGTTCCGGAAGAGAGGTCGCAGTCTTTCGTGTTTGCTTACGTTATACATCGGTTATTATTACCTGCTACTTTATCGTTCAATCTTGAGTTTTGAATTGCCCATGGGTCTCATATCGAGCCAGCAACGAATAGTATCTGTCTACTATCTGGTTCATCTGGGGTCTTCTATGTGGTTCATGTTGGGTGGGCAACAAACAATAGATGATCCATTGTCTATCTTTTTAAACTGAAGCTATAATCTACCTGCTATCATTAGTTTTAGATCCATCCACTCGTTTGCTACCATCAGTCTTGATTTTTGCATGCACCCCTTAGGTCTTACAAAACCTAACTATTTTTTAGTATGCATGTCAGATATTGTACACAATCGTACTGAACATGTAGAGAAAAAGAGAAGACTGTTGCGTGCGAATATAATGTCATGCACACACTGCTCCATGGTGGGCGAAGTGCCCCCCCCCCTCTCCTGCATTTCTAGATTGTATTCCAGAGGAATATAACTGTTCAGATGGAGATTCAGAAGGAGCCGACCATGCCTGTTTACCACCGGAGGTGTTTTCTCTAACCCGGCATGCTAATGTTGGTCATATCATGCATATGGTGCCTTGAATTGCTTACATTATACATCTTATATGTCATCAGCTTAGTTTAGATTTGCTTTGTGTGAATGCCAGATGTTTGGTTTCTATATCATACTCCCACCATTCCTAAATATTTGTCTTTTTAGAGATTTCAACAAGTGACTACATACGGAACAAAATGAGTGAATCTACACTCTAAAATATGTCTATATACATCGTATGTGGTAGTCCATTTGAAATCTCTAAAAAGACAAATATTTAGGAACGGAGGGTGTATATGGGAATTATGCAATGCCATCTTCTTTAGCCAGGCATCATATACGTGAATCATGTAATGCCATCCTGTTTAGCCAGTCATCGTATATGTGAATTGTATCGTGCCATATTTTTTCCATAATGTGTTCCATTTGTCAGCAATGTTTATACATTCATCATCTACTCTTCCTGTGCATCAGCCATTTGAGTCGGTCATGGGAAAATCTGGAGTGAAAACAAGGTCTTCTGAGAAGTCAGTGCTACCTATCGATGCAGATTTCTTGCTGGTTACAGATAGCTCCTCAGAGGAGGATTCAGAGAGAGATGACCAGTCGTATCCCCCCCGAGGTGCATGCTCTAACTTGGTTGGGTTATATTGCTCATATCATGCATATGGTGTCTTGCATTGCCATGCCATCTGCTTAGATTAGACATTCTTTGTGTGAATGCCTCCTGTTTGCTTTCTATATCAGATATGTGAATTATGCAATGCCATGTTTTTCAGCTAGTTATCATATATGTGAATTATGCACCACCATGGAGCCAGGCATCATATATGTGAATTATCTGATGCCATCTTTTTTTTTCATTACGTATTCCATTTGTCGACAATCTGTGTATATTGAACTACTCTTCATGTGTATCAGCCATTTGAGCCTGTTATGGAAAAATCTGGAGTGAAAAAAAGGTCTTCAAAGCAGGCAATGGTACCTGTTGAAGCATATATCTTGATGGTTATAGGGAGCTCCTCAGAGGAGGATTTAGAGACAGATGACCAGTCCTATATCCCACCTGAGGTGTATGCTGTAAGTTGCAATGTTTATATTTCTCATATGAGGCATATGGTGTCTTGCATTGCTTAGTTTAGACATCATATGCACAATATTGAATTCTATCTGCTTAGTTTAGAGATCATACATGGGAGTGCCAGCTGCTTAGTATATGAATCAATTATGTCAATTATATCATGCCATCCTGTATACTTAGACAACATGTATGTGAATTATTTCATCCCAACCTATTTTAGAAAGACATCATATAGTTTTGTCATGTCATCCTATTTAGGTACTCATCATATGTTGAATTATGCCATTATATCCTGTTAAGTTATCCATCATATATCTGAAACTATGTCATGTTATCATGTTTAGTTAGGCATCATATATGTGAAATTGTGTCATGCTATCCTGTTTGGTTAGACAACATATATGTGAATTACCACATCTGTCTATCATACAATGTCTGTACGTTCAATTTCTTTTCTTGTTTATCAGCCATTTGAATTGGAGGGGGTGATGGCAGTATCTAAGGGAGCAAAAACCCGTTCTTCACAAAAGACAGTGCTACCCATCGATGCAGATAGAACCATCGTTGTACTGGCCCACAAACTAGCCCCACCGCACATAATCGAGACTCTTCCAGATTGCACACTTACACCGTTGGGCAGAGAACCAGCTACAACCCATCTAACCGCAACCCCAGCGGATAGTAACCCACTTATAGTTGACAAAGCACCATTACCACCACAGAGTACCCCCACACGAGCAGTTTGTAAAGCTACTGCAGTGCCCAAAGCACGAAGACCACCACAGCTAACCCAAACTCCACGTCTAAAGCAGAAGAGCAACTGTTCTTAGGTTAGATTCTGTAGCTATGGTCCATACTCCTTTGATGTTGCATCACTGTATTTACTCATACCAACTACTTTCGAATTTGAAGGATCCAATTGAAACTCCAATGGCGCGACAGGTATGTTTTAAACCTATTTCTTTAACTGGATTGTTGTTCTAACTTCTTGCTCTATGTTGATTTCAGTTTAAGTTGTATAAATAGTTATGTTCTCATGTGATGCACATTACAAGTGATGCCAATGCTGTGTAGTTTCTCACACTTATATTCTTTCTATGCTGATGTGTCTTAAAAATATATGAGTTGAACTTTGTCTCTATCTTGATTAGGGAACATAAAATAGAATGATATGGACAATACAGTGACCATAGTACATAGATATATGTTTGTTTCATGTTGTTATCCTGTCCACCTTACTACTGAACCGGTTTACCAAAATGAGTTTGGTATACTACAAGCTAAACCTGTGATGTGTCTGCTTGTTTCTCTTGTAGTATGCAAACAAAATATTGGAGAAGAGCACCCCACTATGCAATGGTAGAGAAAGTAATGCAGATAAGGTTCAAGATAGTGAGACAACCCTGTTGGTCTCCAAGAAAGGTGATAAAAACGATCTTGTAGACAGTGAGAAAACCCCACAGTCCTGCGTTGATGTAGTGTTCGAGTTACTGGCCAGTACCGCTGGCACAAGCTCTTCAAACTCGCTTCCTGAATCACTTCGGCTTCTTCAGTCTCAGCTACAAGCTGAAAGGCATCAGTCATTTGTGATGCGGCAAGAAGCCGAAGGACTCAGGAAGTCCCTGCAGAATTCAGATGCGTACTTTCTTGTGGAACAGCAAGCGCTGGAGGATTTAAGCGCCAAACAAGAGAAAGTTAATAAGCTTACTAAGCATCTTGCCAGCATTATGGGTACCCAGGATATTATTTCTTGAACTCTTCTGAAGTGGTTTCAGTTCTGGACTTGTTTTGCTGCGGCGTTTATATGCTGTTGTGTTACCTATATTTGCACTGGTGGTGAACTTTGATGCCCGGTGGATGTAATATGTGTAATAGTCGTGATAGCCTAGCATAAGTTGCTTGCTTATTTATTTCCTTGTTGTCTTGTTTACTTGTTTGCTTGTAGACAGTGCAGTTCTTTTTCCGCGGTTTGCTAGTGGCTGCAATAACCTATTTTTTAAAACTAGGCCACAATAACCATGGGCTAATATTTACTGTAGTGACACTGGGCCTCCTATGGGCCGTAGAAACAGTGAGCCTTCTACGGGCCGTAGAAACAGTAGGCCTTCTATGGGCCATAGAAACATTGGGCCTTCTACGGTGCGTAGAAACAATGGGCCTTCTACGGGCCCTATCATCAATGGGCCTTATACGGGTCGTATGATCGATTGGCCAAACATGGGCCAATAACAGGCCGCATTATGGCCGTAAATGGGCTAGAGTTGGAATCGTCCGTTCATGGGCCGACCATAACGGGCCATCGTTAATAGGCTGTATTTGATGACGCTATGAAAACATCCCAATGTATTAACGAACCACAAACGGGCCGACTGTAACCACGGGCTGAATTTGGCCCACAAGCAGAAAATTACAGTAACGGGCCGTAAGTAAACGAATGCTCGAAATGAGCCCAAGAATAAATGGGCTCTGGGAAGGCCGAAATATAACATGGGCTAGAAACGGCCCAATTGAATAATGCGCCATTAATGGGTATAAAGTGATACACTGTTCATTACGGGCCAGTTTCACCATGGGCCGTTAATGGGTCTAAAGTGATACATTGTTCATTACGGGCCAGTTTCACCACGGGCCGTTAATAGGCCAAGAGTTACATAGGGCCTCATATGGGCCGAAAGACGTCATGGGCCATACATGGGCCAGAAGTGAAAACGGGCTGGAATCATATTGGATGGCCCAGATGATGCTATTGGGCCTAATTCGGGTAGGGCGTAACGGGCCTTGGGTTAGCGGGCTGTAAATGGGCTATATGCGAATAGGCCGTTAATAGGCTTTCCATGGGCCGGCCCGTCACCTTTTGACAAAGTCAAACGGGCCGGCCTTTTCACAGGAATGGGCCTCTGTTGGGCCGGCCCACGTGTCGACGTATCATAGGCGCCTTCTGTCCAGTGAGTGGATGACATCTGTCCCAACAATGAGCCGACACGTGTTTCCTCCAGCCAATGACGATTTTACACGTGGAAAATCCCCATTGGTCGGGGCTGTTAACGGGTTATCAGATCCAAAACCCGACCCGATAGCTTAACGGCGTTCCGTTACGGTGGATGCCACGTGTCGATCACCCTTGACGAAAGCACTTCTGTGACGCGTGATTTCTCGTCATGGAAGTGGATACTTCTGTGATGATAATTTTGGTAATGTCATGGAACACTTCTACGACAGCACAGGTATGACTATCTTGATTCTGTCATAAATTTGTCATGGATGTACATGCATGACAAAAAATGCGACCTACCGTGACAAACACGTATCATCACGGAAGTGTATTTTTTTGTAGTGGAGCGTGTCATAATAATGGAACGGTAGAAAGTTGCATGGAAATATATCTATGGAAATGCCATAATAGGTAGGTATGGTGGCTGTGTGAGGAAGGTAAATAATGGCTACATGATACCGGCAAAAGTTGCGCGGTATAATAGAGGCTAGCAAAGTGGAAGGGTGAGTGTGCGTATATCCATGGACTCACATTAGTCATAAAGAACTCATATACTTATTGCAAAATTCTACTTGCCCTCGAAGCAAAGTACTACTACGCATGCTCCTAGGGGAAGGGTTGGTAGGAGTTAGCCATCGCACGATCCCGACCTCCACTCATAAGGAAGACAATTAAAAGAGCACCTCATGCAACAAATTTGTCACATAACTTTTACCATATGTGCATGCTACGGGACTTGCCAACTTCAACACATGTATTTCTCAATTTCATAATTACCCACTAGCATGACTCTAACATTACCACCTTTATATCTCAAAATAATTATCAAGCATCAAATTGATCCTGGTGTTTAATGCACTTTCTATGATAGTTTTTATTATACTCGACTTGGATGCTCATCATTCTAGGACCAAATTCATAACCATGGCAAATACCATGATGTTCTAAAAGACTCTCAGAATAATATAGGTGAAGCATGAGAGATCAACAATTTCTTCAAAATTAAGCCACCGCCGTGCTCTAAAAGATATAAGTGAAGTACTAGAGCAAAAACTATCTAGCTCAAAAGATAGAAGTGAAGCACATATAGTATTCTAATAAATTCCAATCAAGTGGTTTTCTCCCAAAAGGTGTGTACATCAAGGATGATTGTGGTAAACTAAAAATCAAAGACTAATATCATACAAGACGCTCCAAGCAAAACACATATCATGTGGCGAATTAAAATATAGCTCCAAGTAAAGTTACCGATAAACAAAGACGAAAGAGGGCATGCCTTCCGGGGCATCCCCAAGCTTAGGCTTTTGGCTATTCTTGAATATCTTGGGGTGCCTTGGGCATCCCCAAGCTTAGGATCTTGCCACTCCTCATTCCAGAGTCCATCAAATCCTTACCCAAAACTTGAAAACTTCACAACACAAAACTCAACAAGAAATCTCATAAGCTCCGTTAGTGAAAGAAAGAAAACCACCCCATAAGTATTGTAATGAACTCACTCTTTATTTATATTGGTGTTAAACCTACTGTATTTCAACTTTTCTATGGTTCATACCCTTACATACTAGCCATAGATGCATCAAAATAAGCAAACAACACACGAAAAACAGAATTTGTCAAAAACAGAACAGTTTGTAGCAATCTGTAACTCTCGAATACTTATGGAACTCTAAAAATCCTACCAAAATAGTAAGTCCTGGGAAATTTGTCTATTGATCTACATAAAAAATAATTAACGCAAAAGCACGTTTCTGTGAATTACTAAAATTATTTGTGTGCGTGCAAAGTTTCTGTTTTTCAGCAGAATCAAATTAACTATCACTATAGGTTATCCTATAGGTTCTACTTGGCACAAACACTAATTAAAACATAAAAACACATCTAAACAGAAGGTATATGCAAAATTTATTACTAAGCAAAAACAAAAACACAAATAAAATTGGGTTGCCTCCCAACTAGCGCTATCGGCATAAAAGCAAGGATAGATCTAAGTAGTGCCATCTTTGGCACTTGGAAAGGAAAGAGAGAATTTCCTTTCTATGGCATTCATTCTTCTATTTAGGGAAAGCACATTGCCATAAATGGATGAAGTAATATTAAGCACATTACGGAAATTTGCATCTAAGCTAGCCTTCATCTCTTTGATAATTTCATTTTGATAAAAGCATAAGAGAGTGGTAGATTCAACCTTATCATTCATAGGGTGCCCAAATATAGCTTTCATTTTTTCATAGGTATCTAGAGCATCCCCCTTAAGAAAGCCTCCTTCAAAAATAGAATCTAGAACTTGCTTGAAAGAAGCGGGTAAGCTAACATAGAAACTTTTTAGGTGAACTTCAATTTGATATTGTGGCACATAGCTAGCCCAAATCCTTAATAACCTATGCCAAGCATCTTTTACAGACTCATAAAGCAAATAGCGAAAAATTCTGGAGTCATCTTCACCAAAATTATTTGAGCTCTCATTGGTGACCCTGGTGAGTCTTTCCATAGCACCATTATTTATGAGCTTAGAGAGGATAGAGGGGCTATCCAAGGTACTAGAACCCTGGAAAGGACCCTTAGTTCTTTTTGATTCGGCCATGGCAACGGGAAGGCAAATGGAAAAGAGAGAGGAGATTGGAAAAGAGAGCGTGAATAAAACGGCAAGGGTGAAGTTAGGGAGAGGAAAACGAGAGGCAAATGGCAAATAATATAAATGCGAGGGAGATGAGTTTGTGATGGGTACTTGGTATGTCTTGACTTGAGCGAAGACCTCCTCGACAACGGTGCCAGAAATCCTTCTTGCTATGCCTTGAGCTTGTGTTAGTTTTCCTTGAAGAGGAAAGGGTGATGCAGCAATAGTAGCGTAAGTATTTCCCTCAGTTTTTGAGAACCAAGGTATCAATCCAGTAGGAGGCTCCTCAAAAGTCCCACGCACCTACACAAACAAACAGGAACTCGCAACCAACACAATAAAGGGGTTGTCAATCCCTTCACGGCCACTTGCGAAAGTGAGACCTGATAGAGATAATATGATAAGATAAATATATTTTTGGTATTTTATAATATAGATTGGAAAAGTAAAGATGCAAATAAAAGTAGATTCAAAGCATGTATGATAAAAGATAGACCCGGGGGCCATAGGTTTCACTAGTGGCTTCTCTCAAGATAGCATAAGTATTACGGTGGGTGAACAAATTACTGTCGAGCAATTGATAGAAAAGTGAATAATTATGAGATTATCTAGGCATGATCATGTATATAGGCATCACGTCCGTGACAAGTAGACCAACTCCTGCTCGCATCTACTACTATTACTCCACACATCGACCGCTATCCAGCATGCATCTAGAGTATTTAGTTCATAAAGAACAGAGTAATGCCTTAAGAAAGATGACATGATGTAGAGGGATAAACTCATGCAATATGATAGAAACCCCATATTTTTATCCTTGATGGCAACAATAATATATGTGCCTTGCTGCCCCTGCTGTCACTAGGAAACGGCGCCTCAAGATTGAACCCAAAGCTAAGCACTTATCCCATTGCAAGAAAGATCAATCTAGTAGGCCAAACCAAACTAATAATTTGAAGAGACTTGCACAGATAACTTAATCACACATAAAGGATTCAGAGGAGATTCAAATATTTCTCATAGATAAACTTGATCATAAACCCACAATTCATCGGATCTCAACAAACACACCGCAAAAAGAGTTACATCGAATAGATCTCCAAGAAGATTGAGGAGAACATGGTATTGAGATTCAAAGAGAGATAAGAAGCCATCTAGCTAATAACTATGGACCCGAAGGTCTGTGGTAAACTACTCACAACTCATCGGAGAGGCTATGGTGTTGATGTAGAAGCCCTCCGTGGTTGATTCCCCCTCTGGCGGAGCGCCGGCGAAGGCTCCAAGATGGGATCTCGTGGATACAGAAGGTTACGGTGGTGGAAATAGTTTTTCGTGGTCGCTTCTGATGTTTTTGAGGTACATGGGTATATATAGGAGGAAGAAGTAGGTCGATGGACGCCCGAGGGGCCCATGAGACAGGGGGCACGCCCAGTAGGGGAGGCGCGCGCTCCACCCTCGTGGCCGCCTTGTTTATTTCTTGACTTCCACTCCAAGTCCTCTGGATCACGTTTGTTCCAAAAAGATCGCTCCCGAAGGTTTCATTCCGTTTCGACTCCATTTGATATTCCTTTTCTTCGAAACACTAAAACAGGCAAAAAAAATAGCAATACGGGCTGGGCCTCCGGTTAGTAGGTTAGTCCCAAAAATGATATAAAAGTGTAAAGTAAAGCCCATAAACATCCAAAACGGGTAATATAATAGCATGGAATAATTAAAAATTATAGATACGTTGGAGACGTATCACCACTATTGTCATATTATATCATGGTTGTTTTGACAACGTGTTGTTGTTTGAGATATTTTATTATTGCTCGCTAGCTTATTATGTCATTGATATGAGTCATTATATTCTTTAAATGTTATTGTTGACATGGTTAGTTATAATGTTGGCTGAAAACCTGGGTGTTGTTTAAGCTTATTTATGCAAACAAGAGAAAAAGAGTTCGTAGAAGTTTTTATTTCTCACTTTCAGTTTATCAACTGAATTGCTTGAGGACAAGAAAAGGTTTAATCTTGGGGGAGTTGGTATGTCTCCAATGTATCTCCTATTTCTCACACTTTTCCTCTTCTTTTGGACTCTAATTTGCATGATTTGAATGAAACTAACCCCAGACTGACGTTGTTTTCAGCAGAACTGCCATGGTGTTGTTTTTGTGCAGAAATAAAAGTTCTCGGAATGAAACGAAACTTTGCGAGGAATTTTTATGGAATAAAAGAGGATTTTTGGAGCCAAGACCCACCAGAGAGGGGCCCCAAGGTGGGCACAATCCACCAGGGCGCGCCCCCTCTCCTGGCGCGCCCAGGTGGGTTGTACCCACCTGGTGGCCCCGTTGACGATCCCCCTGATACTAAAAATCACATTATTTCAAAAAAAAAATCAGGGATAAAGAATTATCGCGATCCACGAGAAGGAGCCGCCGCCAAGCCCTGTTCTTTCTCGGGAGGGCAGATCTGGAGTCTGTTTGGGGCTCCGGAGAGGGGGATCTTCGTTCTTTGTCATCACCAACCCATCTCCATCGCCAATTCCATGATGCTCCCCACTAGGAGTGAGTAATTCCTTTGTAGGCTCGCTGGTCGGTGAGGAGTTGGATGAGATTCATCATGTAATCGAGTTAGTTTTGTTAGGGCTTGATCCCTAGTATCCACTATGTTCTTAGATTGATGTTGCTATGACATTGCTATGCTTAATGCTTGTCACTTTGGGCCCGGGTGCCATGAACTCAAATCTGAACCGTTTATGAATTCATCATTATATCCATGTTTTAGATCCGATCTTGCAAGTTATAGTCACCTACTACGGTTATGATCCGACAACCCCGGAGTGACAACAATCGGGCCCACTATCGGTGATGATGCTTCGTTCATGTATTTACTATGTGTTAATGCTTTGTTCCAGTTCTCTATTAAAATGAGGCCTTAATATCCCTTAGTTTCCAATATGGACCTCGCTGCCACGGGAGGGTAGGACAAAAGATGGCATGCAAGTTCTTTTCACGTATGACTATTTACGGAATACATGCCTACATTATATCGACGAACTGGAGCTAGTGCCGTATCGCCCTAGGTTATAACTGTGACATGATGAATATCATCCTACAAGTCATCGATCCAATGCCTACGAATTTATCATATATTGTTCTTGCTAAGTTACTAATGTTACTACTGCTATCGATACTGCTACAATATTACTGCTATCACTGTTACCATTACCGTTGCTCCTGTCACTACTGTCAAACTACTTTGCTACTGATCATTTTGCTGCAGATAATTAATCTCGAGGTGTGGTTGAATTGACAACTTAGCTACTAATACCTTCAAATATTCTTTGGCTCTGCTGACCCACAAGTAGAGGGGATCTATCGTAGTCCTTTCGATAAGTAAGACTGTCGAACCCAACGAGGAGCAGAAGGAAATGACACATAGTTTTGTGATAAGATAATTTGTAATGGGTAGCAAGCAATGAAAGTAAATAAAGTGCAGCAAGGTGGACCAATCCTTTTTGTAGCAAAGGACAAGCCTAGACAAATTCTTATAAGGAGAAAAGCGCTCCCGAGGACACATGGGAATTATCGTCAAGCTAGTTTTCATCACGCTCATATGATTCGCGTTTGTTACTTTGATAATTTGATATGTGGGTGGACTGGTGCTTGGGTACATCAAGCGTCGTTTCAACTCCATCCGTGAAAATGTTCAAGATGGAGACATAGATATTTGCAAAGTACATAAGGATCTGAATGTCGCAGATCCGTTGACTAAACCTCTTCCACGAGCAAAACATGATCAACACCAGAACTCTATGGGTGTTCGATTCATCACAATGTAACTAGATTATTGACTCTAGTGCAAGTGGGAGACTGTTGGAAATATGCCCTAGAGGAAATAATAAAAGGATTATTATTATATTTCCTTGTTCATGATAATTGTTTTTTATTCATGCTATAATTGTATTATCCGGAAATCGTAATACATGTGTGAATACTTAGACCAAATACGTCCCTAGTAAGCCTCTAATTGACTAGCTCGTTGGTCAATAGATAGTCATGGTTTCCTGACTATGGACATTAGATGTTGTTGACAACGGGATCACATCATCAGGAGAATGATGTGATGGACAAGACCCAATCCTAAGCATAGCACAAGATCGTGTAGTTCGTTTTGCTAGAGATTTTCCAATGTCAAGTATCTCTTCTTTAGACCATGAGATCGTGTAACTCCCGGATACCGTAGGAGTGCTTTGGGTGTACCAAACGTCACAACATAACTGGGTGACTATAAAGGTGCACTACAGGTATCTCCGAAAGTGTCTGTTGGGTTGACACGGATCGAGACTGGGATTTGTCACTCCGTATGACGGAGAGGTATCTCTGGGCCCACTCGGTAATGCATCATCATAATGAGCTCAAAGTGACCAAGTGTTTGGTCACGGGATCATGCATTACGGTATGAGTAAAGTGACTTGCCAGTAACAAGACTGAACGAGGTATTGGGATACAGATGATCGAGTCTCGGGCATGTAACGTATCGATTGACAAAGGGAATTGTATACGGGGTTGATTGAATCCTCGACATCGTGGTTCATCCGATGAGATCATCGAGGAGCATGTGGGATCCAACATGGGTATCCAGATCCCGCAGTTGGTTATTGACTAGAGAGCCATCTCGGTCATGTCTGCATGTCTCCCGAACCCGTAGGGTCTACACACTTAAGGTTCGGTGATGCTAGGATTATTAGGAAGACTTGTATGTGATTAATGAATGTTGTTCGGAGTCCCGGATGAGATCCCGGACATCATGAGGAGTTCTGGAATGGTCCGGAGGTGAAGATTTATATATGGGAAGTTGTCATACGGACACCGGAAAGTTTCGGGGGCATATCGGTATTGTACCGGGGCCACCGGAGGGGTTCCGGGGGTCCACCGGGAGGGGCCACCCCTCTCGGAGGGCCTAATGGGCCGCAAGGGGCAGGGAACCAGCCCCTGGAGGGCTGGGCGCCCCCCCTTGGGCCCATGCGCCTAGGGTTGGGGGGGGACCCTAGTGGGGGCGCCCCCCTTGCTTGGGGGGCAAGCCCCCCTCCCTGGCCGCCCCCCCCCTCTAGATCTCATCTAGAGGGGGCCGGCCCCCTTCCCCCTTCCCCTATAAATAGAGGGGCGAGGGGAGGGCTGAACACCTGATCCAAGGCGCAGCCCCTCCCCTCCCCAACACCTCTCCTCCTCCGTTGAGTGCTTGGCGAAGCCCTGTCGGAGTACTGCCTCTCCACCATCATCACGCCGTCGTGCTGCTACTGGACCCTTCTTCCTCAACATCTCCTTCCCCCTTGCTAGATCAAGAATGACGAGACGTCATCCACTCCGTAGGTGTGTTGAACGCGGAGGTGTTGTCCGTTCAGCACTTGGTCATCGGTGATTTGGATCACGGCGAGTACGACTCCATCATCCCCGTTCCCTTGAACGCTTCCGCAAGCGATCTACAAGTGGTATGTAGATGCAATCTCTCTCCCATGACTCGTTGCTTAGATGAACTCATAGATGGATCTTGGTGAAACCATAGGAAAATTTTTAATTTTCTGCAACGTTCCCCAACAGTGGCATCATGAGCTAGGTCTATGCATAGTTCTCTATTGCACGAGTAGAACACAATTTTGTTGTGGGCGTAGATCTTGTCAACTTGCTTGCCGCTACTAGTCTTTTCTTGCTTCAGCGATATTGTGGGAAGAAGCGGCGCGGACCAACCTTACACGTACGCTTACGTGAGACAGGTTCCACCGACTGACATGCACTAGTTGCATAAGGTGGCTAGCGGGTGTCTGTCTCTCCCACTTTAGTTGGAGCGGATTCGACGAAAAGGGTCCTTATGAAGGGTAAGTAGAAGTTGACAAAATCACGTTGTGGTTATTCGTAGGTAAGAAAACATTCTTGCTAGAACCCAATTGCAGCCACGTAAAAGATGCAACAACAATTAGAGGACGTCTAACTTGTTTTTGCAGCAATTGTCATGTGATGTGATATGGCCAGAAGTTGTGATGAATGATGAATGATATATTGTGATGTATGAGATCATGTTCTTGTAATAGGAATCACGACTTGCATGTCGATGAGTATGACAACCGGCAGGAGCCATAGGAGTTGTCTTTATTTTTGTATGACCTGCGTGTCATTGAAGAACGCCATGTAAATTACTTTACTTTATTGCTAAACGTTAGCCATAGAAGTAGAAGTAGTCGTTGGCGTGACAACTTCGTGAAGACACGATGATGGAGATCATGATGATGGAGTCATGGTGTCATGCCCGTGACAAAGATGATCATGGAGCCCCGAAGATGGAGATCGAAGGAGCTATATGATATTGGCCATATCATGTCACTACTTTATATAATTGCATGTGATGTTTATTATCTTTATGCATCTTGTTTACCTAGAACGACGGTAGTAAATAAGATGATCCCTTATATTAATTTCAAGAAAGTGTTCCCCCTAACTGTGCGCCGTTGCTAAAGTTCGTCGTTTCGAAGCACCACGTGATGATCGGGTGCGATAGATCCTTACGTTCACATACAACGGGTGTAAGACAGTTTTACACATGCAGAAACACTTAGGGTTAACTTGACGAGCCTAGCATGTACAGGCATGGCCTCGGAACACAAGAGACCGAAAGGTCGAACATGAGTCGTATGGAAGATACGATCAACATGGATATGTTCACCGATGATGACTAGTCCGTCTCACGTGATGATCGGACACGGCCTAGTCGACTCGGATCGTGTAACACTTAGATGACTAGAGGGATGTCAATCTGAGTGGGAGTTCATTAAATAATTTGATTAGATGAACTTAATTATCATGAACTTAGTCTAAAGTCTTTGCAAAATATGTCTTGTAGATCAAATGGCCAACGCTCATGTCAACATGAACTTCAACGCGTTCCTACAGAAAACCAAGCTGAAAGATGATGGCAGCAACTATTCGGACTGGGTCCGGAACCTGAGGATCATCCTCATAGCAGCCAAGAAAGATTATGTCCTAGATGCACCGCTAGGTGAAGCACCCATCCCAGAGAACCAAGACGTTATGAACACTTGGCAATCATGTGCTGATGATTACTCCCTCGTTCAGTGCGGCATGCTTTACAGCTTAGAACCGGGGCTCCAAAAGCGTTTTGAGCGACACGGAGCATATGAGATGTTCGAGGAGCTGAAAATGGTTTTTTAAGCTCATGCCCGGGTCGAGAGATATGAAGTCTCCGACAAGTTATATAGTTGTAAGATGGAGGAAAATAGTTCTGTCAGTGAGCACATACTCAAGATGTCTGGGTTGCACAACCGCCTATCCCAGCTGGAGATCAACCTCCCAGACAAGGCGGTCATTGACAGAATCCTTCAGTCGCTCCCGCCAAGCTACAAGAGCTTTGTGCTGAACTATAATATGCAGGGGATGGTGAAGACCATTCCTGAAGTATTTTCAATGCTGAAGTCAGCAGAGGTTGAAATCAAGAAAGAACATCAAGTGTTGATGGTCAATAAGACCACTAAGTTCAAGAAGGGCAAGGGTAAGAAGAACTTCAAGAAGGACGGCAAAGATGTTGCCGCGCCCGGTAAGCCAATTGCCGGGAAGAAGTCAAAGAATGGACCCAAGCCTGAGACTGAGTGCTTTTATTGCAAAGGGAAGGGCCACTGGAAGAGGAACTGCCCCAAATACTTAGCGGACAAGAAGGCCGGCAACACTAAAGGTATATGTGATATACATGTAATTGATGTGTACCTTACCAGTACTCGTAGTAACTCCTAGGTATTTGATACCGGTGCCGTTGCTCACATTTGTAACTCACAGCAGGAGCTGCGGAATAAGCGGAGACTGGCGAAGGATGAGGTGACGATGCGCGTCGGGAATGGTTCCAAGGTCGATGTGATCGCCGTCGGCACGCTACCTCTACATTTACCTACGGGATTAGTTTTAAACCTCAATAATTGTTATTTAGTGCCAAGTTTGAGCATGAACATTGTATCTGGATCTCGTTTGATGCGAGATGGCTACTCATTTAAATCCGAGAATAATGGTTGTTCTATTTATATGAGAGATATGTTTTATGGTCATGCCCCGATGGTCAATGGTTTATTCTTAATGAATCTCGAACGCAAGGTTACACATATTCATAGTGTGAATACCAAAAGATGTAAAGTTGATAACGATAGTCCCACATACTTGTGGCACTGCCGCCTTGGTCACATTGGTGTCAAGCGCATGAAGAAGCTCCATGCAGATGGACTTTTAGAGTCTCTCGATTATGAATCATTTGACACGTGCGAACCATGCCTCATGGGCAAAATGACCAAGACTCCATTCTCCGGAACAATGGAGCGAGCAACCAACTTATTGGAAATCATACATACCGATGTGTGCGGTCCAATGAGCGTTGAGGCTCGTGGAGGATATCGTTATGTTCTCACTCTCACTGATGACTTGAGTAGATATGGGTATGTCTACTTGATGAAACACAAGTCTGAGACCTTTGAAAAGTTCAAGGAATTTCAGAATGAGGTAGAGAATCAACGTGACCGAAAGATAAATTTCCTACGATCAGATCGTGGAGGAGAATATTTAATCACGAACTTGGTACACACTTAAGGAAATGTGGAATCGTTTCACAACTCACGCCGCCTGGAACACCTCAGCGTAACGGTGTGACCGAACGTCGTAATCGCACTCTATTGGATATGGTGCGATCTATGATGTCTCTTACCGATTTACCGCTATCATTTTGGGGATACGCTCTAGAGACAGCTACATTCACTTTAAATAGGGCACCGTCTAAATCCGTTGAGACGACACCGTATGAATTATGGTTTGGGAAGAAACCTAAGCTATCGTTTCTAAAAGTTTGGGGATGCGATGCTTATGTCAAGAAACTATAACCTGAAAAGCTCGAACCCAAGTCGGAAAAATGCGTCTTCATAGGATACCCTAAGGAAACCATTGGGTATACCTTCTACCTTAGATCCGAAGGCAAGATCTTTGTTGCCAAGAACAGATCCTTTCTGGAAAAAGAGTTTCTTTCGAAAGGAGTAAGTGGGAGGAAAGTAGAACTCGATGAAGTACTACCTCTTGAACCGAAAAGTAGTGTAGCTCAGGAAAATGTTCTTGTGGTGCCTACACCGACTTGAGAGGAAATTAATGATGATGATCAAGGTACTTCGGATCAAGTTACTACTAAACTTCGTAGGTCCACAAGGACACGTTCCACACCAGAGTGGTATGGCAACCCTGTCCTGGAAATCATGTTGTTAGACAACGGTGAACCTTCGAACTATGAAGAAGCGATGGCGGGCCCAGATTCTAACAAATGGCTTGAAGCCATGCAATCCGAGATAGAATCCATGTATGAAAACAAAGTATGGACTTTGACTGACTTGCCCGATGATCGGCGAGCGATAGAAAACAAATGGATCTTTAAGAAGAAGACGGACGCGGATGGTAATGTCACCATCTATAAAGCTCAACTTGTCGCTAAGGGTTATCGGCAAGTTCAAGGGATTGACTACAATGAGACTTTCTCTCCTGTAGCGAAGCTTAAGTCCGTCCGAATCATGTTAGCAATTGCCGCATACTATGATTATGAGATATGGCAGATGGACGTCAAAACGACATTCCTTAACGGGCATCTTAAGGAAGAACTGTATATGATGCAGCCGGAGGGTTTTGTCGATCCTAAGAATGCTAACAAAGTATGCAAGCTCCAGCGATCCATTTATGGGCTGGTGCAAGCATCTCGGAGTTGGAACATTCGCTTTGATGAAATGATCAAAGCGTTTGGGTTTATGTAGACTTATGGAGAAGCCTGCGTTTACAAGAAAGTGAGTGGGAGCTCTGTAGCATTTCTCATATTATATGTAGATGACATACTTTTGATGGGAAATGATATAGAATTCTTGGACAACATTAAGGCCTACTTGAATAAGTGTTTTTCAATGAAGGACCTTAGAGAAGCTACTTACATATTAGGCATCAAGATCTATAGGGATAGATCGAGACGCCTCATAGGTCTTTCACAAGGCACATACCTTGATAAGATTTTGAAGAAGTTCAAAATGGATCGGTCCAAGAAAGGGTTCTTGCCTGTATTGCAAGGTGTGAAATTGAGCTCGGCTCAATGCCCGACCACGGCAAAAGATAAAGAAGAGATGAGTGTCATCCCCTATGCCTCAGCCATAGGATCTATTATGTATGCCATGCTGTGTACCAGACCTGATGTAAACCTTGCCGTAAGTTTGGTAGGAAGGTACCAAAGTAATCCCGGCAAGGAACACTGGACAGCGGTCAAGAATATCCTGAAGTACCTGAAAAGGACAAAGGACATGTTTCTCGTTTATGGAGGTGACGAAGAGCTCGTCGTAAAGGGTTACGTCGACGCTAGCTTCGACACAGATCTGGATGACTCTAAGTCACAAACCGGATATGTGTATATGTTGAATGGTGGAGCAGTAAGCTGGTGCAGCTGCAAGCAGAGCGTCGTGGCGGGATCTACATGTGAAGCAGAGTACATGGCAGCCTCGGAGGCAGCGCATGAAGCAATTTGGGTGAAGGAGTTCATCACCGACCGAATAGTCATACCCAATGCGTCGGGGCCGATCAAACTCTTCTGTGACAACACTGGAGCTATTGCCCTTGCCAAGGAGCTCAGGTTTCACAAGAAGACCAGGCGCATCAAGCGTCATTTCAACTCCATCCATGAAAATTTTCAAGATGGAGACATAGATATTTGCAAAGTACATACAGATCTGAATGTCGCAGATCCGTTGACTAAACCTCTTCCACGAGCAAAACATGATCAACACCAGAACTCTATGGGTGTTCGATTCATCACAATGTAACTAGATTATTGACTCTAGTGCAAGTGGGAGACTGTTGGAAATATGCCCTAGAGGCAATAATAAAAGGATTATTATTATATTTCCTTGTTCATGATAATTGTCTTTTATTCATGCTATAATTGTATTATCCGGAAATCGTAATACACGTGTGAATACTTAGACCAAATACGTCCCTAGTAAGCCTCTAATTGACTAGCTCGTTGGTCAACAGATAGTCATGGTTTCCTGACTATGGACATTAGATGTCGTTGACAACGGGATCACATCATTAGGAGAATGATGTGATGGACAAGACCCAATCCTAAGCATAGACCAAGATCGTGTAGTTCGTTTAGCTAGAGCTTTTCCAATGTCAAGTATTTCTTCCTTAACCCATAAGCTCGTGTAACTCCCGGATACCGTAGGAGTGCTTTGGGTGTACCAAACGTCACAACGTAACTGGGTGACTATAAAGGTGCACTAGAGGTATCTCCGAAAGTGTCTGTTGGGTTGACACGGATCGAGATTGGGATTTGTCACTCCGTATGACGGAGAGGTATCTCTGGGCCCACTCGGTAATGCATCATCATAATGAGCTCAAAGTGACCAAGTGTTTGGTCACGGGATCATGCATTACGGTACGAGTAAAGTGACTTGCCGGTAACGAGACTGAACGAGGTATTGGGATACCGACGATCGAGTCTCGGGCATGTAACGTACCGATTGACAAAGGGAATTGTATACGGGGTTGATTGAATCCTCGACATCGTGGTTCATCCGATGAGATCATCGAGGAGCATGTGGGAGCCAACATGGGTATCCAGATCCCGCTGTTGATTATTGACCGGAGAGCCATCTCGGTCATGTCTGCATGTCTCCCGAACCCGTAGGGTCTACACACTTAAGGTTCGGTGACGCTAGGGTTATTAGGAAGACTTGTATGTGATTACTGAATGTTGTTCGGAGTCCCGGATGAGATCCCGGACGTCACGAGGAGTTCCGGAATGGTCCGGAGGTGAAGATTTATATATGGGAAGTTGTCATACGGACACCGGAAAGTTTCGGGGGCATATCGGTATTGTACCGGGGCCACCGGAGGGGTTCCGGGGGTCCACCGGGAGGGGCCACCCCTCTCGGAGGGCCTCATGGGCCTCAAGGGGCAGGGAACCAGCCCCTTGAGGGCTGGGCGCCCCCCCCCCTTGGGCCCATGCGCCTAGGGTTGAGGGGGAACCCTAGTGGGGGCGCCCCCCTTGCTTGGGGGGCAAGCCCCCCTCCCTGGCCGCCCCCCCCCCTCTAGATCTCATCTAGAGGGGGCCGGCCCCTTCCCCCTTCCCCTATAAATAGAGGGGCGAGGGGAGGGCTGAACACCTGATCCAAGGCGCAGCCCCTCCCCTCCCCAACACCTCTCCTCCTCCGTTGAGTGCTTGGCGAAGCCCTGTTGGAGTACTGCCTCTCCACCATCATCACGCTGTCGTGCTGCTGCTGGACCCTTCTTCCTCAACATCTCCTTCCCCCTTGCTAGATCAAGAATGAGGAGACGTCATCCACTCCGCACGTGTGTTGAACGCGGAGGTGCTGTCCGTTCAGCACTTGGTCATCGGTGATTTGGATCACGGCGAGTACGACTCCATCATCCCTGTTCCCTTGAACGCTTCTGCACGCGATCTACAAGTGGTATGTAGATGCAATCTCTCTCCCATGACTCGTTGCTTAGATGAACTCATAGATGGATCTTGGTGAAACCATAGGAAAAAATTTAATTTTCTGCAACGTTCCCCAACAGATTGACCCCCTCCTGATGATAGGATCATTGGTGATGAAAATGGTGATGATTTCCCCCTCCCGAAGGGAAGTTTCCCTGGCAGAACAGCTCCGTCAGAGCCCTAGATTGGTTCTGCCAAGGTTCCGCCTCGTGGCGGCGGAGTTTCGTCCCGTAAGCTTGCTTATGATTTTTTTCAGGGTAAGAGACTTCATATAGCAGAAGATGGGCACCAGAGGGCCACCAGGGGCGCCATGAGGCAGGGGGCGCGCCCAGTAGGGGTGGGCCCGGCCCCCACCCTCGTGGCCAAGGTGTGAGCCCCCTCTGGTACTTCTTTTGCTCAATAATTCTTATTAATTCCAAAAATGACTTTCGTGGAGTTTCAGGACTTTTGGAGCTGTGCAGAATCAGTTTCCAATATTTGCTCCTTTTCCAGCCCAGAATTCCAACTGTCGGCATTCTCCCTCTTCATGATAAACCTTGTAAAATAAGAGAGAATAGCCATAAGTATTGTGACATAACGTGTAATAACAGCCCATAATGCAATAAATATCGATATAAAAGCATAATGCAAAATGGACGTATCAACTCCCCCAAGCTTAGACCTCGCTTGTCCTCAAGCGGAAGCCGATATCGAAAAATATGTCCACATGTTTAGAGATAGAGGTGTCAATAAAAATAAAATACGGACATGAGGGCATCATGATCATTCTTACAACAGCAACATATATATATATATATATTGTCATATGATTTCTTATGCTCAAGTAACAATCTATTCACAATGTCAAGTATGATTCAGAAACTTCACTGAGGACTAACAAACTATAATCTCAGTCATTGAAGCAATTGCAATTTATCATAACATCGGAAAGAGTCAATAATAGAGCTTTTCAGCAAGTCCACATACTCAACTGTCATATAGTCTTCTACAATTGCTAACACTCATGCAATACTTATGGTTCTGGAGTTTTAATCGGACCCAAAGAAAGATAGGGGCTTATTGTGTTGCCTCCAACGTCTTACCTCAAGGGTAATGTCAGCAATAATAGTTCATGCTAACTTACATCCAATTGGATATATATATATATATATATATATATATATATATATATATATATATATATATATATCAGGATCTTTCCAACATTTAGGTGCTTGCCAAAGGATAAAATGAAAAAGGGAAAGGTGAAGATCACCTTGACTCTTGCATAATGTAAAAGACATAAAGTAAAAGATAGGCCCTTCGCAGAGGGAAGCAGAGGTTGTCATGTGCTTTTAGGGTTGGATGCACAAAATCTTAATGCAAGAGAACGTCAATTTATATTGCCACTTGTGATATGAACCTTTATTATGCAGTCTGTCGCTTTTATTACTTCCATATCACAAGATCGTATAAAGCTTATTTTCTCCGCACTAATAAGTCATACATATTTAGAGAGCAATTTTTATTGCTTGCAACATGACAACTTACTTGAAGGATCTTACTCAATCCATAGGTAGGTATGATGGACTCTCATGGCAAAACTGGGTTTAAGGATATTTGGAAGCACAAGTAGTATCTCTATTTGGTGCAAGGAATTTGGCTAGCATGAGGGGGAAAGGCAAGCTCGACATGTTGGACGATCCATGACAGTATACTTTAACTAAGATGTGAGAAAACATAACCCATTACATTGTCTTCCTTGTCCAACCTCAACTCTTTAGCGTGTCATACTTTAATGAGAGCTCACAATCATAAAAGATGTCCAAGATAGTATATTTATATGTGAAAACCACTATTTCTTTATTACTTCCTATTAATTGCAACGATGACCAAAACTATTTTTGTCAACTCCCAACAACTTTCATGTATCATACTCTTTATGTGTGAAGTCATTACTATCCATAAGATCAATATGAACTATTTTATTTCTTTTTATTTTTTCTATTTCCTTAAGATCATAGCGAGATATCAAAGCCCTTGAATCAACACTAATCTTTATTATATAGCTCACGGACTCAGTTACATAGAGAGATCACAAAGCAAAACTCAAAACTAAATCATACCAAAACTTTATTCTACTAGATCAAGATATTACCAAAAGGATCAAACTAAGTAAAACGGTAAAGATAGGAGTGCGATGGTTATACAATGTCGGGGCAACTCCCCCAAGCTTGGCAGTTGCCAAGGGGAGTGCCCATACCCATGTGATTATGTCCTCGGAGGTGATGAAGAAGGAGTTGTTGGTGATGTAGGCTTCCTCCTCAACTTGCGCTTAAGAATGGAATTTTGCTCCCTTAGATCATCAATCTCCCGCTCAAGGCTTAATATCCTTTTGCATAGTTCCTGTCTATTTTCCCGCAAGAGATGAAAAGGGATAAACTCGATCTTGGACTTCTTTGCCCTATCAGGGAGGCTTGACTTTTTAAACTCCACATGCATATCCCCAGGTTGAGGTAACGGGACTTCATCTTCGTCTGAGCTCGTCTCCTCCTTTCCCTTAGGCTCGTAGTCTTCTTCTTCCTTAGTGGTCTAGCCGCAATGATCCAAGTCCCCATAGACTTTAGGGTCTGCAAGGTAATCAGCCACATAGCTTTCTCCCTCCGAATCCTGGGATGACATATTGCTCTAATCCACGGCAGAAACAGCTCGAAACAAAGGCAGAAGATTTTTGCGTGATATGATGGTCAAAACCTTTGGTAGATTATATAATGAATTTTTGCTGACCAAAAGAAGTATCGTGCACGAAAACGGAGTCTGGAGAGTGATACGTCTCCAACGTATCTATAATTTTTGATTGTTCCATGCTGTTATCTTACCTGTTTTGGATGTTTATGGGCTTTACTATACACTTTTATATCATTTTGGGACTAACCTATTAACCTAGAGCCCAGTGCCAGTTTCTGTTTTTTCCTTGTTTTGGGGTTTTACAGAAAAGGAATACCAAACGGAGTCCAATTGACGTGCCAATTTTTGACGATTTTTGGTGGACCAAAAGAAGCCCTTGAGTGAAAGAGTTGGGCCAGGAGAGTCCCGGGCTGCCCACGAGGGTGGGGCACATGCCCACTCCACTTGGG
>NC_041387.1:66380159-66467494 GCF_002162155.2 Triticum dicoccoides | reverse complement strand
CCCCTGACGTGAGACCTATGCGAAAAAATCCTATAAATACTGAAACCTCCAGAAAATAACCTAGATTAGGAGTTCCGCCGCCGCAAGCCTCTGTAGCCATCAAAAACCTCTCGGGAGCCTGTTCTGGCACCCTGCCGGAGGGGGAATCCATCACCGGTGGCCATCTTCATCATCCTGGCGCTCTCCATGACGAGGAGGGAGTAGTTCACCCTCGGGGCTGAGGGTATGTACCAGTAGCTATGTGGTTGATCTCTCTCTCTCTCTCTCTCGTGTTCTTGACTTCGCACGATCTTGATGTATCGCGAGCTTTGCTATTATAGTTGGATCTTATGATGTTTCTCCCCCTCTACTCTCTTTTAATGAATTGAGCTTTCCCTTTGAAGTTATCTTATCGGATTGAGTCTTTAAGGATTTGAGAACACTTGATGTATGTCTTGCCGTGCTTATCTATGGTGACAATGGGATATTCACATGATCTACTTGATGTATGTTTTGGTGATCAACTTGCGGGTTCAATGAATCTATGCATAGGGGTTGGCACACGTTTTCATCTTGACTCTCCGGTAGAAACTTTGGGGCACTCTTTGAAGTACTTTGTGTTGGTTGAATAGATGAATTTGAGATTGTGTGATGCATATCGTATAATCATACCCACGGATACTTGAGGTGACAATGGAGTATCTAGGTGACATTAGGGTTTTTGTTGATTTGTGTCTTAAGGTGTTATTCTAGTATGAACTCTATGATAGATTGAACGGAAAGAATAGCTTCGTGTTATTTTACTACGGACTCTTGAATAGATTGATTAGACAGGATAACTTTGAGGTGGTTTCATACCCTACCATAATCTCTTCGTTTGTTCTCCGCTATTAGTAACTTTGGAGTTACTCTTTGTTGCATGTTGAGGGATGGTTATATGATCCAATTATGTTATTATTGTTGAGAGAACTTGCACTAGTGAAAGTATGAACCTTAGGCCTTGTTTCCTACCATTGCAATACCGTTTGTGCTCACTTTTATCATTACTTACATTGCTGTTTTTATATTTTCAGATTACAAAAACCTATATCTTCGTCCATATTGCACTTGTATCACCATCTCTTCGCCAAACTAGTGCACCTATACAATTTGCCATTGTATTGGGTGTGTTGGGGACACAAGAGACTCTTTGTTATTTGGTTGCAGGGTTGTTTGAGAGAGACCATCTTCATCCTACGCCTCCCACGGATTGATAAACCTTGGGTCATCCACTTGAGGGAAGTTTGCTACTTTCCTACAAACCTCTGCACTTGGAGGCCCAACAACGTCTACAAGAAGAAGGTTGTGTAGTAGACATCAGAGAGCACACGAGGTGCCCACGAGGCAGGGGGTGTGCCTAGTAGGGGTGGGCGCGCCTCCACCCTCGTGGAGGCCTCGTGTCCTTCCCGGACTACTTCTTATTTTCCTAAATTCTTAAATATTCCAAAACGGAGAAAAATTGCCATTAGAATTGTTTTGGAGTCGGTTTACTTACCGTACCACATACCTATTCCTTTTCGGAGTCTGAAACATTCTGGAAAGTGTCCCTTATGTATTCATCTAGGGTTACGGTTTCAATAATATTAGTTTCAACATTTATAGGATTACCTGAGATATAATGTTTGATTCTTTGACCGTTCACCACCTTCGGATTTGTGCCTTTGAAGTTGTTGATTTTTATGGCACCGAAACGATAGACCTTCTCGATAATGTAAGGGCCTTCCCATTTAGATAGAAGTTTTCCTGCAAACAATCTTAAACGAGAGTTGAATAGCAACATAATCGCCTATGTTAAACTCGCGCTTTTGTATCCTTTTGTCATGTCATCTTTTAACTTTTTCTTTAAACAACTTGGCTTTCTCGTAGGCTTGGGTTCTCCATTCATCAAGTGAGATAATATAAAATAACCTCTTCTCACGGCAAGTTTGAAATCATAATTGAGCTCTTTAATAGCCCAATATGCCTTATGTTCAAGTTCGAGAGGTAAGTGACATCCTTTTCCATAAACCATCTTATACAAAGACATACCCATAGGATTTTTATATGCAGTTCTATAGGCCCATAATGCATAATCAAGTTTCTTGGACCAATTCTTTCTAGATCTATTAATAGTCCTTTTGCAAAATTAATTTGAGCTCTCTATTTCTCAAGTCTACTTGACCACTAGATTGTGGGTGATAAGGAGATGCAATTCTATGATAAACATCATACTTAGCAAGCATTTTACGAAAAGCACCATGAATAAAATGTGAACCACCATCAGTCATTAAGTATCTAGGGACTCCAAACCTCGGAAAACTAACTTCTTTAAGCATCTTAATAGAGCTGTTATGATCAACACTACTAGTTGGAATAGCTTCTACCTAATCAACAACAACTAAAATATGGGTATATCCATTAGAGGCAGGAAAATGTCCCATATAATCAAAACCCCAAACATCAAATGGTTCAATAACAAGAGAATAATTCATAGGCATTTCTTGACGTCTACTAATATTACCAATTCTGTGACATTCGTCACAAGACAAGACAAACTTACGGGCATCTTTGAAGAGAGTAGGCCAATAAAAACCGGATTGCAATACCTTATGTGCAGTTCTATCTCCAGCGTGGTGTCCTCCAATTGGTTCGGAGTGACACTTGCGTAGGATCTGTTCCTGTTCATGCTCAGGTACACAACGTCTAATGACACCATCTACTCCTTCTTTATATAGGTGTGGGTCATCCCAGAAGTAATGTCTTAAATCATAAAAGAACTTTTTCTTTTGCTGGTATGTCAAACTAGTTGGTATAAATTTAGCAACAATGTAATTAGCATAATCAGCATACCATGGAGCAGTACGAGAAGCATTTATGACTGCTAATTATCATCAGGAAAGCTATCATCAATAGGTAGTGGGTCATCAAGAACATTCTCTAACATAGACAAGTTGTCTGCAACGGGGTTCTCAACTCCCTTTCTATCAATAATATGCAAATCAAATTCTTGGAGCAAGAGAACCCATCTAATAAGTCTATGCTTAGCATCTTTCTTTTCCATAAGATATTTAATAGCAGCATGATCAGTGTGAATAGTTACTTTATAATCAACAATGTAAGGTCTGAACTTATCACAATCAAATACAACTGCTAAGAACTCTTTTTCAGTGGTAGCATAATTTCTCTGGGCAGTGTCAACAGTTTTACTAGCATACTGGATAACATTTAATTGCTTATCAACTCTTTGCCCTAAAACAGCACCTACAGCATAATCACTAGCATCACACATAATTTCAAAGGGTAAATTCCAATCAGGTGGCTGAACAATAGGTACAGTAATCAAAGCTTTCTTAAGTATTTCAAATGCTTCTACACAATCATCATCAAAGACAAAAGGAATGTCTTTCTGCAATAAATTAGTCAGAGGCCTAGAGATTTTAGAAAAGTCCTTAATGAACCTCCTATAAAAACCGCCATGACCAAGGAAACTTATTATACCTTTAATGTCCTTGGGACACGGCATGTTTACAATAGCATCAACTTTAGCTTTATCGACTTAAATACCTCTTTCAGAAATTTTATGCCCCAAAACAATGCCTTCATTAACCATAAAGTGGCACTTCTCCCAATTGAAAACAAGACTAGTATCTTCACATCTCTGCAAAACTCGATCAAGGTTGCTCAAGCAATCATCAAAAGAGAATCCATAAACAAAGAAATCATCCATGAATACCTCACAAATCTTTTCACAAAAGTCAGAGAATATAGCCATCATGCATCTTTGAAAGGTAGCAGGTGCATTACATAAACCAAAAGGCGTACGTCTATAAGCAAAAGTACCGAAAGGGCAAGTAAAAATAGTCTTTGCTTGATCGTCCGCTGACACAGGTATTCGAGAGAAACCAGAGTAACCATCTAGATAGCAAAAATGTGTATGTTTGGATAGTCTTTCTAGCATTTGATCAATAAAAGGTAAAGGGTAATGATCTTTCTTAGTAGCTTTATTTAATTTGCAGAAATCAATTACCATCCTATAACCTGTAATAATTCTTCGCGGAATTAATTCATCTTTATCATTAGGAACAACAGTAATACCTCCCTTCTTAGGGACACAATGGACAAGACTTACCCACTCACTATCAGCAATGGGATAAATTATACATGCCTCAAGGAGCTTTAGTATCTCCTTTCTTAGGGACACAATTTTCAAGACTTACCCAAACCCGAGACTAAGTGCTTCTGTAATAAGGGGAACAGCTACTGGAGCAGCATTACCCTAGATACTTGGTAGATGAGAAGGCTGGCAAGGTCGATAGAAGTATATTGGATATACATTATGTTAATGTGTACTTTACTAGTACTCCTAGTAGCACCAGGGTATTAAGATACCGGTTCGGTTGCTAAGTGTTAGTAACTCGAAATAAAAGAGCTACGGAATAAATGGAGACTAGCTAAAGGTGACCTGACGATATGTGTTGGAAGTGTTTCCAAGGTTGATGTGATCAAGCATCGCACGCTCCCTCTACCATCGAGATTGGTGTTAAACCCAAATAATTGTTATTGGTGTTTGCGCTGAGCATAGACATGATTGGATTATGTCTATCGCAATACGGTTATTCATTTAAGGAGAATAATGGTTACTCTATTTATTTGAATAACACCTTCAATGGTCTTGCACCTAAAGGAATGGTTTATTGAATCTCGATCATAGTGATACACATTTTCATGCCAAAAGATATAAGATAGTAATGATAGTACCACTTACTTGTGGCACTGCCATGTAAGTCATATTGGTATAAAACGCATGAAGAAGCTCCATGTTGATGGATCTTTGGACTCACTCATTTTTGAAAAGTTTGAGACATGCAAACCATGTCTATTGGTGTATACGCATAAAGAAACTCCATGCAGATGGACCGTTTGGACTCACTTGATTTTGAATCACTTGAGATATGCAAATCATACCACATGGGCAAGATGACTGAAAAGCCTCTTTTTCAGTAAGATGGAACAAGATAGCAACTTGTTGGAAGTAACACATTTTGATGTGTGCAGTCCAATGAGTGCTGAGGCATGCAGTGAATATCGTTATGTTCTTACTTCACAGATGATTCGAGTAGATGTTGAGTATATTTACTTTGAAACACAAGTCTGAATTATTGAATGGTTCAAGTAATTTCAAAGTGAAGTTGAAGATCTTCGTGACAAGAGGATAGAATGTCTATGATATGATCACAGAGATGAATATCTGAGTTACGAGTTTCGGCACACAGTTAAGACATTGTGGAAATTGTTTCACAACTAATACCGCCTGGAACACCATAGTGTGATGGTGTGTCCGAACATCATAGTTGCACCCTATTGGATATGATGCATACCATGATTTCTCTTATCAAATTACCACTATCGTTCATGGGTTAGGCATTAGAGACAACCACACTCATTTTAATAGGGTACCACATAATTCCGTTGAGACGACACCATTTGGAGAAACCTAAGTTGTCGTTTCTTAAAGGTTTGGGGCTGTGATGCTTATGTGAAAGAGTTTCAGGTTGATAAGCTCGAACCCAAAGCGGATAAAATGCATCTTCATAGGACACCCAAAAACAGTTGGGTATACCTCCTAATTCAGATCCGAAAGCAATAGGGATTGTTTCTTGAATCGGGTCCTTTCTCGAGGAAAAGTTCGTCTCGAAAAGTTGAGTGGGAGGATGGTGGAGACTTGATGAGGTTATTGAACCATCACTTCAACCAGTGTGTATCAGGGCACAGGAAGTTGTTCCTGTGGCACCTACACCAATTGAAGTGGAAGCTTATGATAGTGATCATGAAGTTTCGGATCAAGTCACTACCGTACCTCGTAGGACGACAAGGACGCGTACTGCTTCGGAGTGGTACGGTGACCCTGTCTTGAAGGTCATGTTGCTAGACAATAATGAACCTACGAGCTATGGAGAAGCGATGGTGGGCCCAAATTCCGACAAATGGTTAGAAGCCATGAAATCCGAGATAGGATCCATGTATCAGAACAAAGCATGGACTTTGGTGGACTTGCCCGATGATCGGCAAGCCATTGAGATAAATGGATCTTTAAGAAGAAGACGGACATGGATGGTAATGTCCACCATTTAGGAAATCTGGCAGATGGATGTCAAAACGAGTTTCCTTACCAGTCTTCGTAAGGAAAGGTTGTATGCGATACAATCAGAAAGGTTTTGTCGATCCTAAGGATGCTAAAAGGTATGCAAAGCTCCAGCAATCCTTCCAAGGACTGGAGTAAGCATCTCGGAGTTGGAATATACACTTTGATGAGATGATCAAAGATTTTGGGTTTGTACAAAGTTTATGAGAAACTTTTATTTCCAAAGAAGTGAGTGGGAGCACTATAGAATTTCTGATAAGTATATGTTGTTGACATATTGTTGATCAGAAATGATGTAGAATTTCTGGAAAGCATATAGGGTTATTTGAAAGGTGTTTTTCAATAGAAAACCTGGATTAAGCTACTTGAACATTGAGCATCAAGATCTATGAGGATAGATCAAAAATGCTTAATGGTACTTTCAAATGAGCACATACCTTGACGTGATCTTGAAGGAGTTCAAGATGGATCAGTCAAAGAAGGAGTTCTTGCCTGAGTTGTAAGGTATGAAGTTAAGAGTTAAAGCTCGACCATGGCAGAAGAGAGAGAAAGGACGAAGGTCGTCCCCTATGCTTCAGACGTAGGCTCTATAGTATGCTATGATGTGTACCGCACCGGAAGTGTGCCTTGCCATGAGTCAGTCAAGGGGTACAAGAATGATCCAGGAATGGATCATTGGACAGCGGTCAAAATTGTCCTTGGAGTAAATAAGGACATGTTTCTCGATTATGGAGGTGATAAAGAGTTTGACATAAAGGGTTACGTCGATGCAAGCTTTAACACCTATCCGAGTGACTCTGAGTAGCAAACCGGATACGTATAGTGGAACAACCATTTGGAGTAGCTCCAAGTGGAGCGTCGAAGCAGCATTTACAATATGACCTATAGATTTGCGAAGTACATACGGATCTGAATGTTACAGATCCGTTAACTAAAACCTCTCTCACAAGCAGAACATGATCAAACCCCAGAACTCATTGAGTCTTAATCACATGATGATGTGAACTAGTTTAGTGACACTAGTAAACTCTTTGGATGTTGGTCACATTGTGATGTGACCTGTGAGTGTTAATCACATGGCGATGTGAACTAGATTATTGACTCTAGTGCAAGTGGGAGACTGTTGGAAATATGCCCTAGAGGCAATAATAATTAGTTATTATTATATTTCCTTGTTCATGATAATAGTTTGTTATCCATGCTATAATTGTATTGAAAGGAAACTCAGATACATGTGTGGGTACATAGACAACACCATGTCCCTAGTAAGCCTCTACTTGACTAGCTCGTTGATCAATAGATGGTTACGGTTTCCTAACCATGGACATTGGATGTCATTGATAACGGGATCACATCATTAGGAGAATGATGTGATGGACAAGACCCAATCCTAAGCCTAGCACAAAGATCGTAGTTCGTATGCTAAAGCTTTCCTTAGACCATGAGATTGTCCAACTCCCGGATACCGTAGGAATGCTTTGGGTGTACCAAACGTCACAACGTAACTGGGTGGCTATAAAGGTGCACTACAGGTATCTCCGAAAGTGTCTGTTGGGTTGGCACGAATCGAGACTGGGATTTGTCACTCCGTGTAAACGGAGAGGTATCTCTGGGCCCACTCGGTAGGACATCATCATAATGTGCACAATGTGACCAAGGGGTTGATCACGGGATGATGTGTTACGGAACGAGTAAAGAGACTTGCCGGTAACGAGATTGAACAAGGTATCGGTATACCGACGATCGAATCTCGGGCAAGTACAATACCGTTAGACAAAGGGAATTGTATACGGGATCGATTGAGTCCTTGACATCGTGGTTCATCCGATGAGATCATCGTGGAACATGTGGGAGCCAGCATGGGTATCCAGATCCCGCTGTTGGTTATTGACCGGAGAACGTCTCGGTCATGTCTACATGTCTCCCGAACCCGTAGGGTCTACACACTTAAGGTTCGATGACGCTAGGGTTATAAAGGAAGTTTGTATGTGGTTACCGAATGTTGTTCGGAGTCCCGGATGAGATCCCGGACGTCACGAGGAGTTCCGAAATGGTCCGGAGGTAAAGATTTATATATGGGAAGTCTTATTTTGGTTGCCGGAAAAGTTTCGCACTTTATCGGTATTGTACCGGGAGTGCCGAAAGGGGTCCGGGGGTCCACCTGCCCCGGGGGGGCACATGGGCTGTAGGGGGTGCGCCTTGGCCTATATGGGCCAAGGGCACCAGCCCCAAGAGGCCCATGCACCAAGATATAAGAAAAAGGGGGGAGTCCTCAAGGGGGAAGGCACCTCCGAGGTGCCTTAGGGAGGATGGACTCCTCCCCCCCCTTTGGCCGCACCCCTTCCTTGGAGGAAGGGGCAAGGCTGCGCCTCCCCCCTCTCCCTTGCCCCTATATAAAGGGAGGGGAGGGAAGGGCAGCCGCACCTGAAGCCCTGGCGCCTCCCTCCCTCCCGTGACACCTCCTCCTCTCCCGCAGGTGCTTGGCGAAGCCCTGCAGGATTGCCACGCTCCTCCACCACCACCACGCCGTTGTGCTGCTGCTGGATGGAGTCTTCCTCAACCTCTCCCTCTCTCCTTGCTGGATCAAGGCATGGGAGACGTCACCGGGCTGTACATGTGTTGAACGCGGAGGTGCCGTCCGTTCGGCACTAGGATCTCCGGTGATTTGGATCACGACGAGTACGACTCCTTCAACCCCGTTCTCTTGAACGCTTCCGCTTAGCGATCTACAAGGGTATGTAGATGCACTCTCCTTCCCCTCGTTGCTGGTTTCTCCATAGATAGATCTTGGTGACACGTAGGAAAATTTTGAATTTCTGCTACGTTCCCCAACAGATATATCTTGTTTTCATCAAGATAAGCATATTTAAGATTATCAGGTAATGGTTTAAGCTCAAACACGGGATCACCCTTGGGTGGAGGGGGATCCCCTAGGATTTCCACAGGCAAGTTGTGTTTCAGAATAGGACCCTGTTGAAAGAATACTTCATCTATCTCCCTTCTTTCATTCATAAACATATCCTTTTCATGGTCTAGCAAATATTGTTCTAAAGGATCAGTAGGAGGCACGACAATAGAAGCAAGACCAACAATTTCATGTTTACTAGGCAATTCTTTATCATGGGGTTGTCTACGAAATTTGGCAAAGTTAAACTCATGTTTCATATCCCCCAAGCCAATTGTAACAACATCCTTTTTGCAATCAATCCAGCATTGACAGTATTCAAGAAGGGTCTACCAAATGTAATGGGACAAAAGCTATCTTGTGGGGAACCAAGAACAAGAAAATCAGCAGGATATTTAACTTTCCCACACAAGACTTCAACATCTCTAACAATCCCAATCGGTGAAATAGTATCTCTATTTGCAAGTTTAATAGTAACATCAATACCTTCTAACTCAGCGGGTGCAATATCATGCATAATTTCTTCATATAAGGAAATAGGTATTGCACTAGCACTAGCACCCATATCACATAAGCCATCATAACAATGATCTCCTATTTTAACAGAAATAACAGGCATGCCAACAACAGGTCTATGTATCTTAGCATCGGGTTTAGCAATATTAGCAGCTTCCTCACATAAATAAATAACATGCCCATCAATATTATCAGCCAAGATATCTTTAACCATATCAATACTAGGTTCAACTTTAATTTACTCAGGAGGTGTATATGTTCTAGTATTACTTTTACGAACAACAGTTGAAGCTTTAGCATGATCCTTTATCCTAACAGGGAAAGGTGGTTTCTCAACATAAGTAGTAGGAAGAATAGGAACATTATAAGTGATAGTCTTTTGTTCAACTGTAACAGGTGCAACTACTTTTACTTCAATGGGAGGATTATATTTAAACCACTTCTGCTTAGGGAGATCAACGTTTGTAGCAAAAGATTCATAGAAAGAAGATACTATCTCAGAGTCAAGTCCATATTTAGTGCTAAATCCATGAAAAGCATCGGTATCCATAAAGACTTAACACAATCAAACTTAGGTGTCATACCTGACTCCTTACCATCGTCGGAACCCCAATCTTCAGAGTTGCATTTAATTCTTTCCAATAAATCCCACTTGAATTCAATAGTCTTCGGCATATAAGAACCAGTACAAGAAGTATCGAGCATGGTGCGATCATTAAGAGAAAGCCGAGCATAAATTTTTTGAATAATCATTTCTCTTGAGAGCTCATGATTGGGGCATGAATATAACATTAACTTAAGCCTCCGCCAAGCTTGAGCGATGCTTTCTCCTTCGCGGGGCCAAAAATTATATATATATATATATAATTACGATCACGATGAACAAGATGCATAGGATAGAACTTCTGGTGAAATTCCAATTTCAACCGTTTATAGTCCCAAGATCCCGTATCATCACATAGACTATACCATGTCAATGTGTATCCCTTCAAAGATAAAGGGAAGACCTTCCTCTTAACAACATCATCGGGAATACCTGCAATCTTAAATAATCCACAAACTTGATCCACATAGATAAGGTGTAAATCGGGATGCAATGTTCCATCTCCTGCAAAGGGATTAGCTAATAGTTTCTCTATCATACCCGAAGGAATCTCAAAGTAAACATTTTCAGTACGTTCAGCAGGTTGAGCAGCAGCTCTTTGCCCTACTGGTCAGGGCAAAGATGCCCTGAACAAGCCCCTCAAGGGATTAGTTTCCATAGTAACAAGTGACAGTAAATTTCAGCACACTATATAAATGTTTCCTTACCAAGTTCCACTCACCAAAGGCGCTTCACTCCCCGGCAACGGTGCCAGAAAAGAGTCTTGATGACCCACAAGTATAGGGGATCTATCATAGTCCTTTAGGTAAGTAAGATTGTCGAACCCAACGAGGAGCAGAAGGAAATGACAAATGGTTTTCAGTAAGGTATTCTCTGCAAGCACTGAAATTGTAGGTAACAGATAGTTTTGTGATAAGATAATTTGTAACGGGTAGCAAGCAATGAAAGTAAATAAAGTGCAGCAAGGTGGCCCAATCCTTTTTGTAGCAAAGGACAAGCCTAGACAAATTCTTATAATGAGAAAAGCGCTCCCGAGGACACATGGGAATTATCGTCAAGCTAGTTTTCATCACGCTCATATGATTCGCGTTCGTTACTTTGATAATTTGATATGTGGGTGGACCGGTGCTTGGGTACTGCCCTTTCTTGGACAAGCATCCCACTTATGATTAACCCCTATTGCAAGCATCCGCAACTACAAAAGAAGTATTAAGGTAAACCTAACCATAGCATGAAACTAGTGGATCCAAATCAGCCCCTTACGAAGCAACGCATAAACTAGGGTTTAAGCTTCTGTCACTCTAGCAACCCATCATCTACTTATTACTTCGCAATGCCTTCCTATAGGCCCAAATAATGGTGAAGTGTCATGTAGTCGACGTTCACATAACACCACTAGAGGAGATACAACATACATCTCATCAAAATATCGTACGAATACCAAATTCACATGACTACTAATAGCAAGACTTCACCCATGTCCTCGGGAACAAACGTAACTACTGAGAAAGCATATTCATGTTCATGATCAGAGGGGTATTAATATGCATTAAGGATCTGAACATATGATCTTCCACGAGATAAACCAATTAGCATCAACTACAAGGAGTAATCAACACTACTAGCAACCCACAGGTACCAATTTGCGGTTTTGATATAAGATTGGATACAAGAGATGAACTAGGGTTTGAGAGGAGATGGCGCTGGTGAAGATGTTGATGGAGATTGACCCCCTCCCGATGAGAGGATCATTGGTGATGATGATGGTGATGATTTCCCCCTTCTGGAGGGAAGTTTCCCCGGCAGAACAGCTCCACCAGAGCCCTAGATTGGTTCCGCCAAGGTTCCGCCTCGTGGCGGCGGAGTTTCGTCCCGTAAGCTTGCTTATGATTTTTTTTCAGGGTAAGAGACTTCATATAGCAGAAGATGGGCACCGGATGGCCACCAGGGGGCCCACGACGCAGGGGGCGCTCCCAGTAGGGGCGGGCGCGCCCCCCACCCTTGTGGCCAGTGTGTGGGCCCCCTCTGGTACTTCTTTCGCTCAATAATTCTTATGAATTTCAAAAATGACTTTCGTGGGGTTTCAGGACTTTTGTAGCTGTGCAGAATAGGTTTCCAGTATTTGCTCCTTTTCCAGCCCTGAATCCCAACTGCCGGCCTTCTCCCTCTTCATGATAAACCTTGTAAAATAAGAGAGAATAGCCATAAGTATTGTGACATAACGTGTAATAACAACCCATAATGCAATAAATATCGATATAAAAGCATGATGCAAAATGGACGTATCAGGCTCCCTTTGTGTCGAATCTATAAATTTGGCTTAAATACTTACCTTCGAAAACTGTTGCGATCCCCTATACTTTTGGGTTATGAAGCATCAACTAGGGAACATTATTGTCGTATTTGTGCATTGGATATAGCTAATATTTGAGTGTGCTTCATGAATAGATCAATGATTGAGCATAATGGGCTAGGGATAGCTTTCTTTAGCGTCGATATTTTGAAAGACATGGTTGCTTGTTGATATGCTTGAGTATTGATGTCTACGCGTCAAATTATAGACTATTGCCTTGAATCACTTAAAGTCCAAATGTCGATGCTACAAAAGAAAACAATATGTGATGAAAATGATAGGCATCATTCCACATCAAAAATTCAGGTTTTATCATTTACCTGCTCGAGGACGAGCATGAAATAAGTTTGGGGATACTTGATACGTCTCCAACGTATCTATAATTTTTTATTGTTTCATGCTATTACATTATCAATCTTGGATGTTTATATATATTTACTATCAACTTTATATCATTTTTTGGGGCTAACCTATTAACTTAGTGCCCAGTGCCAGTTAATGTTTTTTGCTTTTTTTACTTTGCAAAATATCAATATCAAACGAAGTCCAAATGCCACGAAACTTTTTGGATATTTTTTCTGGCAAGAGGAGACCCTGGAAGCTTCTACAGGCCATGAGAGGAGGCCCGTGAAGCCAACTTCGCATCAGGGCGCACCAGGGGCCTCCGGTGCGCCCTGATGGGTAGTGGAGCTCACGAGCACCGCCTTGACCTACCTCCTTCTCTATAAATACACTAAAAGACCAAAAACCCTAGGGAGTCAAGGAAATACTTTTTCTGTCACAGCAAGTTCCAAAACCACGAGATCCAATCTAAAGACCTTTTCGGGCATTCTGCCGGAGGGGGCAACGATAACGGAGGGGTTCTTCATCATCCTTGCTGCCCCTCCGATGATGCGTGAGTAGTTACTAGACCTATGGGTTCGTAGTTAATAGCTAGATGACTTCTTCTCTCTTTTTTATCTTCAATACAATGTTCTTTTCGATGTTCTTGAAGATCTATTTGATATAACACTTTTTGCGGTGTGTTTGTTGGGATCCGACGAATTGTGAGTTTATGATTAGTTCTATCCATGAATATTATTTGTGTTTTCTTTGAACTCTTCTATGCATGATTGTTATAGTCTCGTATTTTTTCTCCGATTTATTGTTTGTTTTGGCCAACCAGATTGACTTATCTTGTCATAGGAAGAGGTTTTTTCTGATTGGTTCGATCTTGCGGTGCTTAATCTAAGTGACAGAAAGAGACATGACATGCATGTATCATTGCTATTAATGGTAACATGATGGGATTTATTTATACGTGAATTTATCTTGTCTACATCATATCATCTTTAAGGGTATGTAATGCTTCTAGATCTTACTCATGAACCTTTATTTTACTTAAGCTTATCTCACTCATGATCGACTTAGTCAATATTTAAGGGTACGTACCCCTGTTGAACAGTTGCCTAATTTAAGGGTGGCCATGAGACCCTTTTTGTGCCACTCTAGAAGGATCATCGTAGGACACGGACATGGATTCCAACTTCCAAGTTCCAACCCAACTTCTTCTCTTTGAAAACTTCCAACCTGAAGGTACACATGATATTCCCCTTTTTTCCGTCACGTATATTACTTTTAAGAGTGAAGTGCACTGTAGGTACTTGAACTATTTCAGGGATGTCACGTAGGTCCTCGAACTATGAAAATCGTCATTTAGGTTCTCAAAGTGCAGTAAGCGTGTCATTCAGGTCCAAAATCTCCCTGACAGGCTCTAACTGGCCAGCTGGCACATAAACAGTAACCGTAACAGTCGCGGCAAACAGTCCTGAATTCCTGTGCGTGATGAACAGTACACGACAAAGAATAAAATATAAAAAAATATCAAAAAACTGAGATCCTCTGTCAACGAAGAGACCCTGGCGCGTGAACAGTAAAAATATAGTTAATTCAAAAAAAGTTCGCGAACGATGAATTTGGAAAAATATTTGTGACTTTAATAAAATGTTCGCGAACGATGAATTTGGAAAAAAATATTCCTGACTTTAAAAAAATATTCATGAGTTTAAAAAAAGTTCGCGAATGATGAATTTGGAAAAAATATTCACAACTTTAAAAAAATGTTCGTGAACGATGAATTTGGGAAAAATATTCGCGAGTTTAAAAAAAGTTTGCGAACGATCAATTTGGAAAAAATATTCATGACTTTAAAAAAAATGTTCGCGAACGATGAATTTGGAAAAAATATTCGTGACTTTAATAAAATGTTCGCGAACGATGAATTCAGAAAAAATATTTGCGACTTTAATAAAAAGTTCACTAACATTTTTTAAAGTCAAGAATTGTGGTTCGGGAACATTTTTTTCCATACCCACGAACAATATTTGTGGTTCGCGAACATATTTTCAAATTTATTGTTTGTGAACTTTTTTAAAGTCGCGAATATTTTTCCCATATTCGCGAACATTTTTTGAATTAATGAACATTTTTACTATTCACGCACCAGGGGTATCTTTGATGCCAAAGATTTTCAGATTTTTTTGTTCATATTTTTTTTATTTTTCGCACTGTTCACCATGCCAGCTGGCCATTTAGAGGGGGTTAGTGAGATTTTGGACTTGGATGACACACTTACTGTACTTCGAGGACCTAAATAACGATTTTCATAGTTCGAGGACCTATGTGACACCCCTGAAATAGTTTAAGGACCTACAGTGCACTTCACTCTACTTTTAACCAGTGTGGCGCACGTGCCCATTGGTCGGGCAACAAGTGCACACTCAGTTTGCACTAGAGACGAATACGTGTTGAAGAAAATATGACCGGCCGCCAAAGTTGCCTTGATTACCACGGGCCTACCACGAAGTTAATTAGCTAGTACGTTAATCAGAAACCCAAAGGTTAGAAAACGATGGGTGCTGCGCGTGCTTAAAATCAATTATGTCCAACATATCCAAGGTACTAGGTCTAAAGCGCGGAGTAAAAACTATCATGGCTAATTTAGGGAGCCCTATGCTTTAATTATTCCCAGCAAATCATATAAATTCGTTTCAAAACACTAAAACCGTGTCCAATTGTTTAAACCCGCTAGCGATCGAGGTATGATATCATATCAGTAAGATCGTGCAGATCGCCAGCTAATAGCACCAGTGGTTAGTTTACTCTTCGGTCGTCGATCTGGCGACGTAAGCTCATATATTCCGTGACACGCATCACTAATTTCATTACTGTACTACTTCCTCTGTCCCAAAAATTTTGTCTTAGATTTGTCTAAATACGAATGTATCTAATTACATTTTATAGATACATTCGTATTTAGATAAATCTAAGACAAGAATTTTGAGATGGAATGAGTATTTGCAAGTAGCTTTGCAGCGTGGATCGGTCGATTCGGATTTGTCAATTGACGGGAGACAAGAATGTGACCAGTTGAGCTAACGCTTTTGACTGGGCTCGTGGTTCAATTTCGCACTGAATTCGTGTCAATTTACCCGGCAAAAAAAAAAAGAATTTGTGTCAATTGCTCGGACGTGGAGCAGCCGCAAAAGGGCACTACGAAATGGCAATGGAATGCACTCTTGTCGCCCTCTAGGTAAAGCGCAATGAAAAAGTGAACTGAGGATCCATAATACAACGACAATATAGGTAAAGTACTCTTGGTCGATGGATACGCATGACCGGCCGTACGTCGTGTTTAGTTACTACTCGACGGTGTGGTTATTATATGTGAATGCCCTTGGATTCGTATATATGGTGCGTCAAGGTGCACATCGACAGCTAATAACACCATACTTGTTTACTCTATCTATCTATCTATCTATCTAAGTTTCGTGACATGTACGGATCCCTATTTTTGTTACTATTTGCCAGTAGCTTTGCAACGTGGATCGCTTGATTTGGATTTGTCAATTGACAGGCGACAAGAACACGATCAATCAAGCAGCTGCTATCTGTTATAAGATCTAACCACTTGACCTTGATTTTGACGGACACGCACAGTTTAATGTGGCACTGAACTCAGTGTCATTTGCTTGGGAGTTGGGACACGGGGTCGCCGCAAAACTATAGAACGGCTTTTTTAAATTAAATTTTTTTTAGACAACCTCGCGAAGCTTTTATTAATTCGTCACAATGTTTACAGGGACATATAGTAAATTCCTCAGATGGCCTAACCAAACATGACGGCCACCAGCAAGAGATAAAGCATGCTTCGTTAAGTTCTGAGCTTCATTGTTTGAGCTCCTACGTTCGTGGCTAAAAATGCAAAAATCAAAAAGCGAGGAATGGTCTATGATTTCATGTACAACTGCACCATAGCTAGCCGAGTTTTCCATCTTCAAGTCTTGTACCACCACTTTGCAGTCTGATACAACCTCGATCTTCCGCAGGTAAAGGTCCTCTGCTAGTGCCAAAGCCTCTCTGATGGCGAGGGCCTCCAAGGTCGCCGGTTCATCAATGTGATTGAACGAGAGCATCGCAGCACCCATGAACCTCCCAGTGTCATCTCTACACATCACAACCACAGCACCAAAACCATTCCTGGAGATTGTGGCATCCACGTTCAGTTTTGCATTACCTGTCGATGGGGCCAACCACGACCGACGAGCCGGAGGCTCGTGCCTCAGCTCCTGATTCGCTGTGGTTCTGGCATTGACAATCTGCAGCTCAGCAAGGTACCTGGTGATGAATGCTTCCACTGAAATTGGTGATTGGAAAATGTTCTCATGGATAGCCTTCCGCCAGACCCCCCATAGTGCCCATAGAGATACTACCAGTCGATCAAAGAGCTGCTTTGGTAATATTTCATGCAGATTGCACAACCATTCCTTTGGGTTATCCTCCCCTTGTTCACTCATTCGATCCACCAGCTCCTCGGGCGCCAACGCCCACACACTCGCCGCCATCAGACAAAGAATCGGTGCATGTTTCCAGGTGTCAACTGCACCGCAATAGCACAAGTATCTTCTTTTGCCATGTGCCGGTGTTTCAAGACTGTCCCCATCGGCATTGATTGTCGGGCAAGACGCCACACAAAACCTTTCAGTTTTGAGGGTACCTGGATGTGCCAAATCATCGACCATTTACTAGTTTCATTGGAATAATATGATGTCCCACTGCTTCCATCTAGCTGGGCTTCATGGGCATGTTTAATATGCAAGATCATACGGTAAGCTGAACCTACAGAGAACCGTCCTCGAGCCTCCTCATGCCATGCCCAAAAATCTTGGACACGCCGTGTGCACACCGGGATCCGAAGTATAGCCACCGCATCAACCTGGGTGAAAACAGCCCGGACAAGATTCTCATTCCAGGTTGTCGTGGTACGGTCAATAAGTTGTGCAACGCTGACTGGAGCATTTGGCACCGGGGCTGTAAAGGGTCGCTTCGAGCTGTTTCTCGGGATCTAGTTGTCAAACCAAATATTCGTCGTTTCGCCATCTCCAATTCTCCGAATGAGACCATGTGATAGGACGTCTCGCCCATCCAAAATAGCGCGCCAAATCTGGGAGGGGTGTGATCCCAGCTCGGCCTGAAGCAAAGAGCAGTCTGGGAAGTAAATCACCTTGAGAATTCTTGCGCTAAGAGAGGCGCTATCAGTCAACGTTCGCCAAGCCTGTCTTGCCAACAGTGCCTAGGTTGAATATTTCCATGTCACGGAAGCCTAAGCCTCCCAAGTGTTTTGGCATAGTCATAGTATCCCATGCAACCCAGGTTGTTTTCCTCTTTCCCTGTTCCACCAGAACTGACGGATGATGGAAGTGATACTACCACATAGTCTTCGTGGTAATCTGAAACACGCTATTGAGTAGACCGGGATTGATTGCGCAACAGCCTTGATAAGAACCTCCTTGCCCGCAGAGGAGAGTAACTTAGCCATCCACCCCTTGACCTTTTCCCACACGCGGTCCCTAAGATATTTGAAGGTACCATTCGTCGAGTGGCCAACATCAGTAGGCATGCCCAGGTAGCGCTCACTCAAAGATTCATTCTAGAGCTGCAGGTTATTCTTGATGGTCTCCCATAGTTGTGGAGGACAACCTTTGCTGAAGAAGATTGACGACTTCTCATTATTTATCCACTGTCCCGAAGCTGCACAATATGTATCCGGTAGGTTTGACACCACATTTGATCCCTCCCCACTCCCTTGAATAGCAATAGGATATCATCTACAAAAAGAAGGTGGTTCACGGTTGGAGTCGTGGGGGCCACCTTGATCCCTGGCATAGATGATTGAGAACTTGATTTAAGGAGGCATGAAAGGCCCTCTGCTGCAATCAAGAATAAGTAGGGGGAGATTGGATCTCCCTGCAGGATACCTCTTGTTGGCCTAAAAGACTCAAGTTTTTCTCCATTGAAGCATACTGAAAAAGAAACTGAAGAGACCATGCCCATGACAATATCTACCCATTGTTGATTAAACCCCAGTTTTGTCATAATCCCTCTCAAATATGCCCACTCCACTCGATCATAAGCCTTCATCATGTCCAACTTTAAAGCACAGAAGTTGTTTGTCTTGGCCCTAGACCGCTTCATGAAATGCAAACATGCATATGCACATATAATGTTATCAGTGATAAGCCTCCCGGGAACAAAGGCAGACTGTTCCTCGGAAATAATATCTGGCAGGATCAATTTTAGTCTATTTGCAATGACCTTCGAGGCTATCTTATACAAAACATTGCATAAACTGATGGGCCGAAATTGCGCAAGAGATGTTGGATTTGTTACCTCCGGGAAACCAGGACAGTATCATTGATAGAAGCTGGACTTTCCTTGCCCTTTACAATTTTAAGGACTATCTCTATTACTTCATCACCACACACATCCCAGTGTGTTTGATAGAAGTGGGCGGGAAAACCATCCGGCCCCGGCGCTTTAGTAGGAAACATTTGAAACAACGCAACCTTGACCTCCTCCTCCTTCGTGCAACGTATGCCTTCTTCTTCTTCCCTACAACTCTGCAACCGCTCCTTTTCTCCCATCTTCGCCGCCATACGCAGCGCACCGTGATGACGTGCCCTTGCTGGTAGGGCGAGACACGGTGGGGGCTAAGAAGACAACATGACTGAGAAGTCACGGCGGGGAGAGCTGCAAGAGGCCGTGTGCGATGTTGGTGACCATCGGTGGCGCACGACTAGCCATAGCGAGTGACCAACCGTGGCGTGTGACAATGGAGACATTGCTGGAACCATTCATTTTGAAAGCCAAGGGATGTTACATCCGGCGGCGAGGGATGTTACAACCGACAACTTTTTTTGTTGGAACCAACCACATGATTTTGTCGCTGATTTTTTATTTGCTGCAACCAACGTTTTGTTTTGCTACTACCATCGTTTTCATTTGCTACTACCGGCGACAACCTTTTTGCGACATAATTCGTGAAGATGATGCAACCTTGATGACGGGCGAAAAACGTTTTTTTGCTTCAAACCATGATGTTTTTTTGCTACCACCGGCTACAGGGTTTGTTACCACTGTACACGGCACCTGGTGTGACGTTTTTTCTACAACCACATCATTTTTTTATGCTGCAACCAGCAACTACGAAAGTTACATCCGATCAACATTTTTGTTACAATGGCGATGGCGAACGGCAGCGGTAAGCTTTTTTTGGTGGAAGCGATGAACTTTTTTGCTACAACTGGCATCGTTTTTTGCTGCAACCATCCGCAAAATTTGTTGGAACCGGCTTCGAGATTTGCTGAAACCAGCATAGTGTTCTACTGGAAGTAGCACCCAAAAAATGGTTCCATCGGAGTCGTTTTTGCTGGACGAGCAAAATTGATACATCCGGCATCGTTTTTGCTACGTTTGGCATCGCTTTTTGCTGGAACCTGTGTCTAGCTTTCACCCAGGGAGAAAATGCTTCAACCATTTGTGGAAAAGCTTCATCCGGCTAAAGGAAAAGCTTCAAAGTGGCATGAGCAAAAATCTTCCAAAGCGGGAAAAAAGTTTCAATGGTGGAAAAAGCTTCAAGTGGCAGTGGAAAAGCTTCAACCGGCGGGAGGAAAAGGTTCAGGCGGTGACCGGTGAAGACGAGGACGGCGACCGGGGGCGAGGGCGGCGATCGGTGGTGACGAGGACGGCGACCGGGGGCCAGGGCAGCGACCGAGGGCGAGGGACGGCGACCGGTGGTGACGAGGATGGCGACTGGGGATGAGGACGGTGACCGGGCGGCGATGAGGACATCGACCGGTGATCGTTGGCGAGAGCGGCGACGAGGATAGCGACCGGGGTAGAGGACGGTGCTGCAGGGATGAAGGACGCTCTTGCCGTTCGTGCGCGCGAGGAAGGAGGCTATAGAAGGGTGTGATCTAACGGTCCTAGGCAAACGGATCTGATGTTGGGCAGGCGAGCGGCCGAATTGTTCGGCCGGCGCACCGGCGTAGATCATTGCCCATAGATTAACGACATAAAAGGCTTAGTGGAGTACTGCCCCCGTCCTGGTTTATAAGTCTTTTTTTTATTTTATGGCAAAATTTGACTAGAGATTTACTCCCTCCATCCTTGAAAGAGTGTACCAACATTGTTGAAAAGTCAAACATTTTTATGTTTGACCATATTTATACAATAATAGATCAACATTTATGCCATCAAATTAGCAGTATTAGATTTATGATAAAATATATTTCGTCATATACCTGTTTGGTTTCACAAGCACTGACATATTTTTGCACAAACTCGGTCAAACTTTTAGATAGTTTGACCCTCCAACAAAGTTGGAAGTACACTCTTTCAAGGACGGAGGGAGTAACTAACAAAATATTAATGCATGCCATCAAAAATTATATCGTTGAATTCGTATTTAAACATAGTTTCCAATTATATTATTATTTATGACATGCATTAATATTTTGTTAGTTAAATTTGAGGTCAAAATTTGTCACAAAATACAAAGGGGACTAATAAACCAGGACGAAGGTAGCATATATACTCCACTAGTTTGGACGGACCTAACCGATCTGCTAAATTTAACGAAGTAAAAAAAGAATTTCATTTGCATTTTAGTTTCGGCCACCGAAAAACATTTATTTACTTCTTTATTTCAATCAACGACATTGGATTACATAATAATTCACCAATTATTTACAAAAAGAGTAGGACCAAATAAAACAAGAATCACAGTTAGACATTTTGACGATATCCAACTTCCATAACTTCTCCCACTAGTTGGATTAATGTTTTCTCAATGCCTTCATTGTTGCTCTGATTCTCGATCATGCATACTTCATTCTTATTCTTTGATTCTAAACAAGTAGACGTTGCTACCCTCTAATTTCCTCTCTAATCTCACATCTAGTCTCATCTTTAGCCTGAATTCTAGCAACGAGTGGAAGAACATCTATTAATTTTTGTGCTATCAATAAATCGATGCATTCCTCTTCCCAATACCAAAACAAGCATATATCATCCTACATAGCTACCAAAATTGAACTGAATCTGGTGAAAAACAAAACAAGCACATACCCCATGTGCATTTGAAGAACACCCATCCGGGATGTTGCGGCATGGTAGAAACTTGGCGCACCACTTGCCGTGTGTAGTCGTCTATGACCGGCAGCTGCGAGCCGGCGAGCCGCTTCACGAGCGTCGAGCCCTGGCGACGGTCGGTCGTGTATTTGCTGGTGAACTGACGGCGGGAGCAATTAGAGTAGCTAGAGGAAGAGCCAGTACCTTCATGCGGTGCGGAGGCTTTGTCGGAGTTGTGTGGACCGCTTTCCGGCCAATCCATGGCAAGGTGCATCCACTGTCGGCCAGAAACGCCAAATCCGGCGGCGGTGACACGAGCCACAGATCCTCTCGATTTTTGGCCGGCGAAGGGACGAGGAGGTGGTGGAGGACAGTGGCGGAGGCCTACAAGGCTTCCCCGGCGGCGGTGAAGGAAATATGCCCTAGAGGCAATAATAAAGTTGTTATTTATATTTCCATATATCATGATAAATGTTTATTATTCATGCTAGAATTGTATTAACCGGAACCTTAGTACATGTGTGAATACATAGACAAACATAATGTCACTAGAATGCCTCTACTTGAGTAACTCGTTGAATCAAACATGGTTAAGTTTCCTAGCCATAGTCATGTGTTGTCATTTGATTAACAGGATCACATCATTAGAGAATGATGTGATTGACTTGACCCTTTCCGTTAGCTTAGCACTTGATCATTTAGTTTGTTGCTATTGCTTTCTTCATGACTTATACATGTTCTATGACTATGAGATTATGCAACTCCCAAATACCGAAGGAACACTTTGTGTGCTACTAAATGTCACAACATAACTGGGTGCTTATAAAGGTGCTCTACATGTGTCTCCGATGGTACTGGTTGAGTTGGCATAGATCGAGATTAGGATTTGTCACTCCGATTGTCGGAGAGGTATCTCTGGGTCCTCTTGGTAATGCACATCACTATAAGCCTTGCAAGCAATATAACTAATGAGTTAGTTGCAGGATGATACATTACGGAACGAGTAAAGAGACTTGCCGGTAACGAGATTAAACTAGGTATGGTGATACCGATGATCGAATCTCGGGCAAGTAACATACCAATGACAAAGGGAACAACGTATGTTGGTATGCGGTTTGACCGATAAAGATCTTCGTAGAATATGTAGGAGCCAATATGAGCATCCAGGTTCCGCTATTGGTTATTGACCAGAGACGTGTCTCGGTCATGTCTACATAGTTCTCGAACCCGTAGGGTCCGCACGCTTAACGTTCGGTGACGATTTATATTATGAGTTATGTGATTTGATGACCGAAGTTTGTTTGGAGTCCCGGATGAGATCGGTGACATGACGAGGAGTCTCGAAATGATCGAGCCATAAAGATCAATATAGTGGAAGGCTATATTCGGACATCAGAAAGGTTCCGAGTGTTCGCATATTTTTCGGAGTACCGGAGAGTTACGGGAATTCGTATTGGGCCTTAATGGGCCATACGGGAAATGAGAGAAAAGGCCTCAAGGGTGGCCGCACCCCTCCCCATGGACTGGTCCGAATTGGACTAGGGAGGGGGGCGCCCCCTTCCTTCCTTCTCCGTCTCCCTTCCCCTTTTCCTACTCCATGTGGGAGGTGGAATCTTACTAGGACTAGGGAGTCCTAGTAAGACTCCACACTTTGGGCGCACCCTATGAGGGTCGGCCTCCTCCTCCCTCCCTCCTTTATATACAGGGGCAAGGGGGCACCCTAGAACACACAAGCTGATCATTAATCTTTTAGCCGTGTGCGTTGCCCCCCTCCACCATAATCCACCGTGGTCATATCATAGCGGTGCTTAGGCAAAGCCCTACGTCGGTAGCTTCATCAACACCATCATCACGTCGTTGTGTTGATGAAACTCTCCCTTGAAGCTCTACTGGATCGTGAGTTCGTGGGACGTCACCGAGCTGAACGTGTGCAGATCGCGGAGGTGCCATACGTTTGGTACTAGGATCGGTCGATCGTGAAGACGTACGACTACATCAACCGGTTGTCATAACGCTTCCGCTTACGGTCTACGAGGGTACGTGGACGACACTCTCCCCTCTCGTTGCTATGCATCACCATGATCTTGCGTGTGCATAGGAAATTTTTTGGAATTACTACGTTCCCCAATAGTGGCATCCGAGCCAGGTTTATGCGTAGATGATATATGCACGAGTGATGTCTACTACATAACCTTATCCTTGTAGACGTTGTTGGGCCTACAAGTGCAGAGGTTTGTAGGACAGTAGCAAATTTCCCTCAAGTGGATGACCTAAGGTTTATCAATCCGTGGGAGGCGTAGGATGAAGATGGTCTATCTCAAACAACCCTGCAACCAAATAGCAAAGAGCCTCTTGTGTCCCCAACACACCCAATATAATGGTAAATTGTATAGGTGCACTAGTTCGGCGAAGAGATGGTGATACAAGTGACATATGGATGGTAGATATAGGTTTTGTAACCTGAAAATATAAAAACAGCAAGGTAACTAATGATAAAAGTGAGCGTAAACAGTATTGCAATGCTAGGAAACAAGGCCTAGGGTTCCTACTTTCACTAGTGCAAGTTCTCTCAACAATAATAACATAATTAGATCATATAACTATCCCTCAACATACAAGAAAGAGTCACTCCAAAGTCACTAATAGCGGAGAACAAACGAAGAGATTATTGTAGGGTACGAAACCACCTCAAAGTTATCCTTTCTGATCGATCTATTCAAAAGTCCGTAGTAAAATAACATAAAGCCATTCTTTCCATTCGATCTATCATAGAGTTCGTACTAGAATAACACCTTAAGACACAAATCAACCAAAACCCTAATGTCACCTAGATACTCCAATGTCACCTCAAGTATCCGTGGGCATGATTATACGATATGCATCACACAATCTCAGATTCATCTATTCAACCAACACAAAGTACTTCAAAGAGTGCCCCAAAGTTTCAACCGGAGAGTCAAGACAAAAACGTGTGCCAACCCCTATGCATAAGTTCATTGAACTCGCAAGTTGATCACCAAAATATACATCAAGTAAATCACGTGAATATCCCATTGTCACCAAAGATAAGCACGGCAAGACATACATCAAGTGTTCTCAAATCCTTAAAGACTCAATCTGATAAGATAACTTCAAAGGGAAAACTCAATCCATTACAAGAGAGTAGAGGGGGAGAAACATCATAAGATCCAACTATAATAGCAAAGCTCACGATACATCAAGATCGTGCCGAATCAAGAACACGAGAGAGAGAGAGAGAGATCAAACACATAGCTACTGGTACATACCCTCAGCCCCGAGGGTGAACTACTCCCTCCTCGTCATGGAGAGCGCCGAGATGATGAAGATGGCCACCGGTGAGAGATCCCCCCCCCTCCGGCAGGGTGCCGGAACGGGCTCGCGAGAGGTTTTTGGTGGCTACAGAGGCTTGCGGTGGCGGAACTCCCTATCTATTGTGCTCCCCGATGTTTTTAGGGTATATGGACATATATAGGCAAAAGAAGTCGGACAGGGGAGACACGAGGGGCCCACGAGGGTGGGGGCGTGCCCAGGGGGGTAGGGCGCGCCTCCCTGTCTCGTGGCTTCCTCGTTGCTTCCCTTACGTACACTCCAAGTCTCCTGGATTACTTCCGTTCGAAAAATAACTCTCATGAAGGTTTCATTCCGTTTGGACTCCGTCTGATATTCCTTTTCTTCGAAGCACTAAAATAGGCAAGAAAACAGCAATTTGGGTTGGGCCTCTGGTTAATAGGTTAGTCCCAAAAATAATATAAAAGTGTATAATAAAGCCCATAAACATCCAAAACAGCTAATATAATAGCATGAATGCTTCATAAATTATAGATACGTTGGAGAAGTATCAGCATCCCCAAGCTTAATTCCTGCTCGTCCTCGAGTAGGTAAATGATAATAGAAATAATTTATAAAGTGTGAATGCTAGCAGGTGCACAAGTTTGATCAATGGTAATTTCAATCACCTTTTCTAGCATCATTATATATCATAACAGTAGGTCATCTCATAAAACATCTCATGATCAAGTGACAAGCTATTCAAATGTTAAAGCATAGACCATAAACTTTCTTGAAAACAAGCAAACTATGTTCTCAGTCATCAAACAATTGCAATTCATCTTATTTTCAGGAAGGGTCCATGTAAGAGCTTTGATTTAGCAAATCCCACATACTCAACTACCATATAGTCTTCCATGATTGCTACCACTCAAAGCATATTTTTAGAACAAATAGCATTCATCGAACACAGAGAAAGATAGGGGCTTACTATTTTGCCTCCCAACTTACTTATCATATAGATAATTGTCAACGATAATAATTCATGATCAAATATATTTGAATGGCCATATATGCTTAGATCTTTCCCCATCATATGATGCTTGCCAACTAAAGAGTAGCTTGGAATGAAAAGGAATACTACTGACTCTTGCATTAAAGTAAAAGATAGGCCCTTTGCAGAGGGAAGCAGGGATTTGCAGAGGTGCCAGAGCTCGATTTTGAAATAGAGATAAATAATTTTGAGAGATATGCTTTCATTGTCAACATAACAACCAAGGGTTCCCAGTTTCTTCCATACTGGATACATTATAGGCGGTTCCCAAACAGAATGGTAAAGTTTTTACTGCCCCTCCACCAACAATCATCAATCCATAGTTTGCCCGAAACAACGGGTGCCTCCAACTAACAACAATCCTGGGGGAGTTTTATTTGCAATTATTTTGATTTGATTTTGATATTTTGATCATGGGACTGGGCATCCCAGTTACCGGCCATTTTTCTCGTGAATGATGAGCGGAGTCCACTCATCGTGAGAATAACCCACCTAGCATGGAAGATACTGACAGCTCCTAGTCGCTACATGAGCGATTTAGGCATACACAATAGATTATTATTTGAAGGTTTAGAGTTTGGCACATGCAAATTTACTTGGAACGGCAGGTAAATACCGCATATAGGTAGGTATGGTTGACACTCATGGAACAAACTTGGTTCAAGGGATTTGGATGCACAAGCAGTATTCCCGCTTAGTACAGATATTTTGGCTAGCAAAGGATTCTAAACAGCAACCACCACATGTTGGAGGATCTATAACAATATAACTTCTATACAAATATACCCAAGCATAACTCATTACGTTGTCTTCCTTGTCCAACTTCAACTAATTTTCTCAGGTTTGAAAATAATTAATGGGGCTCACAATCATAGAAGATGTCTAAGATAGTATATTTATATGTGAAATATCTCTTCCTTCAATATTCTTTCATGAATTGTTCAAATGACCAATACAATGTTTGCTAACCTTCAATAAATTTACCACCTCTACTTCTTATAAGTGAAGTCATTATTCCCCATGGGATAAGCATATGAAACATGTATAATTTCAGAATTATGACATTCAACTCATTCAACCATTTACTCATAGGATATAAGTGAAGCACACGAGTAAATGACAAACTACTCCAAGATGATATAAGTGAAGATCAATGAGTAGTTAAATAATTATGCAACTATGCGAAGACTCTCTCTCTCATTTAAGAATTTTAGATCTTGGTATTTTATTCAAACAACAAGCAAAACAAAATAAAATGATATGACGCTCCAAGCAAAACACATATCATGTGGTGAATAAAAATATAGCTCCAAGTAAAGTTACCGATGAATGAAGACGAAAGAGGGGATGCCATCCGGGGCATCCCCAAGCTTAGGCTCTTGCCACTCCTTATTCCATAGTCCATCAAATCTTTACCCAAAACTTGAAAAGTTCACAACACAAAACTTAACAGAAAACTCGTAAGCTCCGTTAGTATAAGAAAACAAAACCACCACTTAGGTACTGTTGTGAACTCATTATAAATTCATATTGCTGTTAAACCTACTGTATTCCAACTTCTCTATGGTTCATACCCTCCGATACTACACATAGATTCATCAAAATAAGCAAACAACACACAGAAAACAGAATCTGTCAAAAACAGAATAGTCTGTAGTAATCTGTATCATTCGAATACATATGTAACTCCAAAAAGCATACTAAACTAGGAAAACCTGAGAAATTTGTGTACCAATCCATATCAAAAAGAATCAGATCAAAAGCACATTTCTGTGAATTATCAAAACTAATGTACTGGGTGCAAAAGTTTCTGATTTTCAGCAGGATCGAGACAACTATCACTGCAAGCTATCGTAAAGGTCTTACTTGGCACTTTATTGAAACAAAAGCTATAAAACATGATTACTATAGTAGCATAATCATGTGGATACACAAAAACAGTAAGGATAAATATTGGGTTGTCTCCCAACAAGCGCTTTTCTTTAATGCCTTTCTAGCTAGGCATGATGATGGTAATGATGCTCACATAAAAGATAAAAATTGAAACATAACGGGAGCATCATGAAGCATATGACTAGCACATTTAAGACTAACCCACTTCCTATGCATAGGGATTTTGTGAGCAAACAACTTATGGGAACAATAATCAACTAGCATAGGAAGGCAAAACAAGCATAACTTCAAGATTTTAAGCACATAGAGAGGAAACTTGATATTATTGCAATTCCTACAAGTATATGTTCCTTCCTCATAATAATTTTCAGTAGCATCATGAATGAATTCAACAATATAACCAGCACCTAAAGCATTCTTTTAATGATCTACTTGCATAGAAAATTTACTACTCTCCACATAAACTAAATTCTTCTTATTCGGAATAGTGGGAGTATCATAAGAGACTCGAATACTATAGATTGTTTCCACATTAAAAGAGTAATGTTCATAAAAATGGTAATCATAATCATGACAAGTTCTATAAATATAATCATCACTTCGTTTTATAGCATAAGTTTCATCACAATAATCATCATAAGTAGCAACTTTGTTCTCATCGTAATCAATTGAAACCTCTTCCAACATAGTGGATTCATTACTAAATAAAGTCATGACCTCTCCAAATCCACTTTCATAAATATTATAAGATTCAACATCCTCCAAAATAGTGGGATCATTACTTCCTAAAGTTGACACTCTTCCAAACCCACTTTCATCAATATAATCATCATAGGTAGAAGGCGTGCTATCATCATAACAACTTTGCATATCAAAACTTGGGAGGATAAAAATATCATCTTTATTAAACGTAGCATCCCCAAGCTTGGGACAAACATTAATTGCAGAAAATATATTCTCAAATATGTCATCCTTATCAAACATAGCTTCCCCAAGCTTGGGCCTTTTCGTATCATAAGCATAGTCACTCTCATCATTAATAGTATGGATATCACCAATAGTATAACAATTATCATCATCACAATGAGTAATAGGAGCAACATCATTTGGGAGGGATACCTTTTTACCTTTGTTTCTCCGTCTTTTTTTCTTCTTCACATCAAGTGTGGGTTCAACCCTATTCTTTGAGCTCCTTAATAATGAGATTGGTTGAATAGAAAGCTCCTCCTCGTTACCTGATTCATCATAAGAAATAATAGGAGGATATTGGGAAGTCTCTTCCCTTTCATTAGTATTCTCATCATCTTCTATTTGCTTTCTTTTCTTTATGTAATTGGCAATATAAGGATTTTCAATGCAATTCACCGCACAATATATAAAAATTTCTTCTAGATCAATATCAAGGAATTGCTTAAGTTTATATTCTGGAATATGCTTAGTTGCACGTTTCAATTCTTCATAACCCAAAAGCAAACTAAGTTCTTTATGATGCTCAAGGGTAATCAAGTTATCACAATTTTTTGAGATGATTCGATTATGAAACAATTTGCAATGGAGATTTAAATGGCCGTGTTCATTGCAAAGTTCGCAAGTGTCGTAAAGATATTTTAAATTTTCAGCACTCACATTTAGCCTTTCTTGCAACCATTTAGTTTCTAAATGCTTATGCCTCTTGCAATATCTATCTTTCCTATTTGGTGTGTACTTGCAAAACCCATACACTCCACAGAAATTGACATGCTTATAGGAGACATTTTCATCATAACTAGTGCAATCATCATTAGTACAATGGATATTCAAAGAGTTCATACTAACAACATTGCAATCATGCTCATCATCCAAAGATTTAGTACCAAACATTTTATAGACTTCTTCTTCTAGCACTTGAGCACAATTTTCCTTTTCATCATACTTACGAAAGATATTAAAAAGATGAAGCGTATGAGGCAAACTAAATTCCATTTTTTGTAGTTTTATTTTATAGACTAAACTAGTGATAAAACAGGAAACAAAAAGATTCAATTGCAATATCTAAAGATATACCTTCAAGCACTCACCTCCCCGGCAACGACGCCAGAAAAGAGCTTGATGTCTACTACGTAACCTTCTCCTTGTAGACGTTGTTGGGCCTCCGAGTGCAGAGGTTTGTAGGACAGTAGAAAATTTCCCTCAAGTGGATGACCTAAGGTTTATCAATCTGTGGGAGGCGTAGGATGAAGATGGTCTCTCTCAAACAACCCTGCAACCAAATAACAAAGAGTCTCTTGTGTCCCCAACACACCAATACAATGGTAAATTGTATGGATGCACTAGTTCGGCGAAGAGATGGTGATACAAGTGCAATATGGATGGTAGATATAGGTTTTTGTAATCTGAAAATATAAAAACAGCAAGGTAACTAATGATAAAAGTGAGCGTAAACGGTATTGCAATGCTAGGAAACAAGGGCTAGGGTTCATACTTTCACTAGTGCAAGTTCTCTCAACAATAATAACATAATTGGATCATATAACTATCCCTCAACATGCAAGAAATAGTCACTCCAAAGTCACTAATAGCGGAGAACAAACGAAGAGATTATTGTAGGGTACGAAACCACCTCAAAGTTATCCTTTCTGATCGATCTATTCAAGAGTCCATAGTAAAATAACATGAAACCATTCTTTCCGTTCGATCTATCAGAGAGTTCGTACTAGAATAACACCTTAAGATACAAATCAACCAAAACCCTAATGTCACCTAGATACTCCAATGTCACCTCAAGTATCTGTGGGCATGATTATATGATATGCATCACACAATCTCAGATTCATCTATTCAACCAACACAAAGTACTTCAACGAGTGCCCCAAAGTTTCAACCGGAGAGTCAAGACAAAAACGTGTGCCAACCCCTATGCATAAGTTCATTGAACTCGCAAGTTGATCACCAAAATATACATCAAGTAAATCACGTGAATATCCCATTGTCACCACAGATAAGCACGGCAAGACATACATCAAGTGTTCTCAAATCCTTAAAGACTCAATCCGATAAGATAACTTCAAAGGCAAAACTCAATCCATTACAAGAGAGTAGAGGGGGAGAAACATCATAAGATCCAACTATAATAGCAAAGCTCGCGATACATCAAGGACACGAGAGAGAGAGAGATCAAACACATAGCTACTCGTACATACCCTCAGCCCCGAGGGTGAACTACTCCCTCCTCATCAAGGAGAGCGCCGGGATGATGAAGATGGCCATCGGTGAGGGATCCCCCCTTCGGCAGGGTGCCGGAATGGGCTCCCGAGAGGTTTTTGGTGGCTACAGAGGCTTGCGGCGGTGGAACTCCCGATCTATTATGCTCCCCAATGTTTCTAGGGCATATGGACATATATAGGCGAAAGAAGTCGGTCAGGGGAGCCACGAGGGTGGGGGTGCGCCCAGGGGGTAGGGCGCGCCTCCCTGCCTCGTGGCTTCCTTGTTGCTTCCCTTAGGTACGTGTTATGTCTTGAGCTTGAGGTTGTTTTCCTCTAAGAGGAAAGGATGATGCAGCAATAGTAGCTTAAGTTTTTCCCTCAGTTTTTGAGAATCAAGGTATCAATCCAGTAGGAGGCTCCTCAAAAGTCCCACACACCTACACAAACAAACAAGAACTCGCAACCAACGCAATAAAGGGGTTGTCAATCCCTTCAAGGCCCCTTGCGAAAGTGAGATCTGATAGAGATAATATGATAAGATAAATATATTTTTGGTATTTTATGATATAGATTGGAAAAGTAAAGATGCAAATAAAAGTAGATGGAAAGCTTATATGATAAAAGATAGACCCGTGGACCATAGATTTCACTAGTGTCTTCTCTCAAGATAGCATAAGTATTACGATGGGTGAACAAATTAGTGTCAAGCAATTGATAGAAAAGCGAATAATTATGAGATTATCTAGGCATGATCATGTATATAGGCATCACGTCCGTGACAACTAGACCGACTCCTGCCTGCAACTACTACTATTACTCCACACATCGACCGCTATCCAGCATGCATCTAGAGTATTAAGTTCATAAAGAACAGAGTAACGCATTAAGAAAGATGACATGATGTAGAGGGATAAAATCATGCAATATGATGTAAACCCCAAATTTTTATCCTCTATGCCAACAATACAATACGTGCCTTGCTGCCCCTGCTGTCACTGGGAAAGGACACCGCAAGATTGAACCCAAAGCTAAGCACTTCTCCCATTGCAAGAAAGATCAATCTAGTAGGCCAAACCAAACTGATAATTCGAAGAGACTTGCAAAGATGACTTAATCACACATAAAAGAATTCAGAGGAGATTCAAATATTTCTCATACATAAACTTGATCATAAACCCACAATTCATCGGATCTCGACAAACACATCGCAAAAAGAGTTTCATCGAATAGATCTCCAAGAAGATCAATGAGAAATTTGTATTGAGATTCAAAGAGAGAGAAGAAGCCATCTAGCTAATGACTATGGACCCAAAGGTCTGTGGTAAGCTACTCACAACTCATCGGAAGGGCCTTGGAGATGATGTAGAGGCCCTCCATGATCGATTCCCCCTCCGGCAGAGCGCCGGCGAAGGCTCCAAGATGGGATCTCGCGAATACAGAAGGTTACGGCGGTGGAAATAGTTTTTTTGTGGTCGCCTCTGTTGTTTTCGGGGTACATGGGTATATATAGGAGGAAGAAGTAGGCCGGTGGATGCTCGAGGGGCCCACAAGGGTGGGAGGCGTGCCCAGGCCTAGGGGGCCTGCCGAGCACCCTCGTGGACGCCTCGCTTGTTTCTTGACTTCCACTCCAAGTCCTCTGGATCACGTTTGTTCCAAAAAGATCACTCCCGAAGGTTTCATTCCGTTTGGACTCTGTTTGATATTCCTTTTTTTCGAAACACTGAAATAGGCAAAAAAAAACAACAATTCGGTCTGGGCCTCCGGTTAGTAGGTTAGTCCCAAAAATGATATAAAAGTGTAAAGTAAAGCCCATAGACATCCAAAACAAGTAATATAATAGCATGGGACAATCAAAAATTATAGATACGTTGGAGACATATCAATCATCCCCAAGCTTAATTCCTGCTCGTCCTCGAGTAGGTAAATGATAAAAGCAGAATTTTTTATGTGGAATGCTACCTAGCATAATTCTCAATGTAATTTTGTTTATTGTGGCATGCTTGTTCAGATCCAAATGATTCAAGATAAAAGCTTATAAAAAATAAAAATAGTAATACTCAAAGCATACTAACAAATAATCATGTCTTATCAAAATAGCATAGCCAAAGAAAGCTTATCCCTACAAAATCATATAGTTAGTCGATGCTTCATTTTCATTACACAAAATACTCCCATCCTGCATAACCCTGGTTTCAGCCAAGCAATTGGTTCATACTTTTTAACGCGCTTCAGCTTTTTTAACTCTTACGCAATACATGAGCGCAAGCCATGGACATAGAACTATATGTGGTATATGGTGGTGGTTGTGAAGACAAAAAAAAGGGAGAAGATAGTCTCACATCAACTAGGCGTATCAACGGGCTATGGAGATGCCCATTAATAGATATCAATGTGAGTGAGTAGGGATTGCCATGCAACGGATGCACTAGAGCTATAAATGTATGAAAGCTCAACAAAAGAAACTAAGTGGGTGTGCATCCAACTTGCTTGCTCACAAAGACCTAGGGCATTTTGAGGAAGCCCATCATTGGAATATACAAGCCAAGTTCTATAATGAAAAATTCCCACTTAGTATATGAAAGTGACAACACAGGAGACTCTCTATCATGAAGATCATGGTGCTACTTTGAAGCACAAGTGTGGAAAAGAGATAGTAGCATTGTCCCTTCTCTCTTTTTCTCTCATTTTTTTATTTGGTGGGCTCTTTGGCCTCTTTTCTTTTATTTGGTGGGCTCTTTGGCCTCTTTTTTTCCCTTTTTTTCAAAGTCCAAAGTCTCATCCCGACTTGTGGGGGAATCATAGTCTTCATCATCCTTTCCTCACTTGGGACAATGCTCTAATAATGAAGATCATCACACTTTTATTGATTTACAACTCAAGAATTACAACTCAATACTTAGAACAAAATATGACTCTATATGAATGCCTCCGGTGGTGTACCGGGATATGCAATGAATCAAGAGTGACTTGTATGAAAAATTATGAAGGTGGCATTGCCACAAATACAATGTCAACTACATGATCATGCAAAGAGCAATACGACAATGATGGAACCTGTCATAATAAATGGAACGGTGGAAAGTTGCATGGCAATATATCTCGGAATGGCAATGGAAATGCCATAAAAGGTAGGTATGGTGGCTGTTTTGAGGAAGGTAAATAATGGGTGCATGATACCGGCAAAAGATGTGCGGCATAATAGAGGCTAGCAAAGTGGAAGGGTGAGTGTGCGTATATCCATAGACTCACATTAGTCATAAAGAACTCATATACTTATTGCAAAAGTCTACTTGCCCTCTAAGCAAAGTACTACTATGCATGCTCCTAGGGGAAGGGTTGGTAGGAGTTAACCATCGCGTGATCCCGACCTCCACTCATAAGGAAGACAATTAAAAGAGCACCTCATGCAATAATTTTGTCACACAACTTTTACCATACGTGCATGCTACAGGACTTGCCAACTTCAACATAAGTATATCTAAATTTCGTAATTACCCAACTAGCATGACTCTAACATTACCACATTTATATCTCAAAACAATTATCAAGCATCAAATTGATCCTAGTGTTTAATGCACTTTATATGATAGTTTTTATTATACCCAACTTGGATGTTCATCATTCTAGGACCAAATTTATAACCATAGCAAATACCATGCTATTCTAAAAGACTCTCAAAATAATATAAGTGAAGCATGATAGATCAACAATTTCTTCAAAATTAAGCCACCGCCGTGCTCTAAAAGATATAAGTGAAGTACTAGAGCAAAAACTATCAAGCTCAAAACATATAAGTGAAGCACATAGAGTGTTCTAATAAATTCTAATAAAGTGGGATTCTCCCAAAAGGTGTGTACAGCAAGGATGATTGTGGAGAACTAAACAGCAAAGACTAATATCATACAAGACGCTCCAAGCAAAACACATATCATGTGGCAAATAAAAATATAACTCCAAGTAAAGTTACCGATAAACGAAGACGAAAGAGGGGATGCCTTCCGGGGCATCCCCAAGCTTAGGCTTTTGGCTATTCTTGAATATCTTGGGGTGCCTTGGGCATCCCCAAGCTTAGGCTCTTGCCACTCCTTATTCCATGGTCCATAAAATCTTACCCAAAACTTGAAAACTTCACAACACAAAACTCAACAGGAAATCTCATAAGCTCCGTTAGTGCAAGAAAGAAAAACCACCACATAAGGTACTGTAATGAACTCATTCTTTATTTATATTGGTGTTAAACCTACTGTATTCCAACTTCTCTATGGTTCATACCCTACATACTAGCCATAGATGCATCCAAATAAGCAAACAACACACGAAAAATAGAATCTGTCAAAAACAGAACAGTCTGTAGCAATCTGTAACTCTCGAATACTTCTGGAACTCTAAAAATCCTGGGAAATTTGTCTATTGATCTACAGCAAAAAGAACAAACGCAAAATCACGTTTCTGTGAATTACTAAAATTATTTTCGTGTGCGCAAAGTTTCTGTTTTTCAGCAGAATCAAATTAACTATTACCATAGGTTATCCTATAGGTTCTACTTGGCACAAACACTAATTAAAACCTAAAAACATATCTAAACAGAAGGTAGATGAAAAATTTATTACTAAAAAAACAAAAAACAAAAATAAAATTGGGTTGCCTCCCAACTAGCGCTATCGTTTAACGCCCCTAGCTAGGCATAAAAGAAAGGATAGATCTAAGTAGTGCCATCTTTGGCACTCAATTCATAAGTAGCTCGCATGATAGATTCATCGGGTAATTTGACTTTCTTTCTTGTAAAGTGTTCCATGCCTTTCCTTAATGGAAATTGGAATCTAATATTCCCTTCCTTCATATCAATAATTGCACCAATCGTTCTAAGGAAGGGTCTACCAAGAATAATAAGACATGAAAGATTGCAATCTATATCAAGAACGTTAAAGTCTACGGGGACATAGTTCCTATTTGCAACAATAAGAACATCATTGATTCTTCAAATAGGCTTTTTAATGGTGGAATCCGCAAGGTGCAAATTTAAAGAGCAATCATCAAGATCCTGGAAACCTAGAATATCACATAAAGTTTTCGGAATCGTGGAAACACTAGCACCCAAATCACACAAAGCATAACACTCATGATGTTTAATTTTAATCTTTATAGTAGGTTCCCACTCATCATTAAGTTTTCTCGGTATAGAAACTTCCTAATTAAGTTTTTCATCATAAGATTGCATCAAGGCATCAACAATATGTTTGGTAAAAGCTTTATTTTGACTATAAGCATGAGGAGAATTCAACACGGATTGCAACAAGGAAATACAATCTACAAAAGAACAATTATCATAATTAAATTCCTTGAAATCCAAGATAGTGGGTTCAATGCTATTTAAAGTATTGACCTCTCCAATCCCACTTTTACGAAATTTAGCATCAAGACTAAGAACTCTGAATCATTGGGACGCCTTTTAACTAAAATTGACTCATCTCCAGTCCCATCATTATCAAGATTCATATTGCAAAACAAAGATTTAATAGGGTACACATCAATAACTTTTAGATCTTCATCATTATTTTCATGGAAACTAGAAGAACATGCCTTTACAAAGCAATCTTTCTTAGCACGCAATCTAGCGGTTCTTTGTTTGCACTCATCAATGGAAATTCTCATAGCCTTGAGAGACTCATTGATATCATGCTTAGGAGGATTATATATAAGTTTCAAAGAATCAACATCAAGCGAAAGTCTATCAACGTTCCTAGCCAAATCATCAACTTTAAGCAATTTTTCTTCAAGCATGGCATTAAAATTCTTTTGAGAGATCATAAATTCTTTCACACTATTCTCAAAATAAGAGGGCATCTTATTATAATTTCCATAAGAATTATTGTAGGAATTTCCATAATTAGTAGAGGAATTATTTGGGAACAGTCTAGGATTAAAGTTTCCTCTATAAGCATTGTTACCAAAATTATTAACATCCATAGATTCATTATTATTCTCAATCAAAGTAGAGAAAGGCATATAATTGGGATCAATAGAAGCACTCTTAGTAGCAAACAATTTCATAAGTTCATCACATAAAAGAATTCAGAGGAGATTCAAATATTTCTCATAGATAAACTTGATCATAAACCCACAATTCATCGGATCTCGACAAACACACCGCAAAAAGAGTTACATCAAATAGATCTCCAAGAAGATCAAGGAGAACTTTGTATTGAGATTCAAAGAGAGAGAAGAGGCCATCTAGCTAATAACTATGGACCCGAAGGTCTGTGGTAAACTACTCATAACTCATCGAAAGGGCCTTGGAGATGATGTAGAGGCCCTCCGTGATTGATTCCCCCTCCGGCGGAGCGCCAGCGAAGGCTCCAAGATGGGATCTCGCGGATACAAAAGGTTACGGGGGTGGAAATAGTTTTTCGTGGTCGCCTCTGATGTTTTCGGGGTACATGGGTATATATATGAGGAAGAAGTAGGTCGGTGGACGCTCGAGGGGCCCACGAGGGTGGGGGGCGCGCCCAGCCCTAGGGGGCGCGCCGGGCACCCTCGTGGCCGCCTCGCTTGTTTCTTGACTTCCACTCCAAGTCCTTTGGATCACGTTTGTTCCAAAAAGATCGCTCCCAAAGATTTCATTCCGTTTGGACTCCGTTTGATATTCCTTTTCTTCGAAACACTGAAATAGGCACACAAAAAACAGCAATTCGGGGTGGGCCTCCGGTTAGTAGGTTAGTCCCAAAAATGATATAAAAGTGTAAAGTAAAGCCCATAAACATCCAAAACAAGTAATATAATAGCATGGAACAATCAAAAATTATAGATACGTTGGAGACGCATGAGTACACTCCAAGTTTACTGGATTGCTTCCGTTCCAAAAATAACTCTCCCCATGGTTTCATTCCGTTTGGACTCGATCCGTTTGATATTCCTTTTCTTCGAAACACTGAAATAGGCAAGAAAACAACAATTTGGGCTGGGCCTCCGGTTAATAGGTTAGTCTCAAAAATAATATAAAAGTGTATAATAAAGCCCATAAACATCCAAAACAGATAATATAATAGCATGAATGCTTCATAAATTATAGATACGTTGGAGACGTATCAATGAGTAGAACACAAGTGAGTTGTGGGCGATAATAGTCATACTGCTTACTAGCATGTCATACTTTGATTCGGCGATATTGTTGGATGAAGCGCCCGGACCGACATTACGCGTACGCTTACGCGAGACTGGTTCTACCAACGTGCTTCGCACATAGGTGGCTGGCGGGTGTCAGTTTCTCCAACTTTAGTTGAATCGAGTGTGGCTACGCCCGGTCCTTGTGAAGGTTAAAACAACACATACTGGACAAAAAATCGTTGTGGTTTTGATGCGTATGTAAGAACGGTTCTTGCTAAGCCCATAGCAGCCACGTAAAACTTGCAACAACAAAGTAGAGGACGTCTAACTTGTTTTTGCAGGGCATGTTGTGATGTGATATGGTCAAGACGTGATGAGATATAAGTTGTTGTATTAGATGATCATTGAAGTTATCGGCAACTGGCAGAAGCCTTATGGTTGTCTCTTTATTGCATAAGATGCAAGCGGCATATAATTTCTTTATTTTATTGCTATGCGATAGCAATAGTTGCAAGAGCAATAGTTGGCGAGACGACCATGTGACGACACATTGATATAGATCAAGATGATGGAGTTCATGGTGTCATGCCGGTGACGATGGAGATCATGGTGTCATGCCGGTGACGATGGAGATCATGACGATGCTTTGGAGATGGAGATCAAAGGCACAAGATGATGATGGCCATATCATGTCACATATTTTGATTGCATGTGATGTTTATATTTTATACATCTTATTTTGCTTAGTTCGGTAGTAGCTTATAAGATGATCCTTTACTAAAATTTCAAGATATAAGTGTTCTCCCTGAGTATGCACCGTTGCGACAGTTCTTCGTGCTAAGACACCACGTGATGATTGGGTGTGATAAGCTCTACGTTCACATACAATGGGTGTAAGCCAGTTTTGAGCATGCAGAATACTCGAGTTAAACCTGATGACCCTAGCATATGCAGATATGGCCTTGGAACACTGGAGACCGAAAGGTCGAGCGTGAATCATATAGTAGATATGATCAACATAGTGATGTTCACCATTGAAAACTACTCCATCTCACGTGATGATCGGACATAGTTTAGTTGATTTGGATCACGTGATCACTTAGATGATTAGAGGGATGTCTATCTAAGTGGGAGTTCTTAAGTAATATGATTAATTGAACTTTAATTTATCATGAACTTAGTCATGATAGTATTTTGCAAATAATGTTGTAGATCAATAGCTCGCGTTGTTGCTTCCCTATGATTTATATGTGTTCCTAGAGAAAACTAAGTTGAAAGATGATAGTAGCAATGATGCGGACTGGGTCCGTGATCTGAGGTTTATCCTCATTGCTGAACAGAAGAATTATGTCCTTGATGCACCGCTAGGTGACATACCTATTGCAGGAGCAGATGTAGACATTATGAGCGTTTGGCTAGCTCAATATGATGACTACTTGATAGTTTAGTGCACCATGCTTAACGGCTTAGAATCGAGACTTCAAAGACGTTTTGAATGTCATGGACCATATGAGATGTTCCAGTAGTTGAAGTTAATATTTCAAGCAAATAGCCAAGTTGAGAGATATGAAGTCTCCACCAAGTTCTATAGCTAAAAGATGAAGGAGAATAGCTCAAGCAGCGAGCATGTGCGCATATTGTCTGGGTACTACAATCGCTTGAATCAAGTGGGAGTTAATCTTCCAGGTAAGATAGTGATCGACAGAGTTCTCTACTCACCATCACCAAGTTAGTAGAACTTCGTGATGAACTATAGTATGCAAGGGATGACGAAAACAATTATCGAGCTTTTCATGATGATGAAATCGATGAAGGTAGAAATCAAGAAGGAGCATCAAGTGTTGATGATTAACAAGACCACTAGTTTCAAGAAAAGGGCAAAGGGTAAGAAAGGGAACTTCAAGTAGAATGGCAAGCAAGTTGTCACTCCCGTGAAGAAGCCCAAAGCTGGACCAATGCCTGAAACTGAGTGCTTCTACTGCAAAGGAAATGGTCACTGGAAGCGGAAATGCCCTGAATATTTGGTGGATAAGAAGGATGGCAAAGTGAACAAGGGTATATTTGATATACGGGTTATTGATGTGCACCTTACTAGTGTTTATAGTAGCCCATGGGTATTTGATACTTGTTCGGTTGCTAAGATTAGTAACTCGAAATAGGAGTTACAGAATAAACAGAGACTAGTTGAGGGTGAAGTGACGATGTGTGTTGGAAGTGGTTCCAAGATTGATATGATCATCATCGCACGCTCCCTATACTTTCGAGATTAGTGTTGAACCTAAATAAATGTTATTTGGTGTTTGTGTTGAGCATAAATATGATTAGATCATGTTTATTGCGATACAATTATTCATCTAAGGAAGAGAATAAATTGTTATTCTATTTACATGAAGAAAACATTCTATGGTCATACACCCAATGTTGATGGTTTATTGAATCTTGATCATAGTGATACACATATTCATAACATTGATGCCAAAAGATGCAAAGTTGATAATGATATTGCAACATATTTTTGGCACTGCCGTTTTGGGTCATATCGGTGTAAAGCGCATGAAGAAACTCCATAAAGATGGATTTTTGGAATCACTTGATTATGAATCATTTGATGCTTGCGAACCGTGCCTTATGGGCAAGATGACTAAAACTCCATTCTCCGGAACAATTGAATGAGCTAGTGACTTATTGGAAATAATACATACCGATGTATGTAGTCCAATGAGTGTTGATGTGTGTAGCGGGTATTGATACGTCCATTTTGCATCATGCTTTTATATCAATATTTATTGCATTATGGCATGTTATTACACATTATGTCTCAATACTTATGGCTATTCTCTCTTATTTTACAAGGTTTACCATCAAGAGGGGGAATGCCGGTAGATGGAATTCTGGCTGGAAAAGGAGCAAACATTGGAAACCTATTCTGCACTGCTCCAAAAATCATAAAACTCCACGAAACCTATTTTTGGAATCAATAAGAATAATTAAGTGGAAGAAGTACACTAGGGGGGCCCACACCCTGTCTAGGAGGGTGGGGGGCGCCCCCCCCCCTACTGGGCACGCGCCCCTGTCTCCTGGGCCCCCTGGTGGCCCTCCAGTGTCCATCTTCTGCTATATGAGGGCTTTTACCCTGGAAAAAATTGTGGGCAAGCTTACGGGACGAAACTCCGCCGCCATGAGGCGGAACCTTGGCGGAACCAATCTAGGGCTCTGGCGGAGCTGTTCTGCCGGGGACACTTCCCTCCGGGAGGGGGAAATCATCACCAACATCATCACCAACGATCCTCTCATCGGGAGGGGGTCAATCTCCATCAACATCTTCACCAGCACCATCTCCTCTCAAAACCCTAGTTCATCTCTTGTATCCAATCTTGTATCAAAACCACAAATTAGTACTTGTGGGTTGCTAGTAGTGTTGATTACTCCTTGTAGTTGATGCTAATTGGTTTACTTGGTGGAAGATCATATGTTCAGATCCTTAATGCATACTATTACCCCTCTGATTATGAATATGAATATGCTTTGTGAGTAGTTACGTTTGTTCCTGAGGACATGGGTGAAGTCTTACTATTAGTAGTCATGTGAATTTGGTATTCGTTTGATATTTTGATGAGATGTATGTTGTCTTTTCCTCTAGTGGTGTTATGTGAACGTCGACTACATGACACTTCACCATTATATGGGCCTAGAGGAAGGCATAGGGAAGTAATAAGTAGATGATGGGTTGCTAGAGTGACAGAAGCTTAAACCCTAGTCTATGTGTTGCTTCGTTAGGGGCTGATTTGGATCCATATGTTTAATGTTGTGGTTAGGTTTACCTTAATGCTTCTTTTGTAGTTGTGGATGCTCGCAATAGGGGTTAATCGTATGTGGGATGCTTGTCCAAGTAAGGGCAGTACCCAAGCACCGGTCCACCCACATATCAAATTATCAAAGTACCGAACGCGAATCATATGAGCGTGATGAAAACTAGCTTGACGATAATTCCCATGTGTCCTCGGGAGCTCCTTTCTCATTATTAGAAATTTTCCAAGCTTATCCTTTGTTGCATAAAGGATTTGGCCACCTTTCTGCACTTTATTTACTTTATTTACTTGTTACTCGTTACTATTTATCTTATCACAAAACTATCTATCACCTACAATTTTAGTGCTTGTAGAGAAAACCTTACTGAAAACCGCTTATCATGTTCTTTCTGCTCCTCGTTGGGTTCGACACTCTTACTTATCAAAAGGACTACGATAGATCCCCTACACTTGTGGGTCATTAAGACTCTTTTCTGGCGCCGTTGCCGGGTAGTGTAGCGCTTTTGGTGAGTGGAACTTGGTAAGGGAACATTTATATAGTGTGCTGAAATTTTCTATTACTTGTCACTATGGAAACTAATCCTTTGAGGGGCTTGTTCGGGGTATCTTCACCCCGACCAGAAGAGCAAAGAGTTACTCCTCAACCTACTGAACTTTATGAAAATATTTACTACGAGATTCCTTCGGGTATGATAGAGAAACTGCTAGCTAATCCATTTACACAAGATGGAACATTGCATCCCGATTTACACCTTATCTTTGTGGATGAAGTTTGTGGATTATTTAAGCTTGCAGGTATTCCCGATGATGTTGTCAAAAGGAAGGTCTTCCCTTTATCTCTGAAGGGAGATGCATTGACATGGTATAGGCTATGTGATGATAAGAGATCTTGGAATTATAAGGGATTGAGGTTGGAATTTCACCAGAAGTTCTACCCTATGCATCTTGTTCATCGTGATCGTAATTACATATATAATTTCTGGCATCGGGAAGGAGAAAGCATCACTCAAGCCTGGGGGAGGCTTAATTCAATGTTATATTCATGCCCCAATCATGAGCTCTCCCGGGAAATGATTATTCAAAAAATTTATGCTCGGCTTTCTCTTAATAATCGCAACCTGCTTGATACTTCCTGTGCTGATTCTTATATGCTGAAGACTATTGATTTAAAATGGGACTTATTGGAAAGAATTAAACGCAACTCTGAAGATTGGGGTTCCGACGATGGTAAGGAGTCAAGTATCAACCTAAGTTCGATTGTGTTAAAATCTTTTATGGATACCGATGCTTTTCGTGGATTTAGCGCTAAGTATGGACTTGACTCTGAGATAGTAGCTTCTTTCTGTGAATCTTTTGCTACTCACGTTGATCTCCCTAAGGAGAAGTGGTTTAAATATAATCCTCCTGTTGAAGTGAAAGTAGTTGCACCTATTACAGTTGAAGAAAAGACTATCACCTATAGTGATCCTATTGTTCCTACTACTTATGTTGAGAAACCCCCATTTCCTGTTAGGATAAAGGATCATGCTAAAACTTCGACTGTTGTTCATAAGAGTAATACTAGGACTTATACACCTCCTAAGCAAATCAATGTTGAACCTACAATTGCTATGGTTAAAGATCTCTTGGGTGATGATTTAGATGGGCATGTTATTTATTTCTGTGATGAAACTGCTAATATTGCTAGACGAGATACTAAGATACATAGACCTGTCGTATGCATGCCTGTTATTTCTTTTAAAATAGGAGATCATTGTTATCATGGTTTATGTGATATGGGTTCTAGTGCTAGTGCGATACCTTATGATTTATATAAATAAATTATGCACGACATTGCACCGGTTGAATTAGAAGACTTTGATGTTACTATTAAGCTTGCTAATAGGGATACCATTAAACTATTTGGGATTGTTAGAGATGTTGAAGTTTTGTGTGGGAAAGTTAAATACCCTGCTGATTTTCTTGTTCTTGCTTCCCCACAAGATGACTTCTGTCCGATTATTTTTGGTAGACCCTTCTTGAATACAGCTAGTTCTAAGATTGATTGTGAAAAAGATACTGTCACCATTGGCTTAGATGGTATGTCTCATGAGTTTAATTTTGCTAAGTTTCATAGACAGCCTCATGATAGGGAACCACCTAGTAAGGATGATATTATTGGTATTGCTTCCATTGCTATGCCTCCTACTCATCCGTTAGAACAATATTTGCTAGACCATGAAAATGATATGTTTATGAAGGAAAGAAGGTAAATAGATGAAGTGTTCCTTAAACACGAACCTGTGCTAAAACATAATCTTCACGTTCGAATTCTTGGGGATCCCCCTCCACCCAAGGGTGATCCCGTGTTTGAACTCAAACCTTTACCTAATAATCTTAAGTATGCTTATCTTGATGAAAAGAAAATATATCCTGTTATTATTAGTGCTAACCTTTCAGAGCAAGAAGAAGAAAGATTATTGAAAACTCTAAAGAAGCACTGAGCTGCTATTGGATACACTCTGGATGATCTTAAGGGCCTTAGTCCCACGTTATGCCAACATAAAATTAAATTGGAGGACGATGCCAAACCAGTTAGAGATCCTCAACGACGACTGAATCCCAAGATGAAAGAAGTGGTAAGAAAGGAGATACTAAAGATCCTTGAGGCAGGTATAATTTATCCCGTTGCTGATAGTGATTGGGTAAGCCCTGTCCATTGTGTTCCTAAAAAGGGAGGTATTACCGTTGTTCCTAATGATAAAGATGAATTGATCCCGCAAAGAATTATTACAGGTTATAGGATGGTAATTGATTTCCTTAAATTAAATAAGGCTACTAAGAAAGAACATTACCCTTTACCTTTTATTGATCAAATGCTAGAAAGACTATCCAAACACACACATTTTTGATTTCTAGATGGTTATTCTGGTTTCTCTCAAATACCTGTGTCAGCAGGAGATCAATCAAAAACTACTTTTACTTGCCCTTTCGGTACTTTTGCTTATAGGCGTATGCCTTTTGGTTTATGTAATGCACCTGCTACCTTTCAAAGATGCATGATGGCTATATTCTCTAATTTTTGCGAAAAGATTTGTGAGGTATTCATGGATGACTTCTCCGTTTATGGATCCTCTTTTGATAATTGTTTGAGCAACCTTGATCGAGTTTTGCAGAGATGCGAAGACACTAATCTCGTTCTAAATTGGGAAAAGTGTCACTTTATGGTTAATGAAGGCATTGTCTTGGGGCACAAGATTTCCGAGAGAGGTACTAAAGTTGATAAAGCTAAAGTTGATGCTATTGAAAAGATGCCATGTCCCAAGGACATAAAAGGTATAAGAAGTTTCCTTGGTCATGCCAGTTTTTATAGGAGGTTCATTAAGGACTTTTCTAAAATCTCTAGGCCTCTGACTAACTTATTGCAAAAAGATATTCCTTTTGTCTTCGATGATGATTGTGTAGAAGCATTTGAAATACTTAAGAAAGCTTTGATCACTGCGCCTATTGTTCAGCCACCTGATTGGAATTTACCCTTTGAAATTATGTGTGATGCTAGTGATTATGATGTAGGTGTTGTTCTAGGGCAAAGGGTTGATAAGAAATTCAATGTTATCCAGTATGCTAGTAAGACTCTTGATACTGCCTAAAGAAATTATGCTACTACTGAAAAAGAGTTTTTAGCAGTTGTGTTTGCATGTGATAAGTTTAGACCTTATATTGTTGATTCCAAAGTTACTATTCACATTGATCATGCTTCTATTAAATATCTTATGGAAAAGAAAGATGCTAAGCCTAGGCTCATTAGATGGGTCCTCTTGCTCCAAGAATTTGATTTGCATATTATTGATAGAAAGGGAGCTGAGAACCCCGTTGTAGACAACTTGTCTAGGTTAGAGAATGTTCTTGATGACCCACTGCCTTTTGATGATAGCTCTCCTGATGAACAATTAGCGGTCATTAATGCTTCTCATACTGCTCCCTGGTATGCTGATTATGCTAATTACATTGTTGTTAATTTATACCTCCTAGTTTCACATACCAGCAAAAGAAAAAGTTCTTTTATGACTTAAGACATTACTTTTGGGATGATCCACACCTTTATAAAGGAGTAGATGGTGTTATTAGACATTGTGTGCCTAAGCATGAACAGGAACAGATCCTATGCAAGTGTCACTCTGAATCCTACGGAGGGCACCACGCTAGGGATAGAACTGCACACAAGGTACTACAATCTGGTTTTTATTGGCCTACTCTCTTCAAAGATGCTCGTAAGTTTGTCTTATCTTGTGATGAATGTCAAAGAATAGGTAACATTAGTAGACGTCAAGAAATGCCTATGAATTATTCTCTTGTTATTGAACTGTTTGATGTTTGGGGCTTTGATTATATGTGACCTTTTCCTGCCTCTAATGGTTACACACATATTCTAGTTGTTGTTGATTACGTTACTAAGTGGGTAGAAGCTATTCCAACTAGTAGCGCTGATCATAACACTTCTATTAAAATGCTTAAAGAAGTTATTTTTTCGAGGTTTGGAGTCCCTAGATATCTTATGACTCATGGTGGTTCACATTTTATTCATGGTGCTTTCCTTAAGATGCTTGCTAAGTATGATGTCAATCATAGAATATCATCCGCAGTCTAGTGGTCAAGTAGAGTTGAGCAATAGAGAGCTCAAATTAATTTTGCAAAAGACGACTGTGAATAGATCTAGAAAGAATTGGTCCAAAAAACTTGATGACGCATTATAGGCCTATAGAACTGCATACAAAAATCCTATGGGCATGTCTCCATATAAGATGGTTTATGGAAAAGCATGTCATTTACCTCTTGAACTTGAACATAAAGCATATTGGGCTATTAAAGAGCTCAATTATGACTTCAAACTTGCTGGTGAGAAGAGGTTGTTTGATATTAGCTCACTTGATGAATGGAGAACCCATGCCTATGAGAATGCCAAGCTATTCAAAGAAAAAGTCAAACGCTGGCATGATAAAAGGATACAAAATCGTGAGTTTAATGTAGGATATTATGTGTTATTATTCAACTCTCGTTTAAGATTTTTTGCAGGAAAACTTCTCTCTAAATGGGAAGGTCCCTGTGTTATCGAGGAGGTCTATCGTTCTGGTGCCATAAAAATCAACAAATTTTAGGAAGAAAGAAGTAGTCCGAAAGGGACACGAGGCCCCCACGAGAGTGGAGGGCGCGCCCACCCTTACTGGGCACGCCCCCTGTCTCGTGGGCACCTCGTGTGCCTCTTGGACTCCGTTTTCTTGCACGTTACGTATTTTGGTCGGTAAAAATTCATTATATATACTCCCGAAGGTTTTGACCAACGTATCACGCAAATATCCTTTGTTTTCGTTTCGAGTGTTCCTGTTGCGGATTTAAAGCAAGATGTCTTCTCAGGAGTCAGTTGGGGAGAGTCGGGTGTCTCACCCAACACTAGGTCCATGGGCAAATAGCGATGCTTATTACTTTGGACCATCAACGGAGGATGAGATGGAGGCTGATTTGAAAAGGATAGATGCCATGGAGGAAGATCAAGAAGTTACCTCTCGTCTCCAAGCAGAATTCATGATGGGGGAACTACCTAGCTTGGCTATCCAAACTTCGGTCATCCCTTCGAACTTTAGATTTCTTTCTTATGAAAATATGAAAAAGAGCTTCACTTGTTCTCCAGAAGCTATGCAGCATCCTTGGGTAAAGGGGGCTTTGGCCGTTACGGGCAAGCTCCGTAAAGAAATTATGGACCTCAAACAACAAGTCAATAAGCTCGAGGAGGAGAACCGTAGCCTTAAGGGCATCATCGCCAAGAAGATCATAACACCAACCGTGAAGAAGGAGACATAATCACATGGGTATGGGCACTCCCCTTGGCAAATGCCAAGCTTGGGGTAGGTGCCCCGGTATCGTATCACCATCACACTCCTATCTTTACTGTTTTATTTAGTTCGATCCTTTTAGTAAGTATCTTGATCTAGTAGATTGAAGTTTTTATATCAAGTAGTTTTGAGTTTTGCTTTGTGATCTCTTTTTGTAATCGAGTTCGTGAGCTATCTATAATAAAGATTGGTGTTGAGTCAAGGGCTTTGCTATGTTGCTATGATCTTGAGAAAGTAGAAAGAATTAAAGAGTTCATATTGATCTTATGGTTAGTGATGACTTCACATATAGAAAGTATGAGGCATAAAAATTGTTGAGAGTTGATAAACGTAGTTTTGGTCATCATTGGAATTAATAGGAAGTGATAAGGAAAGAGAGGTTCACATATAAATATATTATCTTGGACACCTTTTATGATTGGGAGCACTCATTAAGTATGACATGCTAAAGAGTTGATGTTGGACAAGGAAGACAACGTAATGGTTTATGTTTTCTCACATCTCAGTTAAAGTATATCGTTATTGACCTTCCGAACATGTTGAGCTTGCCTTTCCCCCTAATGATAGCCAAATTCCTTGCACCAAGTAGAGATACTACTTGTTCTTCCAGATGTACTTCAGTTTTTGCCATGAGAGTCCACCATACCTACCTATGGATTGAGTAAGATCCTTCAAGTAAGTTGTCATCGGTGCAAGCAATAAAAATTGCTCTCTAAATATGTATGACTTATTAGTGCAGAGAAAATAAGCTTTGTACGATCTTGTTGTGGAAGCAATAAAAGTGACGGAGTGCATAATAAAGGTCCACATACAAGGGGCAATATAAAGTGACGTTCTTTTGCATTAAGATTTTTTGCATCCGAACCTAAATGCACATGACAACCTCTGCTTCCCTATGCGAAGGGCCTATCTTTTACTTTATGTTTTTACTTTCTGCTTGAGTCAAGGTGATCCTCACCTTTCCCTTTTTCATTTTATCCTTTGGCAAGCTCTTCGTGTTTGAAAGATCATGATATATATATATATCCAATTGGATGTAGGTTAGCATGGGCTATTATTGTTGACATCACCTAAAGGTGAATACATTGGGAGGCAACACAATAAGCCCCTATCTTTCTCAGTGTCCGGCTGAAACTCCATAACCACAAGTATTGCGTGAGTGTTAGCAATTGTAGAAGACTACAAGATAGTTGAGTTTGTGAACTTTCTAAAAAGCTCTATTCTTGACTCTTTCTGATGTTATGATAAATTGCGATTGCTTCAATGACTGAGATTATAGTTTGTTAGTTCTCAATGATATTTTTGAACCATACTTGACATTGTGAATTGACTGTTACTTGAGCATAAGAAATCATATGATAAAATCTATATATGTTGTTGTTATAAGAATGATCATGATGCCCTCATGTCCGTATTTTATTTTTATCGACACCTCTATCTCTAAACATGTGGACATATTTTTCGATATCGGCTTTCGCTTGAGGACAAGCGAGGTCTAAGCTTGGGGGAGTTGATACGTTCATTTTGCGTCATGCTTTTATATCAATATTTATTGCATTATGGGCTATTATTACACATTATATCTCAATACTTATTGCTATTCTCTCTTATTTTACAAGGTTTACCATGAAGAGGGGGAAGGCCGACAGCTGGAATTCTGGCTGGAAAAGGAGCAAACATTGGAAACCTATTCTGTACTCCTCCAAAAATCCTGAAACTCCATGAAACCTATTTTTGGAATTAATAAGAATTATTGAGCGGAAGAAGTACACCAGGGGGCCCACACCCTATCCAGGAGTGTGGGGGGCGCCCCCCCCCTACTGGGCACGCCCCCTGTCTCTTGTGCCCCCTGGTGGCCTTCCAGTGTCCATCTTCTGCTATATGAGGGCTTTTACCTTGGAAAAATCGTGGGCAAGCTTACGGGACGAAACTCCGCTGCCACGAGGCGAAACCTTGGCGGAACCAATCTAGGGCTCTAGCGGAGCTGTTTTGCCGGGGACAGTTCCCTCTGGGAGGGGGAAATCATCACCAACGTCATCACCAACGATCCTCTCATCGGGAGGGGGTCAATCTCCATCAACATCTTCACTAGCACCATCTCCTCTCAATACCCTAGTTCATCTCTTGTATCCAATCTTGTATCAAAACCACAAATTGGTACATGTGGGTTGCTAGTAGTGTTGATTACTCCTTGTAGTTGATGCTAATTGGTTTACTTGGTGGAAGATCATATGTTCAGATCCTTAATGCATATTATTACCCCTCTGATTATTAACATGAATATGCTTTGTGAGTAGTTACGTTTGTTCCTGAGGACATGGGTGAAGTCTTGCTATTAGTAGTCATGTGAATTTGGTATTCGTTCGATATTTTGATGAGATGTATGTTGTCTTTTCATCTAGTGGTGTTATGTGAACATCGACTACATGACACTTCACCATTATATGGGCCTAGAGGAAGGCATAGGGAAGTAATAAGTAGATGATGGGTTGCTAGAGTGACAGAAGCTTAAACCCTAGTTTACCCATTGCTTCGTTAGGGGCTGATTTGGATCCATATGTTTAATGTTGTGGTTAGGTTTACCTTAATAATTATTTTGTAGTTGCGGATGCTTGTAATAGGGGTTAATCATAAGTGGGATGCTTGTCCAAGTAAGGGCAGTACCCAAGCACCGGTCCACCGACATATCAAATTATCAAAGTACCGAACGCGAATCATATTAGCGTCATGAAAACTAGCTTGACGATAATTCCCAAGTGTCCTCGAGAGCTCCTTTCTCATTATTAGAAATTGTCCAGGCTTATCCTTTGCTGCATAAAGGATTGGGCCACCTTGCTGCACTTTATTTACTTTATTTACTTGTTACTCGTTACTATTTATCTTATCACAAAACTATCTATCACCTACAATTTCAGTGCTTGCAGAGAAAACCTTACTGAAAACCGCTTATCATCTCCTTCTGCTCCTCGTTGGGTTCGACACTCTTACTTATCGAAAGGACTACGATAGATCCCCTACACTTGTGGGTCATCAGGTATCGTTATTTCCTGACCTTCACAGATGATTTGAGCATATATGGGTATATCTACTTAATGAAACACAAGTCTGAAACATTTGAAAAGTTCAAAGAATTTCAAAGCGAAGAGGAGAATCATCGTCACAAGAAAATAATTTCTACGATATGATCGTGGAGGAGAATATTTGAGTTATGAGTTTGGCCTTCATTTAAAATAATGTGGAATAGTTTCACAGCTCATGCCACATGGAACACCACAGCATATGGTGTGTCCGAACGTCGTAACTGCACTTTATTGGATATGGTGCGATCTATGATGTATCTTACCAATTTACCACTATCGTTTTCAGGTTATGCATTAGAGATAGCTGCATTCACTTTAAATAGGGCACCATCAAAATCCGTTGAGACGACGCCTTATGAACTGTGGTTTGGCAAGAAACCAAAGTTGTCGTTTCTTAAAGTTTGGGGCTGTGATGCTTATGCGAAAAAGTTTCAACATGATAAGCTCGAACCCAAATCGGAGAAGTGCGTCTTCATAGAATACCCAAAGGAAACTGTTGGGTACACCTTCTATCACAGATCCGAAGGCAAGATATTCGTTGCTAAGATGGATCCTTTCTAGAGAAGGAGTTTCTCTCGAAAGAAGTGAGTGGGAGGAAAGTAGAGCTTGATAAGGTAATTGTACCTTCTCCTGAAATGGAAAGTAGTTCATCACAGAAATCAGTTCCAGTGATTCCTACACCAATTAGTGAGGAAGCTAATGATGATGATCATGAAACTTCAGATTAAGTTACTACATAACCTCATAGGTCTTCCAAAGTACAATCCGCACCAGAGTGGTACGGTAATCATGTTCTGGAAGTCATGTTACTAGACCATGATGAACCCATGAACTATGAGGAAGCAATGATGAGCCCAGATTCCGCGAAATGGCTTGAAGGCCATGAAATCTGAGATGGGATCCATGTATGAGAACAAAGTGTGGACATTGGTGGACTTGCCCAATGATCAACAAGCAATAGAAAATAAATGGATCTTCAAGAGGAAGACAGACGCTGATAGTAGTGTTACTATCTACAAAGCTCGACTTGTCGCAAAAAGTTTTTCGACAAGTTTAAGGTGTTGAATACGATGAGATTTTCTCACTCGTATCAATGCTTAAGTCCGTCCGAATCATGTTAGCAATTGCCACATTTTATGAAATCTGGCAAATGGATGTCAAAACTGCATTCCTTAATGGATTTATTAAAGAAGAGTTGTATATGATGCAACCAGAAGGTTTTGTCAATCCTAAAGGTGCTAACAAAGTGTGCAAGCTCCAGTGATCCATCTATGGACTGGTGCAAGCATCTCGGAGTTGGAATATACTCTTTGATGAGTTGATCAAAGCATATAGTTTTATACACACTTACGGTGAAGCCTGTATTTACAGGAAAGTGAGTGGGAGCACTACAGCCTTTCTGATAAGTATATGTGAATGACATATTGTTGATCAGAAATAATGTAGAATTTTCTAGAAAGCATAAAGGAATGTTTGAAAGGAGTTTTTCAAAGAAAGACCTCGGTGAAGCTGCTTACACATTGAGCATCAAGATCTATAGAGATAGATCAAGACATTTGATAAGATTTTTCAATGAGTACAAACCTTGATTAGATTTTGAAGTAGTTCAAAATGGAATAGTCAAAGAAGGAGTTCTTGCCTGTGTTGCAAGGTGTGAAGTTGAGTAAGACTCAAAACCCGACCATGGCAGAAAATAGAAAGAGAATGAAAAGTCATTCCCTATGCCTCAGTCATAGGTTCTATAAAGTATGCTATGCTGTGTACCAGACCTATTGTATACATTGCTCTGAGTTTGGCAAGGGAGTACAATTTTGATCTAGGAGTAGATCACAGGACAACGGTCAAGAACATTCTTAGTGAGGACTAAGGAAATGTTTCTCGATTATGGAGGTGATAAAAGAGTTCATCGTAAACAGTTGCACCGGTGCAAGCTTTTACACTGATCCAGATGACTCTAAGTCTCAATCTGGATACATATTGAAAAGTGGGAGCAATTAGCTAGAGTAGCTCCGTGCAGAGCATTGTAGACATAGAATATTTGCCAAATACATACGGCTCTGATTGTGACAGACCCGTTGACTAACTTCTCTCATAAGCAAAACATGATCATACCTTAGTACTCTTTGGGTGTTAATCACATAGCGATGTGAACTAGATTATTGACACTAGTAAACCCTTCGGGTGTTGGTCACATGACGATGTGAACTATGGGTGTTAATCACATACAGATGTGAATATTGGTGTTAAATCACATGGTGATGTGAACTAGATTATTGACTCTAGTGCAAGTGGGAGACTGAAGGAAATATGCCCTAGAGGCAATAATAAAGTTGTTATTTATATTTCCTTATATCATGATAAATGTTTATTATTCATGCTAGAATTGTATTTACCGGAAACTTAGTACATGTGTGAATACATAGACAAACATAATGTCACTAGAATGCCTCTACTTGACTAGCTCGTTGAATCAAAGATGGTTAAGTTTCCTAGCCATAGACATGAGTTGTCATTTGATTAACGGGATCACATCATTAGAGAATGATGTGATTGACTTGACCCATTCCGGTAGCTTAGCACTTGATCATTTAGTTTGTTGTTATTGCTTTCTTCATGACTTATACATGTTCCTATGACTATGAGATTATGCAACTCCCGAATACCGAAGGAACACTTTGTGTGCTAACAAATGTCACAACGTAACTGGGTGATTATAAAGGTGCTCTATAGGTGTCTCCGATGGTACTTGTTGAGTTGGCATAGATTGAGATTAGGATTTGTCAGTCCGATTGTCGGAGAGGTATCTCTGGGCCCTCTCGGTAATGCACATCACTATAAGCCTTGCAAGCAATGTAACTAATGAGTTAGTTGCGGGATGATACATTACGGAACGAGTAAAGAGACTTGCCAGTAATGAGATTGAACTAGGTATGGTGATACCGATGATCGAATCTCGGGCAAGTAACATACCAATGACAAAGGGAACAACGTATGTTATTATGCGGTTTGACCGATAAAGATCTTCATAGAATATGTAGGAGCGAATATGAGCATCCATGTTCCGCTATTGGTTATTGACCGGAGATGTCTCTCGGTCATGTCTACATAGTTCTCGAACCCGTAGGGTCCGCACGCTTAACGTTCGGTGACGATTTATAGTATGAGTTATGTGATTTGATGACCGAAGTTTGTTCAGAGTCCCATATGAGATCGGGGACATGACGAGGAGTCTCAAAATGATTGAGCCGTAAAGATCGATATATTGGAAGGCTATATTCAGACATCGAAAATGTTCAGAGTGATTCAGGTATTTATGAGAGTACCGGAGAGTTAGGGAATTCATATTGGGCCTTAATGGGCCATATGGGAAAGGAGAGAAAAGGCCTCAATGGTGGCCGAACACCTCCCCATGGACTGGTCCGAATTGGACAAGGGAGGGGGGCGCCCCCTTCCTTCCTTCTCCGTCTCCCTTCCCCTTTTCGTACTCCATGTGGGAGGTGGAATCCTACTAGGACTAGGGAGTCCTAGTAGGACTCCACACTTTGGGCGCACCCTATGAGGGCCGGCCTCCTCTTCCCTCCCTCCTTTATATACAGGGGCAAGGGGTCACCCTAGAACACACAAGTTGATCATTGATCTTTTAGCCGTGTGCGGTGCCCCCCTCCACCATAATCCACCTCGGTCATATCGTAGCGGTGCTTAGGCAAAGCCCTGCGTCGGTAGCTTCATCAACATCGTCATCATGCCGTCGTCCTGATGGAACTCTCGCTTAAAGCTCTACTGGATCCTGAGTTCATGGGACGTCACCGAGCTGAACGTGTGCAGATCGTGGAGGTGTCGTACGTTCAGTACTAGGATCGGTCGATCGTGAAGACGTACGACTACATCAACCGCGTTGTCATAACGCTTCCGCTTACAGTCTAAGAGGGTACGTGGACGACACTCTCCCCTCTTGTTGCTATGCATCACCATGGTCTTGCGTGTGTGTAGGATTTTTTTTGAAATTACTACGTTCCCCAACAGGCGGGCCGGTGCCGGCTGGGAGGGGGGTAGAAGGGGCGGCGGGGGCAAAGATGCGGCGCGGGGGGAGGGGTGGGGATGCAGGAGAGGAGAGACACGCCGTTTTACTCGACGGAGGAGAGAGTGAGTATAAATAGGGAAATTTTTAGGGAGAGGAGTAAAATTATACTCCATTAGGCCAAATTGGGGATCGGCTAGGTGTCGTTTGGTGAAGTAAAAAGCTAAACATACTCCACTAACCGGTTATAGGGGATCGGTTAGAAATGCCCTAAGCCAAGCGATGCATGATCGTTCGCTAGCAACAACACCTCCTATGAACATTTTCATTTGGCTGGCTGGTTCTCTCGTACGGAACGTTCATTCGGTCTAGGTAGTTCCTAGACCAAACTTTGGGTACTTATCGGGGTTATTCTTTAAATGATTTATAATCCTATGTTAAAAAATTGTAATCGTATTGCTATGGAATAATAAAACTGCATGCTTACTCGCAAAACAAAATGGAAAAGCAGATGAGCGTGGGATTGAGGTTCTGTGATATGGGTTATTTAACTAAGAATGGGAACATCATTCAAATTTCTGCGCGATAATTGGATCCCTCATATCGTGTTAAAGGTGGGTAAATCAGTTGATCTTACCAAACCCTAAGACCCCCTTTGGGACTGGTTTTGAATCAATAGCTAGGTTCTGGATTTCTAGTAAGAAGAATTATGCTTTGAATACCATTTGTTCAGCTGTCCGTTTGGATATTTGTTACTCGGGTGTGGAGACCGATTCTTAGAACTATCAGATTCTGGGCAGTTCTGTCTCCAGAATAGAGCAGGACGAGGGTGGAGGAATTCCTGGATTTCCTAATGAACTTCATTCAGCAGCCGTTGAGGATCTTGAGTGACTGATATCCAAGGAGCTCACAAAGGGGATCGTCTTTATCGGCCACTGGAGCAAGTTCACGATTTTGGACGAGGAAGACAGCTTCATGTCACCAATCAAAAGGCGAGACACGGAAAACAAAAATGCGACAAGCAGCCCGATGTCCATCCTATCTGCCTGCTGGTCTCCACAAGCTACGGCGGCACCACGGTTGAAGTTTAGGTAGGCTGGCGAGATGGTCATAATGTGATGCGGGTATAGTTTGTTGCCTTTTCTCTGGATGGCGTGCCAAACTATCATAGAATTGTATTTTTCTTTTAGTTTTCTTTGTTGAACTGCTCCTCTCAGTGAGCTGACGTAGGCTGTTGGCTTCATTCTCGCAATGTAGCCGGGGAGGAGCCTCCTGTTCATCTAAAACTGACTGGACCATTCCACTATTGCACCAGCTATTCTGTGACTATGGTGTGGAAACCATCAGCCAGATTAAGCTATCAGCTGAGGCGTTGGAAGATCGCCATGCATGACACTATGAGAAGACGGGGCAGTTCACCTATTTGAAACGCAGGCATGCTTGCTCTAACTTGGTAAAGTATGGAGCCTCCCGACCGAGGAGGCCTTCACCAATAGCGGTAATCCTAGCCACATGGATAAATACGGGCATCTTAGGGATCCCCTTTGCAATAATTAACCCCCCCCCTAAATTTCAAGGGAGGGCCCCTCCTCCACCTTAATCTTCAGTCAGAACATAACAGCTAATAGAATGCGTTGAATCTGTAATCCCTCCGTCCGTGTGTCTAGAATTATCCACCAATAGGGGTCTAATGCAAAAATGCTGGATGTACAGTTTTTTACAGAGATTCTACAGGTTCCTTCCAAACTTTCTAAACATCCCCCCGAATTCAATGGGATGGCCCCGTGCCGCTGCTAGTGACCAATGAAAAACTGTCATATCACCCTGTAACCCTCTCATCCCTGTAAGAGCATCTCCAACAACCGTGCTATATAAGTGCCGCACTGGAAATTTTGGGTTTTTAGCACGCGCGCAACCGCTCTGGGAGCTCCAGCGGAGGCGTAATAACCGCGCGCATAGCATAAGTAGTTCAATGCGCGGTCTGAAACGCCATCGCGCGCCGTTTATTTGCTGCGCCCGCTCCTGCGTGCTGCACACTCGAGCGCCCGCGCCGCACCTTCTCCGCCGCGCCGCTTTCGCCCCGCCCATGCCGCCGCCGGTGAATTCGCCCGATGGACGGACGCGCCGACATCCCCCTCACCCCTTCCTACACCCGTGACGCCTCCGCTGCTGCCACCGCTGCAAACACTAGCGCAGGGAGCTTTGGCTTCGCCTCCGCGGGTGCTCCTCCAATCACCGGCATCATGAAGCCACGTGCCCCCCTCTCGAAACTCCCAAATGCGGGGCGGGCGAAGAAGGGAAAGGTGTACACGAAGAAGAACAAAGCAGCGGATGGCTCCTCTAGGCGGCCGAAGAAGAAGCTTGGAGGGCGTGCGACGGATGTGGCGCCGACTGCAGCGCTGGCGAGCTCACTTGTTGAGTCGGCGGCCGATGGCACAAGGTGTTCTATGAAATGCCCACAAGGTAAAATTTCGCCAACTTTTTGTTGTTGTTGTTTTTTGAATGCATACATATGGATAGCTTATTTGCTTTGTTGTATATACTTTGTAGTTTCAATGATGAGGCATATATGTCAACAATGGGTGTCGGCTCCAACAACTCTCATTGGTCTCGAACCAATGAGATGCATTTCGATGATCATTAGTTTGAGGTGGACGAGGATGGTGAGGGCATCATCGATGCACCGAAAGGAAGAGGGGCAACTACACCATGGACGAAGACATCTTGCTATGCAATACTTGGTTGCAAGTGTCGAGGGATCCCTCCGTTGGAGGGGATCAAAGTAGAGATGCAAATTGGCTCCGGATGAAGGAGAGGAGAAGAAGACCAAGAAATGGATACCATTTACCTTGCCTCATTGCTATGAAGAATTGAAGGATGATAAGAAATGGAAGCCCCGTGATGGTGTTGATGATGAGGAGAGCAACAAACGCAAGCGAATTATTGATTTTGATGACGATGAGGAGGAGGCACCAAGTGATGATGGCAAGAGAAGCCCTACACCAAACTCGGTTTTGTACTCCAAGCCAAAAAGACCGGATGGATGCAAGAAATGAAGGAAATATGCCCTAGAGGCAATAATAAAGTTATTATTTATTTCCTCATATCATGATAAATGTTTATTATTCATGCTAGAATTGTATTAACCGGAAACATAATACATGTGTGAATACATAGACAAACATAGTGTCACTAGTATGCCACTACTTGACTAGCTCGTTGATCAAAGATGGTTGAGTTTCCTAACCATAGACATGAGTTTTCATTTGATTAACGGGATCACATCATTAGGAGAATGATGTGATTGACTAGACCCATTCCGTTAGCTTAGCACTTGATCGTTTAGTATGTTGCTATTGCTTTCTTAATGACTTATACATGTTCCTATGACTATGAGATTATGCAACTCCCGTTTACCGGAGGAACACTTTGTGTGCTACCAAACGTCACAACGTAGCTGGCTGATTATAAAGGAGCTCTACAGGTGTCTCTGAAGGTACATGTTGAGTTGGCGTATTTCGAGATTAGGATTTGTCACTCCAATTGTCGGAGAGGTATCTCTGGGCCCTCTCAGTAATGCACATCACTATAAGCCTTGCAAACAATGTAGCTAATGAGTTAGTTGCGGGATGATGCATTACGTAACGAGTAAAGAGACTTGCCGGTAATGAGATTGAACTAGGTATTGAGATACCGACGGTCGAATCTCGAGCAAGTAACATACCGATGACAAAGGGAACAACGTATGTAGTTATGCGGTTTGACCGATAAAGATCTTCGTAGAATATGTGGGAACCAATATGAGCATCCAGGTTCCGCTATTGGTTATTGTAAGGGCATATTTATCCCCAAGATGTTTTGGTGATTGATGACAATGCTTGTGCGGACTAATCGTGTGCGTTTAGTTCTTTCAGAGATTCATCCATTGGCACGAGACGATTTCCTCCCCTCGGTGTTGTATTCAAGACGGTGTAGCTCCTTCGTTTCGTTGTTGGTGGTCTAGTTTCGTAGGAGTCACCGTACTATCAAGAGGGGATCCGCTTTAGTAAGACTTCGGTGGAATCACAGGTACACATCTTTATCACACCCGTCGTCTTTCCTTCCGCATCTCTGGAGCTGCCGTTTTCCCCTTGCTATGGTTTGCTCTGCCCCAGCGGTAGTACCACGCCCACAGCGGTAGTACCGCCGAAGCTCCCCAGCGGTAGTACCGCTCTCAGAGCGGTAGTACCGCTCTGAGTGGTAGTACCGCTCTCCGAGCGGTAGTACCGCTTGGGATTTTCGGCCGTAGTACCGCTGAGCGCCTGGGCTACTTCTGCCTCGATTCTCGAACGAAGTTTTTCGTGTCGGGTTTTGCGGCACTAAGGGCGGCAGTAGGAGCTATAGTACCGCTCTAAGCGGTAGTACCGCTCTTCCCTAGCGGTAGTACCGCCCTGGGGTCTGGCAGCGCGGCAGTACCGCTAGGTTGAGCGGTAGTACCGCCCGGAGTGGTAGTAACGCCCTTCCCTAGCGGTAGTACCGCTTTGTGCGGGGCTGGTGAGTGGGATAACAGTTGGATTGTTCCCCCCACTATATAAAGGGGTCTTCTTCCCCAAAGTTGACCTACCTCTTTCCCCCGAAGCTCCATTGTTGCTCCAAGCTCCATTTTCGCCCGATCTCTCTCCCTAGCCAATCAAACTTGTTGATTTGCTCGGGATTGGTTGAGAAGGCCCAGATCTACACTTCCACCAAGAGAAATTTGATTCCCCCCACTTATCCCTAGCGGATCTTGTTACTCTTGGGTGTTGAGCACCCTAGACGGTTGAGGTCACCTCGAAGCCATACTCCATTGTGGTGAAGCTTCGTGGTGTTGTTGGGAGCCTCCAAGTGTTGTGGAGATAGCCCCAATCTTGTTTGTAAAGGTCCGGTTGCCGCCTTCAAGGGCTCCAATAGTGGAATCACTGCATCTCGCATTGTGTGAGGGCATGAGGAGATTACGGTGGCCCTAGTGGCTTCTTGGGGAGCATTGTGCCTCCACACCGCTCTAACGGAGACGTACTGCCCCTTAAAAGGAAGGAACTTCGGTAACACATCCTCGTCTCCACCGGCTCCACTCTTGGTTATCTTGTCCCTTTACTTTTGCAAGCTTACTTAAGTTATATCCATTGCTTGCTTGTGTGCTTTTTGTCTTTGCATCATATAGGTTGTCCACTTAGTTGCACATCTAGACAACCTATTTTCATTGCAAGGTTTAAATTGTTAAAGAAAAGTTAAAAATTGTTAGTTGCCTATTCACCCCCCCCCCCTCTAGTCAACCATATCGATCCTTTCAATTGGTATCAGAGCCTCATCTCTTTATTAAGGACTTTGTCGTCCGAAGAGTATGGTTGACACCCACGACGGTGCGGAGGAGCACTCCGGTGTGAATCCCATCTCGTCCACAGCCGAAGGGGGAGCCTCGGTCTCTCATGAGGAATTCAATGTGGCTTTAGACACATTGAAAACCTCCATGACGGCCGAGGTTAAAAGCATGTTTTCTGATTTCTTAGACGGACTTAAACTATCTACCTCGCCGATGAAAGTGGGTGATCCCACTAACAAGGTGACGGATGCTTCCTCCGACAAGGGGGAAGCTAACAGTGAAAAGAGTCCGTCTACTAGTGGTAGAAATGGCACCGGCATCTTTGCCAATGTGGAACCCCCAGCGTATAGAGGACCGATCCCCTCTACTCATTTGAATCATGCCGGTCCTCCTCCTAAATATGTGAAAAATGAAGATTTTTACGCTTGGCTTTATCGCTTCAAGCGTCACTTAAAACATGTGAACACTAACCTTTGGAGAATTATTGAAGAAGGTTTCTATCCTCATGATCCAAGCAACTTCACCCCTCGAGAAGAAGTGGACAATCAATTCAATGAGAGTGCTCTCTTCATCATCCAAGATGCAATCCTTCCCGAAGATCTCCCTCATCTTCGACCTCATGCCATGGCTAAAGAAGCATGGAAATCTATCGAGCGTCTCTATCAAGGAAGTGCTAGCATTCAACGCTCCAACTATGAAGTGGTGCAAGATGAAGCCGATGAGTTTGCAATGAAAGAGGATGAAGAACCTCGTGAGCTCTTTCGAAGAGTGACCAAACTCGCGGTCGCACTCCGAGATCATGGGAGCAAGGACACGGATGACAACTGGATCAAGCGCAAGTTCCTCAAAGCCATGATGCCCTACAACAAGGACATGTCCTCTGTCATTCGCCAAAGACGGGACTGTCACTCCATGACCTCTGGTGAAGTGTTGGATGAGTTTGTTGCAATGAGCATCTTGGACAAGACCGCTGACAATGCGGTGCTCTGTTCTCAAAGGGCAAAGAAGCCTAATCTTGCCTTGAAGGCCAAGGTTAGTGTGGAAGAAGAAGAAGAAGAAGAGGAAGATGAGGAGAGCAACCTCGAGGACACGAAGTATGATTATCATGAGCACATGGCTCTTGCCTCAAGACAGTTTTGGAGTAAGAAGAACACAAGACCCAACTTCAACAAGAACAACTCAAGTGGCCTCAAGGGGAAGCAACGAGTTAGAACTTGTTTCAACTGTGGCAATGTTAGCCATTTCGTTGTGGATTGTCCCTACGAGAAGCGGGAAGACAATGGTGGCAAGTTCATCCGAAAAGACAAAGCCAAGTCCTTCCCCAACAAGAACAACTTCACCAAGAAGACTCCTTCTCGTGGGTTGGTGGTTCAAGAAGAATACTGTGAGGATGACGATGATGATGAAGATGGTGAAACAATGGCCATGGCATCCGTTGCCATTGTCACAACTCCCCGGGTGTCTCTCTTCGATGCACCTAACGAGAACATCACCGCCAAGTGCCTCATGGCTAAGGCCACCAACAAGGTAACCTCCAACATCAAAACCACCATTATTCCTAACCCTCCTTCAACGGATGACTTTGATAATGGTAAGGGGTCTAATGAGGAGATCAATGAATTTGAGTCCTTCATGAGTAAGCTCAAGGGCAAATCCAAGAAGCACTTTGTTTCTCTCTTGGAACAACTTGGTGAAGCCAATGACATGATCGAGGCTCACGAAGAGACCATCTCTAAGATGGAAAGTCATAGTTGTGACTATGCCGATGAGATATCGGATCTCTCTAATGCTCTTGAGGAAGAGCGTGAGCATCGTTTGGCTCTTGAGGAGTCACACAACGATGGTCATGCTAAACTAAAGAAAGATCTTGATCATGCTCTTGTTGTGTCTCGTGTTCTAGCTTCCGAGAAGACTAAACTTGGGGTTGATCATGTTAGACTCACGGAGGAGTTTGATGTACTTGACAAGGCTCACAAGGTCTTGAAAGGTGCTCATGCATCCCTCAAGGAGTCTCATGCTCAACTCCAAGTTAAGCTAACCAAGGAAAAGTCCACATTTCCTCACATGGTCTTAATTGATAATGCAAATGCTACTAACCCTTGTTGTGAGCATGTGCATCTTATGGAGGAGAATGCCAAGTTGAAGGAACAACTCGAGAAAGGTCTTGTGTCATGCATACAAGGCGAGAAGAACCTAAATGACCTTTTGAGCAATCAAAAGGAAGTTGTGGGCAAGAAGGGAGTTGGGTTCTCACCCAAGTCCAAGAACAAGAAGAAGAACAAGGAGAAGAAGAGCAAGACCGATCGACCTCCTCCGCTCACGCAAACCTTTGTGAGGGAGGGAGAAGGTGCTCCTAAGGAGAAGAAGAACAATGGGAAGAGTGGTGATGCCAAAGAGCGCAAAGCCATCTTTCCCAACAAAGCCGGCGACTTTAACCCATCTTATGTGTTGTGCCGTGCTAGTGATGGGCATGTTTATGCTAAATTTGTTGGTTCTCCTTATGAGTACATTGAATGGTCTATTTGGGTTCCTAAGACCCTTGTTACTAACATCAAAGGACCCATTACTCAATGGGTACCTAAAACCAAGCATTGATCTCTTGTATGTGTTTGCTTCCGGTGGGGGATCATGGTTGCTCGATAGTGGAGCAACAAATCATATGACCGGGAGCAAGGACTTGGTGGTGGACGTGCACAAGATCCCATCTACGCCCACCAATGTCAAACGGGGTGATGCCTCACACTCTAAGGTATTGGGTCTTGGCAAGGTTGTCATTTCTCATGATCTAACGATCGAGAAAGTCATGCTTGTTGAGTCCCTTGCGTTCAATTTACTTTCCGTTCGTCAACTCGCACTCATGGGCTTTGCCACCTTCTTTGATATTGATAATGTGGCCCTCTTGTGGAGCAAGACTCTTAAAGTAGCCTTTGTTGGGCATGTCGAGAATGGTCTCTATGTGATTAACTTTTCGGAGCAACCCACTAAGACCGCGACATGCCTAATGGCTAAAGTTGATGTGGGATGGCTTTGGCATCGCCGTTTAGCCCACGTCAATATGAGATCTTTGCAAAGTCTTCTCAAGGGGGACCATGTTCATGGACTAACAAATGTTAGTTTTGCCAAAGATCGTGTTTGCAGTGCTTGCATCGAAGGAAAGCTTCATGAGACGGCCCACCCTCCCACGACTATCATCTACTCGAAGAGACCCTTGGAGCTCCTGCACATGGACCTCTTCAGGCCTCCATCCTTTGACAGTCTTGGGGGTAGAAAGTATTGCTTGGTGATTGTGGATGATTATTCAAGATACACTTGGGTATACTTATTCAAGAGGAAGAGTGAGACTCAACAAACCGTCATCGACTTTGCAAATGAAGCTCAACATCAACATAATGCAAAGATTCTGACAATAAGAAGTGACAACGGCACCGAGTTCAAGAACTACACCTTGGATGAGTTTCTTAGTGATGAAGGGATCAAGCATCAATATTCTGCACCATATACCCCTCAACAAAATGGTGTTGCGGAGAGGAAGAACCGGACGTTGATGGATGCGGCAAGGACCATGATGGCGGAGTTCAAGTCTCCATACAACTTTTGGGCCGAAGCCATCAACACAGTGTGTCATGCATCCAATCGGCTCTATCTCCGCAAAGGCTTCAACAAGACTCCGTATGAGATACTCACCGGGAACAAGCCCAATCTCAAGTACTTCCGGGTGTTCGGGTGTAAGTGTTTCATTCTCAAGAAAGGTGTTCGTTTGTCTAAATTTGAGGCTAGAGCTCATGAGGGCATATTTGTTGGTTATGCTACAAACTCTCATGCTTACCGTGTTCTCAACAAGTCCAACGGACTCATTGAGGAGATGTGTAATGTAGAGTTTGATGAAAATAACGGCTCCCAAGTGGAGCAAAGTGGTACTTGTGATGTAGGTGATGAAATTCCTCCCCAAGCCATAAGAAGAATGGGTATTGGTCATATCCTACCCATTGAGGAACCCCTTGTGGCCGAAGGAGAAGGACAATGCTCCACCTCGGTGGAGCCTTCACCTACTCAAGACCGACACGCTTCCGAAGAACAAAGTGAAGGCCCTCAACTTAGGGAACAAGACCAAGGGCAAGATCAATTACAAGATGGTGGTGAATCTCCACATGATGCCCAAGGTCAAGTTCCTCCCCTCGAGCAAGTTCAAGATCATGAGCAAGCTCAAGATCAAGAACAAGCTCATGACGACGCTCAAGATGATCAAGTGAACCCTCCTCCTTCGACATTCGAGGAGGAATTGGAGCGTCGTGCCGTGAAGATTTCTTCCAAACTCACCACCAAAGGTCATCTCATGGAGATTGTGGTTGGAATCCTAAGAAAGGGGGTAAGCACTCGTAGACAATTAGCAAACTATTGTGAACATCACGCGTTTGTCTCTTGTGTTGAACCCCATAAGGTCTATGAGGCGCTCGAAGACTCGGATTGGCTCAATGCCATGCATGAAGAACTCAACAACTTCAAGTACAACAAGGTGTGGAGATTGGTGCCAAGGCCTTCTGGGAACCATAACATCATTGGAACCAAGTGGATCTTCAAGAACAAGCAAGATGCTCATGGGAACATCATTCGCAACAAGGCAAGATTAGTAGCACAAGGCTACTCCCAAGTCGAGGGTATCGACTACGATGAAACCTTTGCTCCCGTTGCTCGCCATGAATCCATTCATTTGTTGATTGCTTATGCTTCCCATCACAACTTTAAGTTGCAACAAATGGATGTTAAAAGTGCTTTTCTTAATGGTCCTATTAATGAGTTGGTCTATGTCAAGCAACCCCCCGGGTTCGAGGATCCCTTCTTCCCGGATCATGTGTATCAACTCGATAAGGCGCTCTATGGCCTTAAACAAGCCCCACGTGCGTGGTATGACCACCTTACCGAGTTGTTACAAGATCGTGGGTTTGAAGTGGGGCTAACCGATCCCACTCTTTTTACTAACAAGGTCAAAGGGGAGTTGTTTGTATGCCAACTATATGTTGATGACATTATCTTTGGTTCCCCTAACAAAGCTTTCAATGAAGAATTTGCCGCTCTCATGACCTCTAAGTTCAAGATGTCTTCGATGGGAGAGTTGAAGTTCTTTCTTGGTTTTGATATCAAACAAAGAAGAGAAGGTACCTTCATCAACCAAGCCAAATACACTCAAGACATGCTCAAGAGATTCAAGTTAAGTGATGTCAAGCCGGCCTCTACTCCAATGCCCACCAAGTGCCAACTTGACATTGATCCCAATGGTAAAGCGGTGGATCAAAAGGTATATCGCTCCATGATTGGCTCCTTGCTTTACCTTTGTGCATCTAGACCAGATATCATGTTGAGTGTGGGGATGTGTGCACGGTTTCAAGCTGCACCAAAGGAAAGTCACTATGTGGCGGTCAAGCGAATCTTTCGATATTTGGCTCATGCCCCAAACTTTGGCTTATGGTACCCAAGAGGGGCAAACTTCAAGCTTGAAGGGTTTACGAATTCTGATTGGGCGGGAGACAAAGTGGATAGGAAGTCCACTTCCGAAGGGTGCCAGTTTCTTGGGTGCTCTTTGGTGAGTTGGTCTTCCAAAAAGCAAAGTTGTGTGTCTCTCTCATCCACCGAAGCGGAATATGTGGCGGCAGGTAGTTGTTGTGCACAACTCCTATGGATGAGGCAAACTTTAAAGGAATATGGTGTCATTTGTGACAAAGTGCCTCTTTGGTGTGACAACAAAAGTGCCATCAAGATTTCTCTCAACCCGGTGCAACACTTCAAGACGAAGCACATTGAGATTCGGTATCACTTCATCCGGGATCACATTAGGTGAGGAGAGATTGAGCTCAAGTATGTCAACACTCATGATAACCTTGTAGATATTTTCACGAAGCCCTTGGATGAAGCAAGATTTCGCGAGTTAAGGCATGAGCTAAATATCATTGATTCGAGCAATGTGACTTGAACCCTTGCACACCCCACCCCACTCAACTTGGTGTCCAGCTTAGATGTAGGCATGGACATAGGGGGAGTGTTGTTCTCTCAATGAACTCTCCCTCCCCCCATTATGCATAAAACGATCAACTCTTTCACATTAGCCATTTTTGATGGTACTTGTGCTTCAAAGACGAGTTTTGGTCATGGTCCCAAGGATAATTCTTCGCGGTGCCATACCAATTGACTCAAACATAGGTGGCTCCGGCCACCGCCCTCTCCTGAGAGAGGCCAGAGCTTGCTCTGTTTCGTGTGGTTGTCTGTGTTTGAGTTGTCTCTGTTCAGTTGTGTGCGTGTGTGTGTTCCCGCGTCGGTCCTCTCGTTCTTTTGGCCTTGCTTTCTGTTTCTTTTTGAGCGTTAGCCGTTGGTCTAGAAGCCGCGTGGTTGCTGAAGCAGTACTACCGCTGGTGGCGAGCGGTACTACCGCTCTTAGTGGTACTACCGCCCTCCAGCGCGGTACTACCGCTCCTAGCGGTACTACCGCCCTCCAGCGCGGTACTACCGCTCCTAGCGGTACTACCGCCCTCCAGAGCGGTAATACCGCTGTGAGGCGCGGGCTGGGGGTTATATCGGGGGCAGGGGGAGTTTCTTCTCCCCCATACCCATTCGCTTGCCCCTTCGCCTTGTTCGTCTCTCTCTTCAGCAACCGGCGCCGCGGGAGGGCTCTGGCGGATCTCCCTCTCCGGGGCGCTCCTCTCCATTTCCTTCGGTGGAATCGATCCCCACCTTGTCCTCTTGCCATGGATGCTGGTATTGCCCCCGTTCCCTATTTCCTTTTGTCTAGATTTCCAATCTAGCTTTCTAGGGGCAATAGCAGTTGCATCTCTAGATTTTTGTCCAGATCTAGGCTTGAGTAGGATGGAGAATGCTTCTAGACTGTTTGGATTAGTGTTTGGTTGGAGTATTTTTGAATTTGGTAGGACGGTAGTACCGGATCTGACCACGGTAGTAGGAAACTGTTGTTTCCCCACCTCGAGCGGTACTACCGCTGAGAGCGGTACTATCGCTCTCTCCAGAGCAGTACTACCGCTTGGAGCGGTACTACCGCTCAAGGGGCACGGTACTACCGCCTTCTATCAGGTTCCATCATACTCCTACCTCTCAGGGATCCTCTTTGTTCGTGTTTGTGGCTTACGCTCGTTCTTTCTGGTTGGTTGCGTGTTTGTGTGTGTGGTTCCAGGTGATGAGGTTCCTGAGCATCAGGCTCGTCGTGTCAACCCCGGTCCTGCCTCGTCCAAGCGCTACCACACCACTGAGCCCACTGAGCCTGCCGACGGATCTTCTAGTGCTCCACCTCCTCCTCAACTGTAGAAGAAGCCTGGGGTCAAGCCAAAGTCAAGCAAAACCATGCCAGAAATGCCGCCCAAGGAGTTCTCGGCAAGGCGCCGCCGCAACCCATATGAGGTCGACCAAGATCCCACTTTGGTCAACCGTCCGTTCTGGAACAGGTTCCAGTTTGCCATCTTCTTTGATGTTCTCAAAGCCAAGAAGAATCTCTATGTCAACGTGCACTCCATCGACACCGAGCATATGGAGAACGATCCTGACTACTTTGGTGAAGCTCTTCAGATGTGCACTCAACTGAACATTGTCGGGATCATGCAATTCAACAAGGACTACGATGCTGATATTGTGTCCCAATTCTATGCCACGGTTCACCTTGGGACTGATGAGGACAGGACACTGACTTGGATGACAAATGGCAAGTTGCTTTCAGTCAAGTGGAAAGCTTTCATGCAGTTGATTGGGGTGGAATATCTAGGTCTTGAGTCTTTTGTCGGCTTTCGCCCCCACCGTCGCGCCAATGCCACTCACAAGCAAGCTCTGTGGCCCTACTGCACTCTGAGGATCAACCCTGAGACGAAGAAGGAAACATATGAGCTGCCTGCCTATCTGGATATTCTTCACCGTATCTTCAGAGAGACTCTTTTCCCTCGCATCAGGAATCTGGACCAGGTTCACTCTTATCTCCTGGACATGCTTCTCTTCTGTCAGCGGGAGAAGGGGCAGAACACCGGAGAGTCATTGGATATCTCTCATGTTATGTGGTCTGAGTTGGTTTCTGCTATCTCCGAGCGCAAGTGCCCGATCTATGGTCCGTTCATTATGTTGCTCATTGAGAAGGCCTGGGATCGTGTCTATCCCAAGGCGGTGCTGGAGATTGGGGAGTTGGTTTCTCATGATGTCAAGCGTCTGAGGAAGAAGGATAACTGGGGCACTCAGGCCCCTAGGACTGGAGTTCCGTCATCTGCTGCTGCCATGGAGACTGAGGAGGAGATTGGGGCTGAGGCTGAGGATGAAGATGATGACTACGTGCCTTCTGAGGCAGAGCCCTCTTGGGCCAAGAAGCTCAAGATCAAGGTGAAGAAGTTGTTTTGCATGGAGTCTCACGGTCAGTACATGACTCATGTGGCTGAGAAGAAGGCCCGAGGTCGCCACAAGGAGCTCATGCGTCAGATGGGTGCTATTGTGATTAGTGGTTCTGAGGATCAGCTTACCGAGGAGGAGGAGTGGATTCGGTAGCACTGCCCTTGGACTGATTCCGATGCTGAGCACTTCCCGGCTGACGATGGTAGCGCAGATGATCCTTCTGAGATCTGATGGGTGTCCCTCGTTTGCCATCACCTAGGGCCATAGCAACACTCCCTCTCCTTTTTGGTGTCTCGATGCCAAAGGGGGAGAGAGTTTAGGGATTTGTGCTTTGTATTTTTTGTCCTCTATGTTTGTGCTTTTGCTTGTTGCTTTATTTGGTTTGTGTCAGTGAGACCTAAGTTCTGGTTCTGTTAGTGAGACCTAAGCTCGAGTCATATGGTGTGAGACATATGCTACCTTACCTCTCCAGTATCATTATCTTTGTCTATCTATCTTATGAGTTGCATGCTTATCTTGTTATCTATTTGTTGCTCTCATATCTTGCTTAGGTAGTTGGTCTCTAAAATATAGGGGGAGCATTGATCCTGGCATCTGTGTCGTGCAGTCCAAAGCACCTATCATAGCACACATCCAGGGGGAGCCCTTCTACATTTTAGGACGGTTGTGTTTTTGCGCTTATCCTATATCTATCATATTGTGCAAATCCTGTATTGTCATCAATCCACCAAAAAGGGGCAGATTGTAAGGGCATATTTATCCCCAAGATGTTTTGGTGATTGATGACAATGCTTATGCGGACTAATCATGTGCGTTTAGTTCTTTCAGAGATTCATCCATTGGCACGAGATGATTTCCTCCCCTTGGTGTTGTATTCAAGACGGTGTAGCTCCTTCGTTTCGTTGTTGGTGGTCTAGTTTCGTAGGAGTCACCGTACTATCAAGAGGGGATCCTCTTTGGTAAGACTTGGGTGGAATCACACGTACACATCTTTATCACACCCGTCGTATTTCCTTCCGCATCTCTGGAGCTACCATTTTCCCCTTGCTATGCCTTGCTCTGCCCCAGCGGTAGTACCATGCCCACAGCGGTAGTACCGCCGAAGCTCCCAAGCGGTAGTACCGCTCTCAGAGCGGTAGTACCGCTCTGAGCGGTAGTACCGCTCTCAGAGCGGTAGTACCGCTCTGAGCGGTAGTACCGCTCTCCGAGCGGTAGTACCGCTTGGCATTTTCGGCCGTAGTACCGCTGAGCGCCTGGGCTACTTCCGCCTCGATTCTCGAACGAAGTTTTTCGTGTCGGGTTTTGCGGCACTAAGGGCGGCAGTAGGAGCGGTAGTACCGCTCTAAGCGGTAGTACTGCTCTTCCCTAGCGGTAGTACCGCCCTGGGGTCTGGCAGCGTGGCAGTACCGCTAGGTTGAGCGGTAGTACCGCCCTTCCCTAGCGGTAGTACCGCTTTGTGCGGGGCTGGTGAGTGGGATAACAGTTGTATTGTTCCCCCCACTATATAAAGGGGTCTTCTTCCCCAAAGTTGACCTACCTCTTTCCCCCAAAGCTCCATTGTTGCTCCAAGCTCCATTTTCGCTCGATCTCTCTCCCTAGCCAATCAAACTTGTTGATTTGCTCGGGATTGGTTGAGAAGGCCCAGATCTACACTTCCACCAAGAGAAATTTGATCCCCCCCACTTATCCCTAGCGGATCTTGTTACTCTTGGGTGTTGAGCACCCTAGACGGTTGAGGTCACCTCGAAGCCATACTCCATTGTGGTGAAGCTTCGTGGTGTTGTTGGGAGCCTCCAAGTGTTGTGGAGATAGCCCCAATCTTGTTTGTAAAGGTTTGGTTGCCGCCTTCAAGGGCTCCAATAGTGGAATCATGGCATCTCGCATTGTGTGAGGGTGTGAGGAGATTACTGTGGCCCTAGTGGCTTCTTGGGGAGCATTGTGCCTCCACACCGCTCTAACAGAGACGTACTTCCCCTTAAAAGGAAGGAACTTCGGTAACACATCCTCGTCTCCACCGGCTCCACTCTTGGTTATCTTGTCCCTTTACTTTTGCAAGCTTACTTAAGTTATATCCATTGCTTGCTTGTGTGCTTTTTGTCTTTGCATCATATAGGTTGTCCACTTAGTTGCACATCTAGACAACCTATTTTCATTGCAAGGTTTTATATTGTTAAAGAAAAGTTAAAAATTGTTAGTTGCCTATTCACCCCCCCCCCTCTAGTCAACCATATCGATCCTTTTAGTTATTGACCGGAAACAAGTCTCGGTCATGTCTACATAGTTCTCGAACCCGTAGGGTCCGCACGCTTAAAGTTTGGTGACGATCGGTATTATGAGTTTTTTGTGTTTTGATGTACCGAAGGTAGTTCGGAGTCCCGGATATGATCACGGACATGACGAGGAGTCTCGAAATGGTCAAGACGTAAAGAACAATATATTGGATGACTATGTTCGGACACCGGAATGGTTTCGGGAGGTTTCGGCATATACCGGAGTACCGGGGGGTTACCGGAACCCCCCGGGGGGTTATTGGGCCTAATGGGCCCTAGTGGAGAAGAGGAGGGGCGGCCAGGGCAGGCCACTCGCCCCCTCCCCCTCTAGTCCGAATAGGACAAGGAGGGGGCGGCGCCCCCCTTTCCTTCCTCTCCTCTCTCTCCCTTCCTTCCCCCTCCTACTCCAACTATGAAAAGAGGGAGTCCTACTCCCGGTGGGAGTAGGACTCCTCCCTGGCGTGCCTCCTCTTGGCCGGCCGCCCCCTCCCCCTTGATCCTTTATATATGGGGGCAGGGGGCACCTCTAGACACAAAAATTGATCTCTTGATCTCTTAGCCGTGTGCGGTGCCCCCCTCCACCAGATTCCACCTCGGTAATATCGTAGCGGTGCTTAGGCGAAGCCCTGCGTCGGTAGCATCATCAACACCGTCAACACGCCGTCGTGCTGACAGAACTCTCCCGCAAAGCTTTGCTGGATCGTAGTTCGTGGGACATCATCGAGCTGAACATGTGTTGAACTCGGAGGTGCCGTACGTTCGGTACTTGATCGGTCGGATCGTGAAGACGTGCGACTACATCAACCGTGTTGTGCTAACGCTTCTACTTTCGGTCTATGAGGGTACATGGATGACACTCTCCCCTCTCATTGCTATGCATCACCACGATCTTGCGTGTGCGTAGCAATTTTTTTGAAATTACTACGTTCCTCATCAAGAAAGACGGAAAAGAAAAGAAGAAGAGGAAAGGAGATGACGAGCTAAAAATGCTATGGAAGCTATTGTGAATGCAAGAAAGGATGCGAACGAGGTGAGGAAGATGGCAATGAACCAAGATGTCGTGGCCGAGGAGAGGAGGGTGGCGGCCGAGAAGAGGAAGGTGGCATTGGAGGAGAAGAAATTGGCCACGTAGGAGCGAACTAGGTTGTTGGAATGGGAGAAGTACTTGTTCTTCATGGACACATCTACCCTCGATGAGAAGCAAAAGGAGTACATCAATCTTGCCCTTGAACAAGTCTTGGTCCAAAAAAGAGCCATGGATGGCATGGGTTGCATGGGTGGCGGTGGCATGGGCGGCATGAGAGGCATCGGTGGCTTCGGAGCTACCATGGGCGGCATGGGTGGCACGGGTGGCTTTGGAGCTACCATGGGAGGCATGGGGTGGCTTCGGGGCTACCATTGGGGCCATGGGAGGCATGGGTAGCTTCGGAGCTACCATGGGAGGCATGAGTTTTGCGTCTCTCATGGGAGGCATGGGAGCACCTCCGGGCGGCATGGGTGAAATGTCTTCCGGTGTGCCTCCCACACCTTCGCATGATGCCATTGAAGATCTTGCCAACACCTTCCGAGCTCCACATGATGATGCGGCGCGCGACAATGAAGAGGTGGAGGAAGAATCGTCTTCGGATGAGGATGATGAATTGGAGGAAGAGGAGGATAAAGACTAGGATCGGGCATGATTGTTAATGTGCCATTCGTTTGTGTGAACTTTTATGTCATGAACTTGGTTCGGATTTTAAACTTGGTTGGATGGTGTTGTGGGCATGAATTTGAACTTTTATGTCATGAACTTGTTTGGATGATTTTCATGTCTTGTTTTGATGTTTGAAATATCACTATATCTATTACACCTATAAAAGAAAGAGAGGTGCCAGATCCAAACAATCTTAGCCGCCTAATCACGCAATATAATGGTCCAGAGTCTCTCCATGGTTAACGCTAACAAGCCACCAATCCATCGGCCGCTAATCCTGCCCGCCCTTTGTCAAAACAAAAAAAACTGCCCCGCACGTCCCGCAGCACGTCCTTCGCCCGCTCCTCTCTTGTGCGTCGCTCCAGTCGCCCTCTCCTCCTGCGCGTTGCTCTAATCGCCCGCGGCACGACCTCCGCCGCAAATCCTCTACTGCTCCTCCATTGCTGCTCCGATCCTCCACTCCGCCGCTGTCTGCCGCCGCTCCGATCCTTCACGCCGCCGTCGCTCCAATCGCCCGCCGCCGTTGCTCCAATCGGCCTCCGCCGCCGTCGATGAATTCTTCCTTCGTCGCCGGTGCTCAACTCGGCCCTCCGCCACCGCTCTTCGATCCTCCACTTCAACGCCGGCCGCCTATACGGTGAGGCCACCGAAAGCCGGCGAAAGCCGCACACCCCCGCGCCTGCCTACCCGGGGCTGCGACGGCCGTAGCGATCGGAGGAAGCCGCCTCCACTGAGCCCTGCCGACCAGGGGTTGCACTCGCCGCCCGCCGATTCACGCCCCCGATGTCGGTCGGGACTGCCAACGCAGACGCCTTACTCCCTGGGGTTGATGGTTGCTGCCGACACCATCTGTGTGAGCCATCTTGTTCTCTCTTTTCTCTTCATCTATATTCATCTATACAAGATTCTGTAAAAAAAATGCAATTAAGCACAATGTTCATCCATACCGGATTCAATACAACATTCACTACAAACTGTGTGAGCCTCTCAATTTCTTCAAGGAATAGCAATAACGGCGCCTCCTCATCTCTCAAAGCCTCTTCCTGATTCTGTCCATTTCTTCAGGGAATTCTAGGAGATTGTGGACCTGTGATTACCGTATATTGGTTTGGAGATTCTTCACCTAGCAATTTCCAATGACTAACTGGCCAGGTTAGTTTCTGCAATAGCTCATCTCTTAGTTTTGTAATTTCTTAGATTTGATGGCCCTAAATGTATGTGCATTAGGATTGAAGATGCATGAGTCATCCCTGGAGAATGGATATGAATGAGGAAGTACTGAGATAGTGAGAGATGAAATTCGAACCTGGTAAGGCAGCACAGATCGTTATCTATTTTGTTCATAAAGTTGTACATATCCGTTGCTGTTTTTTTTTTGGTTCTGATTGGTTGGAAAATGGTCCTGGTCCAAGAAAGATGGCACGAAGTGGTATGTCAAAACAAAAGCTAATGCTTCCATTCAAATTAATGCAGTTTATAAGTTATTACAAATTAAGTACAAGCTATTGACTTCAGACTATCCCTTTTTAGCCTTGAATTATCGAGTTTTTTTTAGTTATTTTGTCCCTTTACATACATGGTTCCACTACCAAAATCAGGGAGGAGCTTGGCGGTGGTGGAATCAGGGAGGAGTAGAGGTAGTGGTGGGTTCAGACAGTGTCAGTCGTTGTTTTGACGGGCTCTGCCTTCAGGTCCTCTTCCGGCGATGCCCTGCGCCACCAGGCACCCCTCATCCGCTCATCGCCATTGTTGGGTTTGTTTAGCTTTTTGCATGATAATTGTTTTATTACTTATACATGGAGTATTAGGTTGCGTCTTCTGCAAAGATTGTTTTCTTAGTATGGTGTTGTCATTTCAAATTACATCTTTCTCATCTCAATATTTACTTAGCTCTGTAAATGAACTATTATTAACAGAAGCAAAAATAGAAACTTAAATAGCTTGGTGCAAACGTGCTCATAGATAGAAGAATGTCAATCTGTATTTCACACCTTATCATCAGTCTTCTGTCTACTTGCCAATCCATTCATGTCATATACTCATTTAGGAAGGCAAGTATTTACCATAATTTCAATGTTTTGCATCTTAAATTATTTGCATAATTATCTACCATCTATTGGAAAAATTGACGACACGCATAATGTGAAAGGCATTGTCACCTGTTCCTGGGCTCAGTTCTGCCCTCATTGATCTGAAAGTGTATGTCCTCCATGTTAGTCTGTTCGATGCCCGAAAATGTTCAACGAATTGCTTCTGAGGGGGGCAGCTGTCATTTGTCTTACATGGATGGGATGGGAGAAACAGAGAAGGACATGCAGTTTCTACGCGAGGAGTAGAAGACCTTGCACTTCTCGCAAAAAAAAGTAGGAGACCTTGCACTTGGACACCCTCCCCTTCTCGTAAGTAACATCATTGAATAACATGGTCTACAATTCGACCGTACCCCCCTCTCTCCCTCCTGCCATTGCCCACGACTGGCGCAGCCAGGCGTTTGCCCGTGCGGTGATGTTCGTAGACGGCGGTGGCGGCACCCCCTCTTCTTCCCGACGCGGTTCCTGGCTCGGGCGGCATGTTCTGACAGCGGTGTAGCTCAGCGGGCGGCGCTCCAGTGCAGATCGGGCGGTGGCATGACCCTTTGGCGGCAGGCGGCGCCCTGCAAGCCCAGAGTCTGGGCCCTTTGGGCTCGATCTGGGTCACGATGGTTCGGTTTGAACTCCGACGGGTCACCTCCAGCTGGTTTGGCGAGCTACGGGAGATGGGGGGCGATCTTGGCCTGGCTAGGCAGTTGGCCTGGCGTGCTCCTGCTCATGCGTCCAGTCTGCTAGCGCCTGAGCCGGTTGAGGTTATCTCCCCTCCCACGTGGCTGCAGTACTGCCGGTCCCTGTCTACAGTGGCTTCGTTTCGGTCCGGCCGGCCTCGCAACATTTGTCGTTGTGAGACGACAATTGTGTCCTCGTGGCTGTGGTGGCACATGTTGGTGGGCGGTAGGCATGGTGGAGTCAACGGTTGGTCCTGGGCTGTGGGTGTGAGGGGTCTTGGAAATCTCTGTCGGGCCTGGCCAGCACCGACGCGGTGACGCCTGTGGGCGCCGCCACCCTTCTTAAAGGGCATCGGGTGTACCTCTCCCCCATCCCCCTCCGTGTACTGGGAGAAATCTTAGAACTCGTCCGGCCAGCAGCGTCGTCGCCGCCGCAGTCCTTCTTGAAGGTCTTCCTTGGTATGCGTCAACTCAGTGGCAGAGGAGTGTGGTGGAATTTCTGGTGGGCGCAACGGTAGCGAGATACTACAACTTTCGTTGATCCGGCGATGCTTCTCTTGGTTTTCTCTTATTTTTCCTTTTGGGCGTGATTGTGTTATTTGCCCCAACGTGGAACTCATTCTTGTATCGGGTGGTTAGTATATTAATATATAGCGGGGCGAAAGCCTATTTCGAGGAATGTTCTACATTTTTTTTGTCTTTTTCTTGGAAGTTCATCTAACTGTTGGTGGCTCTTGGGAGTTTCTGTTCCAATCAGACCCCGTATCCGCTGTTACTGAGGCTGGTCATAGTGGGAGTAACTTAAGGAGTAACATAGATGCCACATAAGCAAAAATGATGAGATGGCAAGTAGTTAATGAGGAGAGAGGCAAATAGAGTAACATAATATGTTACCATCACATAGCGCTTTCCAATGCAAAATGAGTCTACATAGTGATAAATGAAGACATGTATGTTACTACACATATGACACTACCCACTATGAAGGTAGTAACATAGGCTAGTAACATATACATGTTACTACTCTAAGTTACTCCCCACTATGACCAGCCTGAAGGTGATCATGCTAACATGCCACGGATTCAGAGTAGTGCGTGGAATTTCCAGTAGAAGAGTAGCTTCACTGATTGGCTAACATGCACTTCTTGGCGTTGATATCTCTTGCGTGGACATCCTTGCCGTGCCCTTGTCAATGCAAGCCGCAATACATATCAGGCACTCCACATTGACTGGTTATTAACGCTATGTCCTTTCATTTATTCCTAAATAAATGGAATATTAGAAAGTGTGCTGTCTATATTTGGCTCATGCCATAGAAAAGAGTATTTAGATTGTTTTCTCGAGAAAAGAGAGTATTCAAATTGATTAGGTGAAAACATATTATTAAATTTATCTGGTTTATTTTTGTTTCTTTTAGGCTTCAATCTTGAAACAAATTGTTCAAAGAAGGATTCACATTATGACCAATCTTGAAACAAATAGTATTTACGTGCATGCTTACTAGTTGTCTCCAAAATGCAACATATGACAAGCGCCGGCTACTCGCGCGCGCTGCAGTTTAGCGTGTATGTTGGAGTGACTCGGGCGCACTATATTTTACAGCAGACGATGGAGCCAGCGCACCGTGGTGCGCAAAAACTGGCGATTTCAGTGCTGTATACTGTTTTTTAGCGCGCCGCACCTTGCGCATGTGTTGGAGATGCTCTAACATCCTGCACGTGTAGCAAAGCTCGTCCAAATGGCTCCTGACTCCTGAACCTGCTGCTGGACGATTGCCTAGGGATCAACTCCTTCTCGTTCTTTTGCGATCACTGTTACCCTCCGCATCGTTCACCACAAGAGACAGACGACGATCTCTGCTCTGTTTCCTCCTTGCAGAACTGTGGCCAGCACATTGTTTCCATGCGCGCGCGTACCATTGCTTCGACCTCACGCAGCTGCCACGCGCACGCGCTTCAGCTCCGGCGTATGGCACGGCGCCCACGCTTCGGCGTACGGCGACGGAGCCTGCTGGCCTCTCCACACCTGCGACGGCTGCGCCGGTGCTGCTGCTGCTGTGCGCTCCGTCACCCGCACTGTCGTGGCCGTCTCTGCTTCCGCGTCCGACAGGCGCCAGACCTTGACCGACCCGTCCAGGCTTCCGCTGTACACCACGAACCGCCGATCGCCGCCCGAACCTGCGACCGCGGCCTCTTCGTCCATGGCGACGCACTTCACGGGCCCGGTGTGTCCGGCTAGCACGCCGAGACCCACGTGCTCTGCCCCGTCGCGACGCCAGACGCAGAGGGTCCGGTCAGCCGAGCCGCTCACGACGACGTTGCCGGCCACCGCCAGGCACATCACCGCCGTCTTGTGGCCCTTGAGCACGCCGCCGTATCTCGCCTCGCCGTCGACCCAGTGCCAGTAGGTGACCAGCCCGTCCGACGAGCCCACGTACACGACGCGGTCCTCGGGCGACACGGCGATGGCGGTGACCGCGCCCTCGCCCTTCCTGAGCACCGTCTCCAGGACATGCTTCGTGGCGTCGCCCTTCGCGGCCATCTCCCGCCGCCACACCTTGACGGTGCCGTCGGCCGACCCGGTGAACACGACGCTGTCGAACCCGGCGGCGGCCACGGTGTTGACGGCGTCGTCGTGCGCGCTGACGGACTCGAGGCACTTGGAGTTGGACACGCGCCACACCTTGAAGGTCCTGTCCCACGAGGCCGAGTAGAGCAGCCCGGCGCCCTCGTCGAGGCTGAGGGAGGACACGGCGTCGGAGTGCCGAAGCCACACCGCGCGCTGGCGCCCCCGGCGCTGCGTCTCGACGTAGCTGGTAGGGTTGACGGCGCTCTTGAGGTAGTCCTTGAGCTTCGGGAGTGAGCCCACCTGGCGGTGCACGGCGGGGTTGTCCGCGTCGGCGCGCCACACGCGCACCTTGCCGTCCTGGTGGCCAGTGAAGATGCGGCCGTCGTCGGCGACGACGATGGCCTTGACGAGGCCGCTGGCGGTCCTGAACCCGGCGAGCTCGCGCTGGTCCCGCCACACGCGCACGTTCGGTGAGTTGGTCCCGGTGTAAAGAACGTCCCCGGTCGCCGCCAGCGAGTAGACGTGCCCGTCCTCCTTGACCAGCGACGCGATGAGTCCCGTGGCCCCCGGTTCGGCAACGGCACCCCCGGCGCCGAGGCCCGGGAGGTGCGCCCACGGCGACTTGGGCGTGGGCGGGGTGGAGGAGCCGCCGTAGCGCGACGGCGAGGCGTCCCCGTCCGTGGTGGGGTAAGACGAGCAGCTGTACCCGTCGTCGTCCGACACAGAGGCGGAGGAGGAGGAGAAGGACCTCGGCGAGCAGGCGGCCACCGCGGCAGGGTCCGACCGGAGGAAGTTGAGGATCTTCTGGTGGTTACCCATGGATAGATGCCACAATTCACACAGCAAGCGATCGATCGGCTGCTGGGTTTACTCTAGCTGCCCGGCGGCCGGGGTCCTCTTAAAGGTGAGGATCGGGAGCCGAATATGGAATGACCTGCGTCGGAAGGAAACCCGGGACCGAAAGGGAGGAGGAGAAGAAGCTTGCGAGGTTGGAGAAGAAGGAGGCGAGCAGCGGCGGTATATATATCGCGTGGAGACGCTGAGAGAAGGAAACGAGAGCTATGCCGTGGGAGCCTCGACGTTCCGACAGGTGGGTCTGATTTGATTGATTATTTCCTTCTCTTCCATTTAAAGGAGGGTTCTGCTTTCTTGATTTTGTCGGTTTTACTCTAGAATGTTTTTTAAATTTTGTGTATTCATCATTGGGAATGGGCCTTGACTCGGCGGTTGCTGCCTGATCACCGAACGTGGGCACGCGGGGGGCGCTGCTACGTTCCCAGGACTATTGTGGCATCCATCATTGGTTGGTTTCGTCACTTAGATTTATGCCAGAGAAATATCTCACTGCTGCACCATTCCGCTGGATTAAATAAAAAGGAGTGACCATTCCGTTGCGATGTGAATGGCCAGGCCCGGACGCGATCGAACATTCCAGATCACTTGCATTGCACGGCAGCGATCTTTCCATACTCAAACGTATCGACGCTTACTCAAAATTACTGTGCTCCAAAGATGACGTGCGTATTGTTGGAAATATAAGCAATTTACCGAATGATTTTATTAACAGAAATACTAGATAAAACATGACTAAAATAGCAAATATAAAGCAAGTCATGCAATCTGACAGAGAGAAGATAAACATCGTCTGCATATATGAACTTGAGCTAAACACATCTAGAACAGACACTAGATGAAGTTGCTTATACGACATAGAACCTAACATACGTAGGGCAGAAACTAGAGCCAAGAACTGTAGCAAGACTTCTAACAGAAAGGAGAGGAACACGTACGGCACAGCAGCAGCAGAAGCGCTGGACTTGGGGTCGGTGTCCTCGCCTGCCATGTCGTTGAGGAGGTCGTGGACGTCGGGGAAGAAGTCGTCGTCGGGGAAGTAGTCATCGGCGACCGGATCGTCCGTGATGAATCAGCCAGTAGTCGCGCTGAGCGCTCCCCAAAAACCTTATCACCCTTCTCCCGTACAGGACTCAAAAGGTGCGGTCTCGGAGGCCTACTGTCCCGACTTGCGGTGCACGCCGCAAGCCGGGATGAGAAAGACAGCAGTAACACAGAGATTGGAACTGTGTGGCGAGAGGAAGAGGACCTTCTGATGTGTTTCTCGGGAGAGGAGCGACCTCTCTTATATAGGCACAGCAGAGGAACGCGAACAGGCTGCGCCGGGAGGTGAAGCAACGGAGGGAGACGAAGTGAACAGGCAGCACGCGAAGAGGTGCGCCGTTCATATTCATTATCCACTACCGCAAAAACTTTTCAGCTCCCAGGTGACCTTTCGTATACCCGTAGTGCGTGGCAAAAATTAGACATCGGCTCGGCTCATTCCCGCAACCCGCAACCCGCGTCGTGATGTAGCGAGGCGGGCGGAGGAGGAGGAGCGCGCGTGGATGTCCCTCTTGTTCTCATGCTCATACAAGTGGGGAAGGAGCCTCCCTTATAAAGAGGTCCAACTCCCTCTAAACTAGCAAGGTGCGACTAAACTTTTAGTTTCACCTCTTGCCTTGCATGAATGGGCTGCGTGGGCCTTTAGGATTTATTAGGAATTTCGGAAACTGCTATTGGGCTAGGCCCAAATAGGCAAAAATTCCAGCAATCCCCCACCAGATCCCAGGCACACGAAATTTGCCTTTGGTTCCAGAACACTGTTTTATATACCGGTACTGCAGTGGAGACTATTAAGTTGAACTTCCACCTAGAACCCTATGCTACACTAGTAAGCAACTTGAACAGTGGACTGGGCCTTGAACTGCAAGTTTTCTGCGAACCTAGTTTCACGTAAAGCCTTGACTGATACGTTGCTACCGTGGGTCTTCCCCGTGGGTGGAGCTTATACGTCATACTCCGTGACCTTTCATGAGTTTACTAGAGAGAACCCTACTCTCATAGATTGCGATGTTTAACAATCAGACTCATATAGGTGCATTCTTCAAAAGATGTTCTGCAGGACAACATCTCTGCTTCAAAAAGCCACTTAGAACACATTAAGACATACATGAATCTGCCATGCAGATTAGGAGAGTATTGCATCTTCATGGAGTGGTATTTTGACAGTAAGGATACTCTCCTCTCAGTTGACCAACAGCTTGTCTTCCACATCAAATTCATGGGATCTCCGATCACAAAAAATAGGTTACCACTGTGAACAACTCATATTGTGGGTCTCATTCCCATCTCCCTCGATGCATTATCTATCACATTACGTGATAGACCCTTTGTAAAAGGATCTGCCAGATTTTTAGACGTTTGGATATAGTCCAATGCAATAACTCCGGAGTTTTTCATTTTTCTGACAGACTTTAACCTTCTCTGAACGTGTCTTGATGACTTCATGTTATCCTTTGAGCTGCTCACTTTAGTGATCACAGTTTGATTGTCACAGTTCATAAGGATACCCGGTATAGGTTTCTCAACTACCGGCAAGTCATTCAAGAGCCAACGAAGCCAATCTGCTTCGACCGTAGCTGTATCTAGTGATGTGAGTTCTGCTTCCATTGTTGACCTCGTTAAGATGGTCTGCTTGCAAGACTTCCAAGAAACAGCTCCACCTCCATGAGTGAATACATGACCGCTCGTGGCCTTTATCTCATCAGCATCTGAGATCCAGTTTGAGTCACTATACCCTTCAAGCACCATTGGGTGCCTAGTGTAGTGAATTCCATAATTCGCAGTGCCTTTCAAATAACGCAAAACTCTCTCTAGAGCTTTCCAATGCACATCTCCTGGTTTTGAAACAAACCGAGTCAGTTTGCTAACAGCAAAAGAGATGTCAGGTCTTGTAGCACTAGCTAAGTACATAAGCGAGCCAATAATCTGAGAATACTTCAATTGATCTCTAGCAATTCTTCGATTCTTTTGAAGCAGCACGCTAGCATCATATGGTGTTGGAGAGGGCTTGCAGTCACTATAGCCAAAGCGACTCAAGATCTTTTCCACATAGTGAGATTGAAGCAATGTAATCCCACCATCATCATCTCTCAACAACTTGATGTTCAGAATGACATCAGCCACTCCTAAATCCTTCATCTCAAAACAACGAGATAGGAAATCCTTGACCTCCTTAATAACATTCAGATTTATTCCGAAAATCAGTATGTCATCAAAATACAAGCAAAGCATAACTCCCTCGCCCCCACAATGCGATAGTACACACATTTGTCAGCTTCGTTCACAACAAAGCATGCAGCTGTTAGAGTTCTTTCGAACTTCTCATGCCACTGTTTGGGTGCTTGCTTGAGTCCATATAAAGACTTCGGCAACTTGCACACTTTCCCTTCCTGACCATCTATTACAAACCCATCTGGTTCTTCCATATAAATTTCCTCATCCAACTCTCCATTTAGGAAAGCAGTCTTAACATCCATTTGATGAACAAGAAGATCATGTGAGGCATCTAGTGAAAGTAGAACTCGAATAGTGGTCAGTAGATCCACAGGTGAGTAAGTATCAAAGAAGTCTTCACGAGCCGAGCCTTGTACTTTTCAATAGTACCATCAGGCCTAAGCTTCTTCTTGAATACCCATTTGCATCCTATAGGTTTGCACCCATAAGGACGATCAGTTATCTCCCAAGTTTCATTCGCCAAGATGGAATCCATCTCGCTACGAACCGCTTCCTTCCAGTAGTCAGCATCGTCCGATGCATAGGCCTCCGAAATAGAATTGGGAGTGTCATCTATGAGATACACAAGAAAATCATCACCAAAGGACTTTGCAGTCCTCTGTCTCTTGCTCCTAGTAGGAACTTCATTGTTTTCCTCCACAGGACTTTCAAAGTGTTCCATCGAAATGGCAGGTTCAGTAATTGTAACTGGTTCCTGATTCGATGAATTAGGCATCTCCTGATTAGATGAGGTAGCCATATCCTTCATGGGAAAGATATCTTCAAAGAAAGTCGCATCATTCGACTCCATGATCGTACCGACATGCATGTCAGGTACCTCAGATTTTACAACCAAGAATCTATAGCCAATGCTATGAAAAGCATATCCCACGAAAACACAATCCACAGTTTTTGGTCCCAGCTTCCGTTTCTTTGGAATTGGCACATTGACTTTCGCCAACCAATCCCAGGTCCATAGATAAGAGAGCTTTAACATTTTCTTATCCCATTCCTCGAATGGAGTTATCTCTTTGTTCTTTGTGGAAACTCGGTTTAGGACATGACATGCAGTCAATATCGCCTCCCCCCACCATGCCTTGGAGAGACCCGATGTGTCTAACATGGCGTTAACCAAATCAGTTAGAGTACGGTTCTTCCTTTCGGTCACCCCATTTGACTGAGGTGAGTAGGGTGGCGTCCTCTCATGGATTATACCATGTTCCGCACAAAAAGCATCAAATTCGTTGGAAAAATACTCTCCACCACGGTCGGACCTAAGCCTCTTGATTTTTCGATCAAGTTGGTTTTCCACTTCAGCTTTATAGATCTTGAAAAAGTTCAAAGCCTCATCCTTAGATTTCAGAAGATACACACGGCAGTATCTAGTGGAGTCGTCAATTAACATCATGAAATATTTCTTTTCACCTTTTGTCAAAACACCATTCATTTCACATAGATCTGAATGTATAAGTTCTAGTGGTGCAAGATTTCTCGTCTTCGCAGTCATGTGAGACTTACGAGGTTGCTTAGCTTGCACACACACTTGACACTTAGATCCCTTGACAGTGGTGAAACTAAGGATTAAGTTCAACTTCGCTAGTCGCGACATGCAACCAAAGTTAACATGACAAAGACGTGAATGCCACACATTTGATTCACTATTGTTGCAAATATGATTAACAACTTTATTGCAAACATCTGATAAGGATAAACGAAACAGGCCTCCTGACTCATAGCCTTTACCAACAAAGGTTCTATACTTGGAGATTACAAATTTATTCGACTCAAAGACAAGCTTGTAGCCATCTCTACACAAAAGAGATCCGCTAACAAGATTTTTATTGATGGAGGGGACATAATGCACGTTCTTCAGCCGCACGATCTTCCCCGAAGTAAACTTCAGATCGACCGTGCCAACACCACGAACAGAAGCACTTGAACCGTTGCCCATTAGCACGGTTGAAGTCCCTGCGGTCTGATAAGACAAAAACATGGAAATATCACCGCATACATGCACATTAGCACCCGTGTCAATTAACCAATCAGGAGAATGACATACTGAAAGAATAGTGGGAAATATACCATACCCAGCATCCTTCATGTCAGTGTCTCCAATGACAACATTAGCGGTCTTGCCGCCTTTTCCAGGATGACGCTTGTCATAGCGATTGGGGCAACTAGGAGCCCAATGATCAGGATCTCCACACACATGACAAACACATTTCTTCTTGTCATTCTTCTTCTTGAAGTTTGTGTGCTGCACAGCCTTGTTCTTCCCATCAAACTTTGCTTTACCATCAAGCTTGCCCTTGTTCTTGAACTTGTGGGACTAGAAGTTTTTCTTCTGTACCAGATTGGCACTAGATCCTCCCTCAATACCTCGAGTACGAGTGTCCTTCGCTCTCGCCTTTTCTTCCACATCAAGAGTACCAATGAGATCCAGAACGGAAAACTCCTGTCTCTTATGCTTCAGTAAGGTAGCAAAGTTCCTCCATGAAGGAGGAAGCTTTGTGATGATACCCCCAGCAACAAACTTGTCCGGTAGCATGCAATTGAAGTGCTCAAGTTCTCTAGCAAATGACTGTATCTCATGAGCCTGCTCAACCACGGAGCGCTCTTCAGTCATCCTGTAATCATAGAATTGCTCCATGATGTACAGCTCAGTGCCGGCATCCGAGACCCCAAACTTGGCCTCGAGTGCGTCCCACATATCTTTTCCATTGTCAATTGACGCATAAGCATCAACTATGTTCTCACCAAGAACACTCAAGAGAGTAGCCTTAAACAAGGTATCCATTTTCTGAAAAGCTTGTGCCTGTTGGGCATCTTGCTCTCCTTCAGGTTTGCCAAGAGTGGCGTCATAGCAGCTCATGGTCTGAAACCATAAGACTGCTCTTACACGCCACCTCTTATAGTGGATACCCTCAAACATAGGAGGTCTCATGGAAGCAGCAAAACCACTCGGGGTAAATTGCCTATAATAAGGTTTTTGGATTGTTGGAAATATGAGCAATTTACCGAATGATTTTATTAACAGAAATACTAGATAAAGCATGACTAAAATAGCAAATATAAAGCAAGTCATGCAATCTAACAGAGAGAAGATAAACATCGTCTGCATATATGAACTTAAGCTAAACACATCTAGAACATACACTAGATGAAGTTGCTTATACGACATAGAACCTAACATATGTAGGGCAGAGACTAGAGCCAAGAACTGTAGCAAGACTTCTAACAGAAAGGAGAGGAACACGTACGGCACAGCAGCAGCAGAAGCGCTGGACTTGGGGTCGGTGTCCTCGCCTGCCATGTCGTTGAGGAGGTCGTGGACGTTGGGGAAGAAGTCGTCGTCGGGGAAGTAGTCGTCGACGACCGGATCGTCCGTGATGAATCAGCCAGTAGTCGCGTTGAGCGCTCCCCAAAAACCTTATCACCCTTCTCCCGTACATGACTCAAAAGGTGCGGTCTCGGAGGCCGACTGTCCCGACGTGCGGTGCACGCCGCAAGCCGGGATGAGGAAGACAGCAGTAACGCAGAGATTGGAACTGTGTGGCGAGAGGAAGAGGACCTTCTGATGTGTCTCTCGGGAGAGGAGCGACCTCTCTTATATAGGCACAGCAGAGGGACGCGAACAGGCTGCGCCGGGAGGTGAAGCAACGGAGGAAGACGAAGTGAACAGGCAGCACGCGAAGAGGTGCGCCGTTCGTATTCATTATCCACTACCGCAAAAACTTTTCAGCTCCCAGGTGACCTTTCGTATACCCGTAGTGCGTGGCAAAAATTAGACATCGGCTCGGCTCATTCCCGCAACCCGTCGTGACGAGGCGGGCGGCGGAGGAGGAGGAGCGCGCGTGGATGTCCCTCTTGTTCTCATGCTCATACAAGTGAGGAATGAGCCTCCCTTATAAAGAGGTCCAACTCCCTCTAAACTAGCAAGGTGGAACTAAACTGTTAGTTCCACCTCTTACCTTGCACGAATGGGCTACGTGGGCCTCTAGAATTTATTAGGAATTTCTGAAACTGCTATTGGGCTAGGCACAAATAAGCAAAAATTCAGCACGTATGACCGTTTACCATGCAAAAGATGCAGTGGAACCAAAGATTGGCCATACCATAGCCGGCTGGTTAGCGAATGGAAGTTACTCACTCGATCAAAGCTCGGAACAAGTGTGCAAGCAAAACATGCATCGAGTAGTGCTAGATACGTGAGCTTGCTCGATCGAAACAGTAGATTGTTTCCTTCTCTGCTGGCGTGCTGGTTTGAGTGTTGGATCGACTCACCAAAATCGACGGGTGCGGCGGGTGGTGTGGTGGCGCCACCGCCATGGGCCATGCCGGACCGTACGTACGTGTCAGCAAGGAACGGCGGGTGCGAGTTGCTTCCGGGACCACCGTTTCCATAACGATTTCACCATGAGGGTTATGGGTCGCATGTGCGTGCTCATTTCATACTACGAGATCAATAAAGCAGCAAGAATCACACGCTTTGCTTTGTTTTACGAGGGTACCAACCCTGAATAAACTCGTTTATAGAGCAAAAAGTGCCATTAGTTTAGTTTAATAGTATTTGAGAAGCACGCGCTACTTTTAAGCAAGTTGTTGAGCACTAATCCATGTCCCCTAAATCCTAATCATTGACCATATTCAATTTTGCTAATTTTAGCCCTAGCAAAAAGAATATTAAGTTATACACGCAAAAAAGGTTATTAATCGTAAAAAACACCATAAAATCATGTGACGTCCAATAAGTTTATGAGGAAAGACCCACAAAAACACGTGGTTAGAGCAACTCTAGCAGTCCACGTAAAAGTTGGACCGGGAAAATGCGTTTATAGTTCGCTGTAGATTAGATTTGCGGGTGAATTCATGCGATGCAGATTAGACCCCGTATATGAAATTGTAAAATTAAAAAAAAACATTTGCGGGAGAAACTTACAACGACATTCATCATACATAGTTGATCATCATA
>NC_041387.1:66333653-66379730 GCF_002162155.2 Triticum dicoccoides | reverse complement strand
GCGATAGATGAGCTGGAGGTGCTCAGTCCTCGTCGGAGTCGAGGTCGACCCAGACCTTGGCATGCTCGACCTTCATGACGTGCAGGTCCGCCTCTTTGGATGTGTGTGCTTGTGACGCCACGACCCCCTGCTCGAGAAAGATCTCCTCGATCTCGAGCTCGCGGCGGCAGCGCGTGTCGGCCTAGCACTCGAGATGGTCCTCCTGCCCCGGGGGAAGGTACTCTTCGGGGCCGATGACGCCTCAACGCGGCGGGTCCGCGTCGGCCTCGAGCTTGACGATGAGCGGCGCGAGCTCCTCCGGCTCTCTCTTGACCAGAGTGAGCCGCGAGCTCGAGGCGCCCGCGAACGAGCTCCCCGCGGCAGAGGAGCCAGAGGAGGCGTGGCGGCGGACCGCGAGCTCGCGGTGTTCGAACGCCGGCGGCAGCCGGTTCCCATAGTTGAGCCACTTCCGCGCCCCCCGCTTGCGTGCGGCGGCGGTGACGCTCCGCGTCGTCCGCACCACTTTCGTAGCCGTCCATGGGTCGGGAAGGATCGCTAGGGCTTTATTTAGGCTCGCTGGCGGCGAGAAATTGGGGCGGAGGGGGAGGAGAATTGCGGCGGAGTGGCTGTGGATAGGGTTTGACCCGTATCCGAGCGGTGAAACCGCAAAAATAGCGGTGGAGAGGATCTTTTTCCGGGCCACGGTAAACTTTATACGGGCGTTTGAGGCACCCGTCTGGGTCGAACCCTAACTACCTAGCCTGTGTAAATATGCTCCCTTTTTTCTTAAATAAAAAAGAAATCCTTCTGTTGTTCTCTTGTAGTGGTTGGCATAGAAACACATCGATCAAACATCTCAACTTCATTTCATCAGCAACATATATATGTGCAATAACTTCTGCTAGCATCATTGTTGCTTTCGTCAGCCACAGCAGCCGTATGGATCAGCGCTCCTGTAGTAATACGTACTCATGTTGAAAGGTAGACGATCATTTCTCGTTAGGCTCGATCGATGGGAGTATGTGTCGTTTCTCTAATTTGCTTGTACGCCATATATATATTGAAGTAAGAAAGTAGATATACGGTCGACGATCTTGCTAGCTCGACGCAAAAGCAATCGATCACGAGGGCGGAAATAACAACCAATATATTGATCCTACCTAGCTAACCCAGCTCGCCACTACTCTGTGTCATCTGTCTCAGTCTCGGCTCGTGACCAATTTCCCGTTTTGGCGCGACGGCTCGGACCCCTGCAACAAATGGGGACACCTGGCCCGTCGCCACGCGCATATAGTAGCCAACGTCGACGTCGAGGCGTCGTCGCGTGCCGTTGGTACGTCTGCTTTTATCCGTCGCCTTACGTGCACCCGCCACGTTGCATCCGTCGCGCAAATGTGTGCTTGTTTTGTGCTTCCCTTCCTCTGGTGCATGCATGCATCTCCCACAGGCCAACACGTTGTCAGCTGTTAGCTCATACGCATGGAACGCTATATGTAGCGCAGTGTATATTAGTGTATGCATGTCAACGTCTACGCACCAACGTTGCACGGCAGTAGAAGCGAGTGAGCTTGCACATCACATGCATGCATGCAGGATTGGGGTTCTAAACCTAGTTCGGAAATGCTTCTAGACCCCCCTCTCGCTCTCATCCGTAACCTTTCCCACTAACTAAAATGCACTAGACACAAAACGTGTTGAACAAAGCTGATCATCAAAAAGAAAGAAGAAGACGGGTCGTGTACAATGGACGCAGCCAAGGTAGGTCTAAAGCGCATCAAATCTACGTACGCTCCGTTATAACTATCTGAATATAGGACTCCCACGTTCGATTTCAAGTTATTTTTCTTTCTTTTGAAAGTTACACTCGATTTCTAGCTAGGTGATCCTTTGATCCTTATCCCGAGCTAATCACGGCAATGCATGCACCACAGTGACGTCTGATTCATGTGATAACATATTTAAAACCACGCAGCATATATACGATCCAGAAAAGCGATCTAGCAGATCGCCAGCTAGTACTGTCACTCGTTAGTTTACTCTCCATTCGTAGATCTCGCGACGTAAGCCGTATATCTCGTGACATGCACACACATGCCACATCGCTATTTTCTTGGTCCGAACTTAATTACGATTTGGTGGTAGCTTTTCGACGACGTGGATCCTTCTATTAGTATTTGTCAAATAACGGGAGACAAGACCGTAATTAATCAACTCAAGTTTTCGTGTCATTTGCTCCGGCACGGAGCAGCTGCCGAATGTATTGTACTAAAATGGCGCTGGCATTGACCCTTTGGCCTTGGCCATGCGGGTTCTGGGTTGGCGTGTGCCTAGTAGCAAAGATCTCACATAAAGATTACAGCGGCATTCTAGAAGTAAACTGGATAAGATATGCATGCCCGGTATAGTACTTAACACAATAATAAGTATACACATACATGATGTGTGACGCAACTATAGGAGACTAATTAAGCAGTTTTTTTCTCTGTCATGCATGCAAGAAAGAAGACCCTTGACACCCAATCACGTCGTCCAGCTTTGGTTAGATAAAGTCGAATCACGAGAGCCCAAACAACAGCCACCACTAGTCCTCCTAGCCAGCACCGGTGTCGAGAGTCCAGCAAGCAAGCAAGCCATGCGTGCCACTACTATCCATCACACGTTCTGTTCCATCCATCAGCTTTGGGTTACACCAGTCACCAGTACACTATCCATCCCATCAGCTTCCATGATCTGTCTGTCCCGCCCGTGACCTACTTCCAGTTCCGGCGCGACGGCTCGGCTCTACCGTGGAAGCGGGAACACCTGGCCCGTCACCGTTACGTAACGTCGACGTCGAGCCGTCGTCCGATCGACGTAGGCAGTTGGGTCGACTTTTACGCGCGCTCCTGCCACGTTGCATACATGGAGCATTATCTGTGCTTTCTTTAAGCTCGATCCGTTAGCCGATTGGTCCGTGGCTTGATCCGTTACCACGGCATCGTCTATGTTTATGTGGTATGGGCAATGGCCTGGCATGGAGCATACCTGCAAATGCGATCGACTCTATATGCGCGCATGTCAACGTTTCACGCGCCACCGTTGCATGCTGGTCGCGAAAGGTTTTTTTGCACATACATGCATCAACTCTATTATTTGTTCGCAATCATACAACTATTAGCAGGCAGGGCAGGCAATGAATGCCCGGTGCGGACCATCTCGGCGAAGGACGGGGCCGGCGACCCGAGGGGGGACCCCGCGTCCGAGAGGGCGACCCTCCCCGAGGAGGAGCAGCTGGGCGGGGACGAGGCTGGGGAAGCATGCTGCGGCCGGTGGAGACCTCAGCCGGGTGGCGGAGGCACGGCCACGCCAACGGCACAGGGGCCGGCGACGCCGAGGGAGCAGAACCTAGCTACGGGAGGGAGGGGAGGAGCGCCAGGCCCGCAGGCCCCGCCTGCGCCACCGCGCCAGCGCCTTCAATCCATCGTTGTGGTGGGGGAGAGCGGCTGCTCCTCCTTAGGCTACGCCCGCCTGCCCCCTCACAGGCCGCAGTTTCACAGGAATGGCATGTGGTCAGTCGCAAGGGCAAGAAAGGGGGCGGAGACCGCCCGCGGGTGGCTCCGTCGCCATTACCAACCCAACCACCACTGGCAACGGCATTCATGGCGGCTCGGCCTATAAGGCGGACCTCCTTGGCATATGCTTTCGGTGCCTCAGCTCTTCCCACCGTGTTGCATCTTGCCATAGCGACGTCCGGTGTCTTCACTGCCTAGTGCTCGGCAACACCATCCACCACTGCCCATCTCGTCACATTCCTCGAGTCCCCCTTCCCACCCTTGACGGGCTGCCCCGCCGCCCCTCCCCACCTCCCCGGCCTCCCGTCCGCGCACGCATTGTGTTCCCCCCGGGCCACCCTTGCCATGATCGCGCTCCGGCTCACTCTCGGCTTGTGTTCCCACCACCCTAGGCTCCACCCCCTCCGGCTGGGCCCTCGCCACCCGCTAGCACTTCCTCGACCGCCATGGAAATGGCCGCTCGCTTCTCCTATGGCCCGGCCCGGGGGAACCGTCGCTGCCGCAAGACCGTTTGCCTCATCGACGAGACGCAGGAGGCGCTCGATGAAGAGGCGCGGCTGCACGACTCCGCCCTCGTGCTCACCGTCGCGGGCTCTCTCGCCCTGTGCCCGGCGAACATGGTAGCGGCCGTCCGGAAGGGAGTTCCCTGATGTGCCCCCCGACGGCCTTCAGGTCTCCTTGATGCAACCGGGGTCATTCTTCGCGCGCTTCGCTCATCGGCGGTGGTTCGACATGGTGCGCGGGTGCGACATGGTGCATACTCTGGGCACCCCGCTCCTCGTGCGCCGGTGGAACCGCCTCACCTTTGCGACCTCCATCAAGTGCCGCTACAGCGTTCGCCTCTTCATCCAGGGCATCCCACCGCACGAGTTCTCCCTCACCACTGCTCAAGACCTGCTACCAGAGTGCCTCTTCTACCAGGTGGCGGTCGAGTCCCTCGACAAGCTCGACCTGTCCTACTTCGTCGTCCGGGCGTGGGTTGGCGACCCCGACGAGGTGTCGACGGAGACGGTCCTCACTGTGCGGCCACGCGCCCGCTGCTCTGACCCCCTGGCGCACATCTCGCTTCCGCCGGGCTTCGACATGGAGGGAGAGGAGGACGAATCATGCGCCTGCACCGAGCACCTTCCTCGCAAGCTTCACTACCCGGTGCTCGTCCACGTCGACTCCGTCACCTACTACCCGCCCCATCCTGAGTACGCGGTGCGCCATGATGGGGGAGACAAGGACGATGACGCGCCGCGGCCAGAGGAACTGCCTCACCCCTGGGAGCATGGGACGCCCGACGACGTCACCAGGGCGCGAACTAGGTTTGGCCTCTCCGTGGCGGAACGGAGGGGCCGTCGCCGCAACGGCCGTTCCTACTCCGGCCACTACCGGCGGGTGCCCGAAGTGATGCAGCCAGAGGAGATCCACTCCAACGCCAACCGCGCGCTTGCTGCATCGGTCTTCGTTCCGGCGGACGCCGACGAGCCTGTTGTGGCGCCTTGATGACCCACAAGTGTAGGGGATCTATCATAGTCCTTTCGATAAGTAAGAGTGTCGAACCCAACGAGGAGTAGAAGGAAATGATAAGAGGTTTTCAGTAAGGTTTTCTCTGCAAGCACTGAAATAATAGGTGATAGATAGTTTCGTGATAAGATAAAAATAGTAACGAGCAAAAAGTAAATAAAGTAAATAAAGTGCAGCAAGGTGGCTCAATCCTTTATGTAGCAAAGGATAAGCCTGGACAAATTCTAATAATGAGGAAGGATCTCCCGAGGACACATTGAGAATTATCGTCAAGCTAGTTTTCATCACTCGTATGATTCGCGTTCGGTACTTTGATAATTTGATATGTGGGTGGACCGGCACTTGGGTACTGCCCTAACTTGGACAAGCATCCCACTTATGATTCACCCCTATTGCAAGCGTCCACAACTACAAAAAGGAGTATTAAGGTAAACCTAACCACAACATTAAACATATGGGCCCATATCAACCCCTAACGAAGCAACGCATAAACTAGGGTTTAAGCTTCTGTCACTCTAGCAACCCATCATCTACTTATTACTTCCCTATGCCTTCCTCTAGGCCCAAATAATGGTGAAGTGTCATGTAGTCGACGTTCACATAACACCACTAGAGGAAAGACAACATACATCTCATCAAAATATCAAACGAATACCAAATTCACATGACTACTAATAGCAAGACTTCACCCATGTCCTCAGGAACAAACGTAACTACTCACAAAGCATATTCATGTTCATAATCAGAGGAGTAATAATATGCATAAAGGATCTGAACATATGATCTTCCACCAAGTAAACCAATTAGCATCAACTACAAGGAGTAATCAACACTACTAGGAACCCACAGGTACCAATTTGTGGTTTTGATACAAGATTGGACACAAGAGATTAACTAGGGTTTTGAGAGGAGATGGTGCTGGTGAAGATGTTGATGGAGATTGACCCCCTCCCGATGAGAGGATCATTGGTGATGACGTTGGTGATGATTTCCCCCTCCCGGAGGGAAGTGTCCCCGGCAGAACAGCTCCGCCAGAGCCCTAGATTGATTCCACCAAGGTTCCGCCTCGTGGCGGTGGAGTTTCGTCTCGTAAGCTTGCCCCCGATTTTTTCCAGGGTAAAAGTGATGATATAGCAGAAGATGGACGCCGGAGGCCCACCAGGGGGCCCAGGAGATAGGGGGCCGCGCCCTACAGGGGTGGGCGTGCCCCCTGTCTCCTGGACAGGGTGTGGGCCCCCTGGCCTATTTCTTTCGTTCATAAATTCTTAATAAATCCAAAAAGTTGTTTCATGGAGTTTCATGACTTTTGGAGTTGTGCAGAATGTTTCCAACGTTTGCTCCTTTTCCAGCCAGGAATTCCAGCTGCCGGCATTCCCCCTCTTCTTGGTAAACCTTGTAAAATAAGAGAGAATAGCCATACGTATTGAGATATAATGTGTAATGACAGCCCATAATGCAATAAATATTGATATAAAAGCATGATGCAAAATGGACGTATGAACTCCCCCAAGCTTAGACCTCGCTTGTCCTCAAGCGGAAGCCGAAATCGAAAAATATGTCCACATGTTTAGAGATAAAGGTGTCGATAAAAATAAAATACGGACATGAGGGCATCATGATCGTTCTAATAACAATAACATATATAGATTTTGTCATATGATTTCCTATGCTCAAGTAATAAGCAATTCACAATATCAAGTATGGTTCATAAACTTCATTGGGAACTAACAAACTATAATCTCAGTCATTAAAGCTATTGCAATTTATCATAACATCAGAAAGAGTCAATAATAGAGCTTTTCAACAAGCTCACATACTCAACTATCTGTTAGTCTCCCATAATTGCTAACACTCACGCAATACTTGTGGTTATAGAGTTTCAGCCGGACACTGAGAAAGATAGGGGCTTATTGTGTTGCCTCCCAACGTATTCACCTTTAGGTGATGTCAACAATAATAGCCTATGCCAACTTACATCCAATTGGATATATGTATCATGATCTTTCAAACACGAGGAGCTTGCCAAAGGATAAAATGAAAAAGGGAAAAGGTGAGGATCACGTTGACTCAAGCATAAAGTAAAAACATAAAGTAAAAGATAGGCCCTTCGCAGAGGGAAGCAGAGGTTGTCATGCGCGTTTAGGGTTGATGCACAAATTCTTGATGCAAAAGAACGTCACTTTATATTGCCCCTTGCATGTGGACCTTTATTATGCAATCCGTTGCTTTTATTACTTCCACAACAAGTTCGTACAAAGCTTATTTTCTCTGCACTAATAAGTCATACATATTTAGAGAGCAATTTTTATTGCTTGCACCGATGACAACTTACTTGAAGGATCGTACTCAATCCATAGGTAGGTATGGTGGACTCTCATGGCAAAACTGGGTTTGAGGATATTTGGAAGCACAAGTAGTATCTCTACTTGGTGCAAGGAATTTGGCTAGCAAGAGGGGGAAAGGCAAGCTCAACATGTTTGGAAGGTCAATGACAATATACTTTAACTGAGATGTCGGAAAACATAAACCATTACGTTGTCTTCCTTGTCCAACATCAACTCTTTTAGCATGTCATACTTAATGAGTGCTTCACAATCATAAAAGATGTCCAAGATAATATATCTATAGTGAACCCCTCTTTCCTTATCACTTCCTATTAATTGCAACGATGACCAAGGCTACGTTCATCAACTCTCAACAATTTTTATGCCTCATACTTTCCATGTGTGAAGTTATCACTATCCATAAGATCAATATGAACTCTTTTGTTCTTTCTACTTTCTCAAGATCATAGCAACAAAGCAAATCCCTTGACTCAACACTAATCTTTATTATAGAAAGCACACGGACTCGCTTACATAAAGAGATCACAATGCAAAACTCAAAACTACTTGATATCAAAACTTCAATCTACTAGATCAAGATACTACTAAAAGGATCGAACTAAATAAAGCGGTAAAGATAGGAGTGTGATGGTGATACGATACCGGGGCACCTCCCCCAAGCTTGGCAGTTGCCAAGGGGAGTGCCCATACCCAAGTGATTATTTCTTCGGAGGTGGTGAAGTGGGAATTGTTGATGATGTAGGCTTGTCGTCCGTCTTCCAAGGCATAGGCTCTCCATCATAAAAGGATGATCGAGTCTCTGGGATCCTTAAATCTGCAGCCAAACTCATTCGCTTGAATCTATATTCATACTCACAGTTCTGGTTTTGCAGGTCATAAATCTGGGCTTTGAGTTGCTCGATTTTCTCTTGAAGCTTGAAGATGGTCTCCCCAATGACTTTGGCATCCAGCTTGTGGTTGTTGGTGAACTCCGTGATCATCATCTGGTTGGCGTTGAGTCCATGCTCCACCATCCCTTGACACTCGAAAACTTCTTGCTCCATGGCTTCGAGCTTTGTCTCCATGCTCCCGGTACACCTTGGTCCCTCCACATCGTGGATGTACAGCACCCCCTCATGCATCTTAATGGTTTGAGGGTGATGCAGCACCTCCACAAGATAGGGGTTAATAACCCTCTCGAAAAACTTGTCCTTGGGAGCGCTTGGAGACGACATGATGCTCTAGATCTGAAACAGAAAACAGCTCGAAACAAAAACAGAGGATATTTGTGTGATACGGTGGTCAAAACCTTCGGGAGTATATATAATGAATTTTTACCGACCAAAGTACGTAACATACAAGAAAACAGAGTCCGGGAGGCACACGAGGTGCCCACGAGACAGGGGGGCACGCCCTACAGGGGGGGGGGCTATTCTCTCGTGGGAGCCTCGTGTCCCTTTCAGACTACTTTCTTCCTAAAATTCTTAAATAATCCAAAACTGATAAAAATTACCATTAGAGTTGTTTTGGAGTCGATTTACTTACCGTACCACGTACCTATGCCTTTTCGGAGTCTGGAACATTCTGGAAAGTGTCTCTTATGTATTCCTCAGGGTTATGGTTTCAATATTAGTTTCAATGTTTATAGGATTACCTAAAATATAATGTTTAATTCTTTGACCGTTAACCACCCTCGGATTTGTGCCTTCGAAGTTGTTGATTTTTATAGCACCAGAACAATAGACCTCCTCGATAACGTAGGGACCTTCCCATTTTGAGAGATGTTTTCCTGCAAAAAAAATCTTAAAAGAGAGTTGAATAATAACACATAATCTCCTACGTTAAACTCACGCTTTTGTATCCTCTTATCATGCTAGTGTTTGACTTTTTCTTTGAAAAGCTTGGCATTCTCATATGCTTGGGTTCTCCATTCATCAAGTGAGCTAATATCAAACAACCTCTTCTCACCGGCAAGTTTGAAGTCATAATTGAGCTCTTTAATAGCCCAATATGCTTTATGTTCAAGTTCAAGAGGTAAATGACATGCTTTTCCATAAACCATCTTATATGGAGACATACCCATAGGATTTTTGTATGCAGTTCTATAGGCCCATAATGCATCCTCAAGTTTTTTGGACCAATTCTTTCTAGATCTATTCACAGTCTTTTGCAAAATTAATTTGAGCTCTCTATTGCTCAACTCTACTTGACCACTAGACTGTGGGTGATAAGGATATGCGATTCTATGATTGACATCATACTTAGCAAGCATCTTACGGAAAGCACCATGAATAAAGTGTGAACCACCATCTGTCATAAGATATCTAGGGACTCCAAACCTCGGAAAAATTACTTATTTAAGCATTTTAATAGAAGTGTTATGATCAGCACTACTAGTTGGAATAGCTTCTACCCACTTAGTAACGTAATCAACAGCAACTAAAATATGTGTATAACCATTGGAGGCAGGAAAATGTCCCATATAATCAAAGCCCCAAACATCAAACGGTTCAATAACAAGAGAATAATTCATAGGCATTTCTTGAAGTCTACTAATGTTACCTATTCTTTGACATTCATCACAAGATAAGACAAACTTACGAGCATCTTTGAAGAGAGTAGGCCAATAAAAACCAGATTGTAGTACCTTGTGTGCAGTTCTACTCCAGCGTGGTGTCCTCCATAAGATTTAGAGTGACACTTGCGCAGGATTTGTTCCTATTCATGCTCAGGCACACATCGTCTAATAATATCATCTACTCCTTCTTTATAAAGGTGTGGATCTTCCCAGAAGTAATGTCTTAAATCATAAAAGAACTTTTTCTTTTGCTGGTAAGTGAAACTAGGCGGTATATATTTAGCAACAATGTAATTAGCATAATCAGCATACCAAGGAGCAGTACGAGAAGCATTGACAACCGCTAATTGTTCATCAGGAAAACTATCATTAATAGGCAGTGGGTCATCAAGAACATTCTCTAACCTATACAAGTTGTCTACAACGGGGTTCTCAGTTCCCTTTCTATCAATAATATGCAAGTCAAATTCTTGGAGCAAGAGAACCCATCTAATGAGTCTAGGCTTAGCATCTTTCTTTTCCATAAGATATTTAATAGCAGCATGATCAGTGTGAATAGTAACTTTGGAATCAACAATATAAGGTCTAAACTTATCACATGCAAACACAACTGCTAAGAACTCTTTTTCAGTAGTAGCATAATTTCTCTGGGCAGTATCAAGAGTCTTACTAGCATACTGGATAATATTCAATTAATTATCGACTCTTTGCCCTAAAACAACACCTACAGCATAATCACTAGCATCACACATTATTTCAAAAGGTAAATTCCAATCAGGTGGCTGAACAATAGGTCAAGTGATAAAATCTTTCTTAAGTTTTTCAAATGCTTCTACACAATCATCATCAAAGAAAAAAGGAATATCTTTTTGCAACAAATTAGTCAGAGGCCTAGAGATTTTAGAAAACTTAATGAACCTCCTATAAAAGCCGACATGACCAAGGAAACTTCTTATACCTTTTATGTCCTTAGGACATGGCATCTTTTCAATAGCATCAACTTTGGCTTTATCAACTTCAATACCTCTCTCGGAGATCTTGTGCCCCAAGACAATGCCTTCATTAACCATAAAGTGACACTTTTCCCAATTCAGGACGAGACTAGTGTCTTCGCATCTCTGCAAAACTCGATCAAGGTTGCTCAAACAATCATCAAAAGAGGATCCATAGACGGAGAAGTCATCCATGAATACCTCACAAATATTTTTTACAAAAATCAGAAAATATAGCCATCATGCATCTTTGAAAGGTAGCAGCTGCATTACATAAACCAAAAGGCATACGTCTATAAGCAAAAGTACCACAAGGGCAAGTAAAAGTAGTTTTAGATTGATCCTTCGCGAACACATGTATTTGAGAGAAGCCAGAATAACCATTTAGAAAGCAAAAATGTGTGTTTTTGGATAGCCTTTCTAGCATTTGACCAATAAAAGGTAAAGGGTAATGATCTTTCTTAGTAGCTTTATTTAACTTACGGAAATCAATTACCATCCTATAGCATGTAATAATTCTTTGCGGGATCAATTCATCTTTATCATTAGGCACAACGGTAATACCTCCCTTTTTAGGGACACAATGGACAGGGCTTACCCATTCACTACCAGCAACGGGATAAATAATACCTGCCTCAAGGAGTTTTAGGATCTCCTTTCTTACCACTTCCTTCATTTTGGGGTTGAATCGTCTTTGAGGATCTCTAACTGGTTTGGCATCTTTCTCCACAGAAATTTTGTGTTGGCATAATGTGGGACTAATGCCCTTAAGATCGTCCAGAGTATATCCAATAGCAGCTCGATGCTTCTTCATAGTTTTCAATAATCTTCTTCTTTCTCTGAAAGGTTAGCACTAATAATAACAGGATTTTTTTTCATCAAGATAAGCATACTTGAGATTATCAGGTAAGGGTTTGAGTTCGAACACGGGATCACCCTTGGGTAGAGGGGGATCCCCAAGAATTTCAACGGGAAGGTTATGTTTTAGCATAGGTTCTTGTTTAAGGAACACTTCATCTATTTTTTCCCTTTCCTTCATAAACATATCGTTTTCATGGTCTAACAAATATTGTTCTAACGGATCAGTTGGAGGAATAGCAATGGAAGCAAGACCAATAATTTCATCCTTACTAGGTGGTTCCCTTTCACGAGGTTGTCTACTAAACTTAGTGAAATGAAACTCATGAGACATACCATCTATGCCAACAGTGACAATATTCTTTTCACAATTAATCTTAGCACTAGCAGTATTCAAGAAGGGTCTACCAAAAATATTGGGACAAAAATCATCTTGTGGGGAACCAAGAACAAGAAAATCAGCAGGGTATTTAATCTTCCCACACAAGACTTCAACATCTCTAACAATCCTGATAGGTTTAATGGTGTCCCTGTTAGCAAGCTTAATAGTAACATCAATGTCTTCTAATTCAATAGGTGCAATATCGTGCATAATTTCTTTATAAAGATCATAAGGTTTCGCATTAGCACTAGCACCCATATCACATAAGCCATGATAACAATGATCTCCTATTTTAACAGAAATAACAGGCGTGCCTACAACAGGTCTACATGTCTTAGTATCGGGTCTAACAATATTAGCAGTTTCACCCAAGAAAGAGATAACATGCCCATCTAAGTCCTCATCCAAGAGATCTTTAATCATAGCAATACCAGGTTCAACATTAATTTGCTCAGGAGGTGTATAAGTCCTAGTATTACTCTTACGAACAACAGTCGAAGCTTTAACATGATCTTTTATCCTAACAGGAAAAGGAGGTTTTTCGACATAAGCAGTAGGAATAATAGGATCACTATATGTAATAGTCTTTTCTTTGACTGTAATAGGTGCAACTACTTTCACTTCAACAAGAGGATTATATTTAAACCACTTCTCTTTAGGCAGATCAACGTGAGTAGCAAAAGTTTCACAAAAAGTAGCTACTATCTCAGAGTCAAGTCCATACTTAGAGCTAAATCCACGGAAAGCATCGGTATCCATAAAAGATTTAACACAATCGAACTTAGGTGTCATACCTGACTCCTTACCATCGTTGGAACCCCAATATTCAGCGTTGCATTTAATTCTTTCCAATAAGTCCCATTTGAAATCAATAGTCTTAAACATATAGGAACCAACACAGGAAGTATCGAGCAGGTTGCGATTATCAAGAGAAAGCCGAGCATAAAAATTCTGAATAATCATTTCCCGAGAGAGCTCATGATTGGGGCATGAATATAACATTGACTTAAGCCTCCCTTAAGCTTGAGCGATGCTTTCTCCTTCACGAGGCCAGAAATTATATATGTAATTACGATCACGATGAACAAGATGTATATGATAGAACTTCTGGTGAAATTCCAACTTCAGTCGCTTATAATTCCAAAATCTCGTATCATCACATAGCCTATACCATGTCATTGCATCTCCCTTCAAAGATAAAGGGTAGACCTTCCTTTTGACAACATCATCAGGGATACCTGCAAGCTTAAATAATCCAAAAACTTCATCCACAAAGATAAGGTGTAAGTCGGGATGCAATGTTCCGTCTCCTGCAAAAGGATTAGCTAGCAGTTTTTCTATCATACCCGAAGGAATCTCAAAGTGAATATTTTCATAAGGTTCAGTAGGTTGAGGAGCATCTCTTTGCTCTTCTGGTTGGGGTGAATATACCCCAAACAAGCCCCTCAAAGGATTAGTTTCCATAGTGACAAGTAACAGAAAATTTCAGCACACTATATAAATGTTTCCTTACCAAGTTCCACTCACCAAAAGCGCTACACTCCCCGGCAACGGCGCCAAAAAAGAGTCTTGATGACCCACAAGTTTAGGGGATCTATCATAGTCCTTTCGATAAGTAAGAGTGTCGAACCCAACGAGGAGCAGAAGGAAATGATAAGCAGTTTTCAGTAAGGTTTTCTCTGCAAGCACTGAAATAATAGGTGATAGATAGTTTCATGATAAGATAAATAGTAACGAGCAAAAAGTAAATAAAGTAAATAAAGTGCAGCAAGGTGGCCCAATCCTTTAAGTAGCAAAGGATAAGCCTGGACAAATTCTAATAATGAGGAAGGAGCTCCCGAGGACACATTGGGAATTATCGTCAAGCTAGTTTTCATCACGTTCGTAAGATTCGCTTTGATAATTTGATATGTGGGTGGACCGGCACTTGGGTACTGCCCTAACTTGGACAAGCATCCCACTTATGATTAACCCCTATTGCAAGCGTCCGCAACTACAAAAAGGAGTATTAAGGTAAACCTAACCACAACATTAAACATATGGGCCCATATCAACCCCTAACGAAGCAACTCATAAACTAGGGTTTAAGCTTCTGTCACTCTAGCAGCCCATCATCTACTTATTACTTCCCTATGCCTTCCTCTAGGCCCAAATAATGGTGAAGTGTCATGTAGTCGACGTTCACATAACACCACTAGAGGAAAGACAACATACATCTCATCAAAATATCGAAGAATACCAAATTCACATGACTACTAATAGCAAGACTTCACCCATGTCCTCAGGAACAAACGTAACTACTCACAAAGCATATTCATGTTCATAATCAGAGGAGTAATAATATGCATAAAGGATCTAAACATATGATCTTCCACCAAGTAAACCAATTAGCATCAACTACCAGGAGTAATCAACACTACTAGCAACCCACAGGTACCAATTTGTGGTTTTGATACAAGATTGGACACAAGAGATGAACTAGGATTTTGAGAGGAGATGGTGCTGGTGAAGATGTTGATAGAGATTGACCCCCTCCCGATGAGAGGATCGTTGGTGATGACGTTGGTGATGATTTCCCCCTCCCGGAGGGAAGTGTCCCCGGCAGAACAGCTCCGCCAGAGCCCTAGATTGATTCCGCCAAGGTTCCGCCTCGTGGCGGCGGAGTTTCGTCTCGTAAGCTTGCCCCCGATTTTTTCCAGGGTAAAAGTGATGATATAGCAGAAGATGGATGCCGGAGGCCCACCAGGGGGCCCAGGAGATAGGGGGCCGCGCCCTACAGGGGTGGGCGCACCCCCTATCTCCTGGACAGGGTGTCGGCCCCCTGGCCTATTTCTTTCGCTCATAAATTCTTAATAAATCCAAAAAGTTGTTTCGTGGAGTTTCAGGACTTTTGGAGTTGTGCAGAATAGGTTTCCAATGTTTGCTCCTTTTCCAACCAGAATTCCAGCTGCCGGCATTCCCCCTCTTCATGGTAAACCTTGTAAAATAAGAGAGAATAGCCATAAGTATTGAGATATAATGTGTAATGACAGCCCATAATGCAATAAATATTGATATAAAAGCATGATGCAAAATGGACGTATCACGCCTCCCCCTGTGGCAGTGGCCGCCGGCATGGCTGTCCAGATGACGTCCTGGGAGGCCTCGGTGGGGGCTATGCGCGGCTCCGTCAACCTGCATGGTGAGGTCTCGCCGCAGGCTGCGATGGACCCCACAGGAGACCAGGCGGATGTGGGTGGGCCTCTGCCGCTGGTGGGCATGGGCACCCTGTCACTGTCTCGGGAGGAGACAGCCGACAGTGCTGTGCGGACCTCCACTTCCCCGCCAATGCTAACTGCCTGTCTTCCCCCCTGCGGCCTCGGATCAGCCTGTCGCTACCCCCCGAGCCGGCCTACCGCGGTGACAATGTTGTCGGATGGACGGGCGGGCGGACCGAGGCCAACCAAGGATGACGCTGCACCCGCTGACCTGCATGGCGTGCTGACTCCGCTACCCACACGCCTACCAGGTCCCACTAATTGTGATGGTGTGGGGGGCCCCACCACTGTGGTGGACAAGGAGGAGAATCCAAAGGAGGCCAATGATGAGCTGATCTTCCAACCAATCACACACGAGCAAGCAACGGCACACTTCCTGGAGCTGGTAGCAACTCCCGTTGAGCCGGCCATTCTGCATGCACCAACGGCCAAGCGCGGCCACCCCCGCCGCCCGACAAAGCCACCCGGAACGGCCACCCGACGCAGCTACCGCCTCTTAAGCAAGAAGAAGCTGTTCCCGGAGACGCAAGGAAACATCATGGCGCAAGCAAGGAAGTTGGTCATGTCCAAGAGGGGGCTCTCCATCCCAGAGCGTGGCGAGAAAGAAGAGCAACGCCTGCTAGAGTACATGAGAGCCTTTGATGAACCACTCTCACCTGTCCAGATCGAGGCCCTTGCCTCGATCGCAAGGGCGGGCAAGAGAGGCTCGGCCGTGCCGGTGCCGGCCTCCGCCTAGGACGGAAAGGCTGCAGTTCGTCGAGCACTTTGCCAATGGAAAACAACTGGATTGTATGGAACGTGAGGGGTTTGAACAACCTGGCTAGGAGAGCAGTAGTTAAGGAGTTTTTATATCGGAACAATGTATCCCTAGTATGTTTGCAAGAAACAAAACTATCCTTCATCGATAGAGCCATGGTGAACCAGTGTTGTGGCACGGAGTTCTCTGAGTTTGCGTATCTGCCGGCTATTGGGTCTAGAGGAGGTGTGTTAATGGCATGGAAGGGTTACCACTACTCCATGACCACCATTGCAGTTCAAGGGTACACGGTGGCGGCTGTGGGGAAAGATGCCAAGGGGGCTCCAGTGGGTGTGATTGGGTTGTATGGCCCGCGGATCTGGGAGGAGAAGCTTGGCTTCCTTTGTGAGCTCAAAGACACTATTCAGGGCAGTACTCCCAATGGCACGGCCCTTGCACTGATCGGGGATTTCAACCTCATCACCGGAGCAGCCGACAAGAACAACCCAAGGATCAACAGACGTTGCATCACTGCCTTCAGAAACTTCATCAACGAACTTCAACTGAAGGATCTATATCTCCATGGACGTAGATATACGTGGAGCAACGAGCAAGCAAACGCAACGATGGTGAAGCTGGACAGAGTTCTCATCAATGGAGAGTGGAAGGAGACAATGCCCAACTGCATGCTTCAAGCTTTGTCCTCAGACATCTCGGACCACTGTCCTCTCCTCCTCAACTGTGAGATTGCATTCCGTCAGCACAGAGCATTCAGATTCTAGAACCACTAGGTGAAACTTGACGGCTTCGACGAGGTGGTTCAAGGTGCATGGCATGCGGCGCCAACGTTAGGGGATCCGGTCGGCCAATTTGCGGGAAGGCTTGCAGCCACGGCTAAAACTCTGAAACAGTGGCAAGGCCAATTCTGCAATGACATCAAGCTGAAAGCGGCCATTACAAGCGAGATCATTGGGCAGTTTGACCGAGTCATGGATCTTAGACACTTAACAATAGCAGAGAGGCAATTTCGTGCCACCTTGAAAATGCAGCGGCTAGGATATGCAACGCTTGACAGAGCCATCTGGCGGGAGAAATCGAGAGTGAAGGGCATAAAAGAGGGAGATGCAGGCGCAAAATTCTTCAAAGCAAAAGCATCAGCCAGACGGAGAAAGAACTTCATCATCAAGTTATAGGACGATGGGCTGATCATCACAGACCAAGATGCAAAGCTAAATGTGACACCCCAAAAATATTAACCTTGTTTTATTAATTAAAATTTTGCCAGGAAACTTAAACTTTTGTTTTCTGGATTTTCTTTTGATTTCAGAACCTTTCTGTTCTTTATTTTATGGAGTTTTTACCCCAAGTGAAAGCTTCCCAATTTTATTTTTGGACTTGTTTACCCTCTCAAGAAAAACACTTCTATTATTAGTGGATTTATTTGCATAAATTTTTTTGCTCTCTGAGCTTTATTTCTTAAAATGGTTTTTCATTAGTTTTGAAGCCCTTTTTGAACTACAACCATACGATAAATTTATTTAAAAATCACACCAAAATTTGGGGATGACCTATGATGTTTTTAAATCACTTTTATGCAAATATATGTTTTGTTCATTGGAGATTTTGAGCTCTACGCCAAGTTTTCAAATCTGGTCCAGTGGGCAATTTTGCACTACAACCTATTTAAATATTTCTTTAAAACTTCTACCAAAATTATGGGATGTTAATAGGAGCATATTATTCAACTTTATGCAAAAAAACCAGTTATGTCCTTTGAAAAATTTGAGTAAATCAACCTCATTTTCATTCTGGCCCAGTTGGGTGTTTTCTACTGCACCCCTAATTATTTGTGCTCTAGTAACCATGAGCTTTCTCCTGCTTGTAGTACACCTTACCAAACCCTTAAGTCCATGAGGTTGGACACATTGGAGCAATTTTGTTGCATGATATTATGCCCTTTTCCTTCTGTCCAGAACTGGAGTTTTGCAAAACTTGCACTAACAAGTTTCTGTTTTTGCCAAACTAACATTGCCACTCCCTCTATCACCTAAAGAGACCCTGGTCTGGAGACTTTGGCCACCCCAAGAGTTGCCTAAGGGCTCCTGACATTCTGTCGAACACCTTGAGTTCATGAACAGAATTGACATGCTCATAAGTTTGCATTGCAGACTTGCCACAACAGCCAAACGAGCATGTCCACTGGCATCCCAGCTACCACTAGCCTAGATCTGTTGGTCACCAGCCCCTCCTATGCCCTCTAGCACACGCTGGCATTTCGGCAAACACCTAGCGTGCGTGCTCTGGGCGCGCCCAGAGTGCACGTTTTGCACGCGCGTGCATCGAGCTGCCGCGTCTCGCTGCCGCCCACCCCACGCCCGTTCTGGCCCTTGGCCAACCGCAGCCAGCACACCCCGTCTCCTCCTGCACCGCAGAGCCACCCCGACCACCCCTGGCACCCCACAGCGCCACCGTCAGGTCGGCCGTGGCAGCTAGCTGATGGCCGCAGCAGGCCCCGGCCGTGTCGGCGCCGCCCGAGCCACACCAACTCGCCAGCTCGCCCGTGGAGCAGTCTGAGCTCATCCACAGCTTGTCCGCAAGCGCCCGTCGCCGCCACGATGCCCTGCAAGCTACAGAATGGCGGTCGCCGGCATCCTTATCCACCGCCGCGGAACCGACCTCGTTGCACTATAAAAGGAGGCCCTGGACTCGTCCGGACACTCAGTCGACCTCAGGCCACCCCCATAGCATCCCCACAGCCAGCAATAGTCTAGTTTATTTTAAGATTTATTTGGAAATTTTTTAGACAAATTTTTTGCACTGTTTTGAAACTATATATTAATTTGAATAATTTCAAAAATAGGTTTTCAAGAAGAAGTCAACTTTCAAAAGGGCACACCCCACTTGCATACTCTTGAAGGCAAGCATTCTGAACCCTGGCATAATATTGTGTGTGTTATTTGACACGATTATAACACCACTGTAATATGGAGAACTCGTTATTTTATCTGGTGATATGATCATTTGCATGGATGCATATTGGAGATGTCCTTGCTGTTGGAAATGGTCATACTTGTGACATCAATCATCCTCGAATGCTTTTCGTGCCTGCCGGAAGGAAGCCAGGAAAGTCTCTGTCTTGGTAGACCTAAGCTTGTCCCTAGTTCCTCGTCGAGACGAGTGTGTCCGGCATGGCATGATGAGGTATGATGAGTGGTGATTCTGTCTATTGGATGAAATATATTCGTTGTGCTAATCATGCAGGGAATACTTAAACCTCCTGAGTCGACCATAGATCGAGTCTTGTTCCAGTAACCCCCATACTTGTTTCGTACTACCACTTGTCCCTACAGCAGGTAGGGTACGGTTCAGTAAGTTGTCAACCCCTTTCTAGCACACACCATACAGAGGGGCCGGATGAGGGTTCCATGGCCGTGGACTAAAGCCAGTCATCCGGTCAGGGGGCATGGGTGTTTCGGTTGTAGCCGAGGGGGTAGCTCCCCCAGTTTGCACGCAGTATAAATTTTGTGATCCCATGCTAATCGAGGTTGTAGCCTCCCCACTTAAAGTTTTGCTTAAACTAGTGTCGTGGGTGATTCCAGACACCGGTAAGTCAGGCTGGTGTGTGTGCAGTCAGGTGTGTTTTCAATCGAAAGACCATAGACGAAATTAGTCCCGATGGACTAAAGGAGTCCGTTACTCGTGGGTAAAGAGTACACCCTCTGCAGAGATTAAATCTATTCGAATAGCCGTGTCCATGGTTAAGGACTACAGTCTGGGTTGGGTCAAGTGTCGGTCTTAGTGTCGGTCTTCGGAGGAGAAACTACTAAACCAGAACATGGATCATGACGTGTGACTTATGATGATTAAGATTATTATTATTATGGACTAACCCTTTATATTATTTGAAGTATTGAGTATCCCTGGGAAGGTTCTACCTCCTGGATATTCACTGTGATTATTTTGCTTACAAGCCCTTTATGTGGTGTCGCTCAGACGCTCGACTGTGGCATGCTTGTTATTTACTTTATAAGCCCTTTCTGTGGTGTCGCTCAGACGCCCGACTGTGGCATGCTTGTTATTTACTTTATAAGCCCTTTATGTGGTGTCGCTTAGATGCCCGACTGAGGCATGCTCGTTATTTACTATCCTTTCGAGACGTCGCTTCAGACATCCGATCGGTGCATTTTACTACTACTCGGTTATTACATATTCATGTTGCATATAATAACCTGCTTGCATGCATCAGAGATTTTATTTTATGACTGACGTTGTAATCATGGAATATTTTAGAGCATGATTTGTTATATTATACCCGTGTTCATAATGTTTGCGAGTACATTCAAAGTACTCACTGGCTTGTCCCTGGCTATTGTCTTGGCCAGATTTCTTGCATGGAGAGGAGCGTTGCAATGACAAACCCGGAACCTAAGCAACGGTGATAACAGCCCCGCGAAGATAGGAGTTAACCTGGTCAGCTGGTCCTGTGGGAAATGGAGTCCCATAGATGCTGATGTACCACAAACCGCTTCCGCCATCAACCACTAGCAACCTTATGTTGTACTCATAGGCCAGAATGGTCTTGTACTACATACTATGTATTTTTGCTTGGAGTTTCTGTATCAAATTGGTGCCTCATCAGCTAACAGTAATCCTGGGGCTGGTGAGCACAAAGGCCATTTTCTAGGAAATTAATACCCGGAAAACGGTCGTGATAAACTTGGTATCTGAGCCAGGCTGACCATTGGCTAATCCTATCTTAGCCAGGTCGAAAACCTAGGTAAACCAACCCACCAGACCTTAACCTAAACCCAGCCAAGCTTCTCGTGCAAGATAGCCACACAGTGACCGACAACTTTTGGCAGTCGGTGCCCAACCTATCAGCCTAGCCTGTCAATCACGCGCTAGTGACCGACACCTATATTGTCCCATTCGCAAGCGTGTGAAGGAAGACTCCATCCCCTTTTCTATAAAAAGGGCACGCTAGCCTCAACACAGCACAGCACAAACTCTTTCCCAAACCGGGCTATAATGCCAGGACCCATTGTCCACAATGAGACCACAGCAACCAACCTTGGAGGTTTTGTGACCGTGCTCGCGAACCTCACTCGCCGTGCCTTTGCATTAGAAGAGCCCCCAGAATATGTTGTGTACCAAGGCCCCATGAGCGGTGAAAGCCGTCAATTCTGGGCCACCGTGCACATCTATGGTAGGGGTCTATCTCCAGAACGCCCCTACAGGTTCACCGGAAGGACAACTTCCTTTGAGCCACAAGCCATCCAACTAGCTACTCGAGAGGCTATAGTTCAACTCCGGCACTTGTCGCCCAGAGTTAACTGTCGCTCATTCTACTACTACCCCAGCCGTGACGGGTACGGTAGGCCACCCCAGGTTGCCAACGGAGATCACGAGACGGATCCTGCATTGTTGCATCTGGTACGCTATGTAAGTGCACTAGAGGATCTGTTCAATCAGATCACCCTTGATCTGATCGCAGCTCGTGGAGGACTGATCCGCCGAGCCCCAGCAAGAAGAGAAGATGAGACCGACGCCGACAACCCAGTCGTGCTGTTCGAACAACCGATCGACCTTGAGTTCAGCCCCAACCATCAACCAAGGTGCTTTGACGACCCCAGAAGTGCTTCGTCGCCCTTTGGGAGCACACTCCAACAGGAATGTGGCTAACAACCCCCGCGACGGTCATCATCGCTACCCTGACCCTGCAGCCCCTCAACCCCCTCCAGCTAACCCCGATGGTGAGGCCAATGGAGAAGCCTCGATATCCATGAGGCACGCCCGCTTGGATATTAACGAGGTAGATTAGAGTCGCTCGAGTAGTACCGAGTCTTAGTATGTCCACGCCCGATAATTATGTGATCCTGTATCGCCATAATTAAATGCTGTTGCTTGTACGCCCCTATTTTAAATAGTAACCATGCATGAGTATGTCGATGTGCGATTACATTTTTAACCTTGGACGTAGCTGCCAAAAACCAACCTCGACGACACAAGGTTTGTACTATGAATAAACTGTTTGGTTTCAACTAACAGGAATGATATTTTCAAATACAACCCTTAACAAATCTCGAGGATGAGATTTTTCTTAAGGGGGTAGTGTTGTGACACCCCAAAAATTTTGACCTTGTTTTATTAATTCAAATTTTGCCAGGAAACTTAAACTTTTGTTTTCTGGATTTTCTTTTGATTTCAGAACCTTTCTGTTCTTTATTTTATGGAGTTTTTACTCCAAGTAAAAGCTTCCCAATTTTATTTTTGGACTTGTTTACCCTCTCAAGAAAAACACTTCTATTATCAGTGGATTTATTTGCATAAATATTTTTGCTCTCTGAGCTTTATTCCTTAAAATGGTTTTTCATTAGTTTTGAAGCCCTTTTGGAACTACAACCATTGGATAAATTTATTTAAAAATCACACCAAAATTTGGGGATGACCTATGATGTTTTTAAATCACTTTTATGCAAATATATGTTTTGTTCATTGGAGATTTTGAGCTCTACGCCAAGTTTTCAAATCTGGTCCAGTGGGCAATTTTGCACTACAACCTATTTAAATATTTCTTTAAAACTTCCACCAAAATTATGGGATGTCAATAGGAGTATATTATTCAACTTTATGCAAAAAACCCAGTTATGTCCTTTGAAAAATTTGAGTAAATCAACCTCATTTTCATTCTGGCCCAGTTGGGTGTTTTCTACTGCACCCCTAATTATTTGTGCTCTAGTAACCATGAGCTTTCTCCTGCTTGTAGTACACCTTACCAAACCCTTAAGTCCAGGAGGTTGGACTCATTGGAGCAATTTTGTTGCATGATATTATGCCCTTTTCCTTCTGTCCAGAACTGGAGTTTTGCAAAACTTGCACTAACAAGTTTCTGTTTTTGCCAAACTAACATTGCCACCCCCTCTATCACCTAAAGAGACCCTGGTCTGGAGACTTTGGCCACCCCAAGAGTTGCTTAAGGGCTCCAGACATTCTGTCGAACACCTTGAGTTCATGAACAGAATTGACATGCTCATAAGTTTGCATTGCAGACTTGCCACAACAGCCAAACGAGCATGTCCACAGGTATCCCAGCTACCACTAGCCTAGATATGTTTGTCACCAGCCCCTCCTATGCCCTCTAGCACACGCTGGAATTTCGGCAAACACCTAGCGTGCGTGCTCTGGGCGCGCCCAGAGCGCATGTTTTGCACGCGCGTGCACCGAGCCGCTGCGTCTCGCTGTCGCCCACCCCGTGCCCGTTCTGGCCCTTGGCCAACCGCAGCCAGCACGCCCCGTCTCCTCCTGCACCGCAGAGCCACCCCGACCACCCCTGGCACCCCACAGCGCCACCATCAGGTCGGCCGTGGCGGCTCCTGACGGCCGCAGCAGGCCCCGGCTGTGTCGGCGTCGCCCGAGCCACACCGACGCGCCAGCTCGCCCGTGGAGCAGTCCGAGCTCATCCACAGCTTGTCTGCAAGCGCCCGTCGCCGCCACGATGCCCTGCAAGCTATAGAACGGCGGTCGCCGGCATCCTTATCCACCGCCGCGGAACCAACCTCGTTGCGCTATAAAAGGAGGCCCTGGACTCGTCCGGACACTCAGGCGACCTCAGGCCACCCCCATAGCATCCCCACAGCCAGCAATCGTCGGGGGGAAGCCGTCTTCCCTGACTCTGGCCGGTTCGGCCGCCGCCACACCCCAGCGTCATGCGTCACAACTAGGGCCTCCCCCGCCCATCCAGCGCCACCAATCTACCCCTCTCAACCCTGCGGAGCTGCCAACCTCCCAAACACGGTCGGGAACCACCGTAGCCCGAGCCCCTAAATACACCCGAAGCTACCTCCGCCGTGGAGCTCGCCGCCGGCGACTCCCTCCGTCCCCGCCAGCCTAGCAACCACAGGGAGGACCCCCCTAGACTCGTGGATCCATCCCTGCCCTCGGATGCCCTCGAGGAGCCGTCGTTCACCGGCGAGGATCGCCGGAGCTCCGCCTCAGTTCGGCCAAAGGAGAGGGAAGGCGGGGAGACTAGTCAAACCTGACCAGTGGGCCCCCCGGACCCACTGTCAGCGACTCACGCCGGTCTACGCTGGATAAGTGAAGGCGTAAAAGCAAAGTATGCCTTCGACGTGTTCAATTTTCGAAACGTTTTCTTTTCTTTTTTGTTTTATTTAAAAGCCAGAAATTTGACTAAACTTTGACTGGCTATATCTTTTTAAATAAAACTCCAAATGAGTTGATTCATTTTCCTACCTCCCTCAAATTTAGTCTAGTTTATTTTAAGATTTATTTGGAAATTTTTTAGACAACTTTTTTGCAGTGTTTTGAAACTATATATTAATTTGAATAATTTCAAAAATAGGTTTTCAAGAAGAAGTTAATTTTCAAAAGGGCACACCCCACTTGCATACTCTTGAAGGCAAGCATTCTGAACCCTAGCATAATATTGTGTGTGTTATTTGACACGATTATAACACCACCGTAATACGGAGAACTCGTTATTTTATGTTATGATACGATCATTTGCATGGATGCATATTGGAGATGTCCTTGCCGTTGGAAATGGTCATACTTGTGACAGCAATCATCCTTGAATGCTTTTCGTGCCTGCCGGAAGGAAGCCCGGAAAGTCTCTGTCTTGGGTAGACCTGAGCTTGTCCCTAGTTCCTCGTCGAGACGAGTGTGTCCGGCATGGCATGATGGGGTATGATGAGTGGTGATTCTGTCTATTGGATGAAATATATTTGTTGTGCTAATCATGCAGGGAATACTTAAACCTCCTGAGTCGACCATAGATCGAGTCTTGTTCCAGTAACCCCCATACTTGTTTCGTATTACCACTTGTCCCTACAGCAGGTAGGGTACGGTTCAGTAAGTTGTCAACCACTTACTAGCACACACCATACAGAGGGGCCGGATGAGGGTTCCACGGCCGTGGATTAAAGCCAGTCATCCGGTCAGGGGGCATGGGTGTTTCGGCTGTGGCCGAGGGTGTAGCTCCCCCAGTTTGCGCGCGGTATAAATTTTCTGATCCCATGCTAATCGAGGTTGTAGCTTCCCCACTTAGAGTTTTGCTTAAACTAGTGTTGTGGGTGATTCCAGACACCGGTAAGCCAAGCTGGTGTGTGCAGTCAGGTGTGTTTTCAATCGAAAGACCGTAGACGGAATTAGTCCCGATGGACTAAAGGAATCCGTTACTCGTGGGTAAAGAGTACACCCTCTGCTGAGATTAAATCTATTCGAATAGCCGTGTCCATGGTTAAGGACTACAGTCTGGGTTGGGTTAAGTGTCGGTCTTAGTGTCGGTCTTCGGAGGAGAAACTACTAAACCAAAACATGGATCATGACGTGTGACTTATGATGATTAGGATTATTATTATTATGGAGTAACCCTTTATATTATTTGAAGTATTGAGTATCCCTGGGAAGGTTCTACCTCCTGGATATTCACTGTGATTATTTTTCTTACAAGCCCTTTATGTGGTGTCGCTCAGACGCCCGACTGTGGCATGCTTGTTATTTACTTTACAAGCCCTTTATGTGGTGTCGCTCAGACGCCCGACTGTGGCATGCTTGTTATTTACTTTATAAGCCCTTTATGTGGTGTCGCTCAGACGCCCGACTGTGGCATGCTTGTTATTTACTTTATAAGTCCTTTATGTCATGTCGCTGAGACGCCCGACTGAGGCATGCTCGTTACTTACTATCCTTTCGAGACGCCGCTTCAGACATCCGATCTGTGCATTTTACTACTACTCGATTATTACATATTCATGTTGCATATAATAACCTGCTTGCATGCATCAGAGATTTTATTTTATGACTGACGTTGTAATCATGGAATATTTTAGAGCATGATTTGTTATATTATACCCGTGTTCATAATATTTGCGAGTACATTCAAAGTACTCACTGGCTTGTCCCTGGCTATTGTCTTGGCCAGATTTCTTGCATGGAGAGGAGCGTTGCGATGACAGCCCCGGAACCTAAGCAACGGTGATAGCAGCCCCACGAAGATAGGAGTTAACCTGGTCAGCTGTTCCTGTGGGAAATGGAGTCCCATAGACGCTGATGTACCACAAACCGCTTCCGCCATCAACCACTAGCAACCTTATGTTGTACTCATAGGCCAGAATGGTCTTGTACTATATATTATGTATTTTTGCTTGGAGTTTCTGTATCAAGTTGGTGCCTCATCAACTAACAGTAATCCTGGGGCTGGTGAGCACAAAGGCCATTTTCTGGGAAATTAATACCCGGAAAACCGGTCGTGACACTAAAGGCATTCCACTCCTTTTTCGAGCCAATTTTCGGATCAAAGGAGCCCCGCTCCAGGAGGCTGAACCTGTCCAGGATTGGATACACAAGACTGAACCTTGCCGAGATGGGCGAGGCTATCACGGAGGAAGAAATCCTGGCTAATATCAAGGAGTTGGATGGATACAGTGCCCCGGCGCCCGATGGGTTTACGGGCTTGTTCTACAAGCGGTGTTGGCCCATAATCAAAGATGATCTAACAAGGGCTGTTCGGGCCGTGCAAGCAAACGCGTCGGCACACCTCCACCGGCTCAACCAGGCTACTATGATTCTCCTCCCAAAGAATGCAGAGGCCCTGACCGCAAAAGACTTCAGGCCCATTAGCCTTGTCTGTAGCTTCGCCAAGTTGATCAACAAGATTATGGCCACGAGGCTACAACGCCGGATGAATGAGCTCATCGGCCCCTGCCAGAACGCGCTTATCAAAGGGCGCTCCATCCATGACAATTTCTGTTACGTCAGCGGGCTAGCCAAGGCCCTCCGACGTGCAAAAACGCCGGTGCTAATGGTCAAATTCGACATTCAACGCGCCCTTGATACCATGTCATGGGAGCTCCTGCTTGAGCTGCTTGTTGCGAGAGGATTTGCGAGAGGATTCACCAACTGTCTGTCAGCTCTTCTCAGCTCCTCTTCGACAAGGATCCTTGTCAATGGTGATCTATCTGAACCGATCAATTTAGTGAAGGGGCTAAGGCAGGGAGACCCGCTATCACCGCTCCTGTTCGTGCTGGTCATGGACTGCCTTGCTATGCTCATCGACAAGGCGGTGACGGCCGAAATTCTAGGACCGATCGGCAAATAACAGCTGCCCTTCAGGCTTTCTCTGTATGCAGACGACACAATCTTGTTCATCAACCCATGCCACAAGGAGGTACTTGCACTGACACAAATTCTCAAGCTCTTCGGAGAAGCTACAGGCCTGCACACTAATTTTGCAAAATCTTCGATCTCCACTATCTGCTGCAACGGGATCGACCTCCAAGAACTTCTTGAAGACTTGGGCTGCCCCATCAAGGAGTTTCCTTGCACCTATCTGGGCATGCCACTAACGGACAAGAAACTGAAGAAGAATGACCTTCAGCCGATCTGCGACAAGCTCATTGCAAGGATGAAGGGTTGGAAGCTTGCCTTTCTTTCCCTTGATGGACGGCTAGATCTGGTCAGGACTGTGCTCTCGGCGATGCCGATCTTTCAAATGCTTGCCTTGATATTACCTGCTTGCCTGGCCAAGCTGATCGACAAGGTTCATCGTGGATTCCTCTGGGAGGGCAGTCAAGTGGCGGCCAGGGGCAAATGCCTGGTCAACTGGGGTACTGTTTGTCGGCCAAAGGAGTTCGGAGGGCTCGACATCATCAACCTGACAGCCCAAAGTCACGCCCTACGGATGAGGTGGCCGTGGCTCTCAGGGAACAACGGCAACAAGGCATGGCAGGGGCTGGATTTGCCTATCGACCCTTCAGTCAGATCACTATTCAACGCATCTGTTGACTTCCAGTTGGGCAAGGGTGACCGCATTCTCTTTTGGAAGGAGCCGTGGTTTAAGAGCATCAACCTACAGGATGCCTTCCCTGCGCTGTTTCAGCACACCAGGAAAAACCTCACCATTGCACAGGCCTTGGAGAACAACAGATGGATCCGACACCTCACAGCCAACCTCTCTGCTCAGGCGACGAGGGAGTTCTTGAAATTGTGGGAGGCAATCCAAAATATACGCTTAACACAAGAGCCCGATCGAGTTCAGTGGAAATGGATAGCAGAAGGCGTGTACACGATGAGATCGGCTTACAAGATTCAGTTTGAGGGCTGCACTCAACCATCGTGGGCTGCGTTCCTTTGGAAATCTGATGCATCGGGCAAATGCAAGCTTTTTGCGTGGTTGGCGCTGCTTGGACGCCGCAACACGGCCGACGTTCTTGCAAGGAAAGGCTGGCTTCACAATCCGTCTTGCTCTCTATGCAATGGGCCAATGGAGGATGTAGTGCACCTGCTAGCTTCCTGTCCCGTCTCCATCCGAATTTGGCACGACGTCATTGCTCGATGCAACCTTCATCCGGGCCTCGCTCCCGACTCCACCACACCTTCCCTGGTGCTTTGGATCGAGTAGTCCAATGGCATCATTTCTGCATCAGCAAAGAAGCCATGGAGCGCACTCGTACAGCTGGTTTGGTGGTTGATATGGAACGAACGCAACGCAAGGATATTCAGAAACCAACCATCGCCGCAGACGACTGTGGTGGAACGGATGATTGAAGAGGCAGCAGTTTGGAACAGGGCGGGACGGGGCAAGGTCATCTCCCTCCTCAACAGACCAAGAGAACCAGACTAGGAAATCTTAGTACAGGAAACGGAGATGGCATGTCCAACTAGTGGAGGACTGCACATGTAAAACTGCTGTAAATTAACTCTCTTCAAACCCCCCCAATATGAATGAAAAGCTGCTCCATCGGCACTTTGGTTAAAAATACAACTATTAGGGCATCTCCAGCGTCTGACCCGCAAATTTCCTCCCACACCTGTTCGCGGATAGGGGGGCAGTCCGCGGACACGGATGTGGGAGAACGTCATTCAACGCTAGCCGGATACATTTCAAACTCTTTTTCAACAAACCAGATTAAATTCATGCAAACACGGCCGGATTTCATATAAACATGATGGATTTCATACAAACGGGACGAAATTGTTTACATTTTGGACATAATTTAACTAAAAAGGTATAACTATGTGCACGTATGGTTGCGCGGAGCTCCACTCCAACAACACGGATACACTACACTAGTCTACGGTCGGCCATGGTGGATCCGTTTATCTTCCCCATGTCCGGCAGCTCGCTCACCGGACTGCCGGGAGCCCCGGAGGTATATGCTTCAGCGCAAAGGGCGGCTCGCTTCCCCACCGCTCATCGGAGTGGAACCTCTGGCTAATGCTTCAGCCGGAGGGGAAGGAGGCATGCCTTCGCTTCCCCGAAGCCCAGGTGGGGGTGACCATGGTCTGTGCTGAACAACAGGGCAACTCACAGGTTGTGCGAGCTGGCGACATGCCAGCGGTGGCCTTCATGGGACTCAAGTAGTGGCGGTCTCCCGTGTTCTACTTCTCCTCAATGATGGCGGCCGGCGCGGACGTGCGGGACACCGACTCATCGATGTCCGCACAGACAGCTTCTTTCTCTGCCGCCAGGTCGCGTTGACGGCGGATGGCGCAGTTGCGGGCATGGGAGGCGCGGTACGACACGGCTTTGTCCACGGCAGCGATGATGCCTGTGCCGCCGTGCTCCACCCGTGTCGGCCTGGAGCAACTCGCCACTCCTCCGCGAGCTGGCTTGGAGCGGCAACTTGTTCTGTCGGGCTAGGCGGGGGAGGTGGAGCAGGGGCCATCCTCGCTCGTATCCGGCGGGCTTGGCGGGCCACCCTGCCGGTTTTTATGCCGGAGAACTGCTCTCCCATCTCATCGGATGCCATCAAATGGGTGGAGAAAATGGAGGACGGATTAGAATGGGGAGCGGTGGAGTGGTGCGATTCTTTCCCGGTGTCTCGCCTCCTTTAAATAGCGGGCGGACGGGAGGAGCTTGCCCGGTGTTGTGTTACATGCCGGCCCGATCGTGAACGGACGTGTGACCGGAGTAGGTTTCTCGGCTTCCATGCGGATTAATGGAGGCGCCTGAAACACGGTGATGAGGCATGTTCAGCCGGGCATGCAGCGGGCGTCGCCCTCGGCCGGCACGCCGCTTCAATGGCGGAGGTAGTGAGAAGTCGTGTCTGCCCTGAGCCGTCTTCAATGTGGACCGGCGCTCTACAATGGCATGAATGCGGGCAGCTGGTGACGGGCGGGAAGCGTGTGCGGGAGGGCGAAGGGGCTTTTGGTGGGCCAGGGTAGTCAGAAGCGGGCGTGTCGCGTGTCCAGACTCCCGCAAAGCTCACCCACGGAAATCGCATCCGGACCGTGCCACGGACCGATACAGGACCGCATTGGATGGCTTCCGCGGTACGGACAACGCGCTCTAGACGGTTGCGGGAGGTTTACGGGTCGGTGTTAGAGATGCCCTGAGCTAGTATCCTCAAGTGCCCTCATGTATGTAGTAATCCCTTCTCCGGAAATACTTGTCAGAGAAATGGATAAAAATGAATGTATCTTGAACTAAAATACGTCTAGATACATGCATTTGTCCGACAAGTATTTTCGAACGGAGGGAGTACTGTTGAAATTTGTCTCGGTCCTTTTCTTTTTTCGCATTTGCCATTTCTCGTTGCCCGAGAGTAGAATTTGCGTTAGTTGATTTTGCAGTTGAGGAGAAAGAAGCCCCGAGCTCAAGAAGGGGATGTCGAGACCAGCCGCGATGTCACAGATCGCTAGGACCCTGTCAAAGACGGGGAGAAAAGGTCTTGCCAGAATAACGAACTCTACTCTCCCAAATAAACATTATGTTCCGAGCTTTTCTGAACAATGTTCACCATCTTTTTTAATAGAAATGATATTCTTTATTTGCTTTATTATGAAAATAAGCACTATTTCTTTAAAGAAGCATTACAAGCGGTTTTTAACCCCCGATCCCAAAAAAATCGGATACTAGGCGAGAAAATCACAATGAATTTAAATTTGATGTTAAATTTTCATAATTCCTTCCGAATCTAGTTGCAAGAATATCGATGAATTATATTTGCTTTCAAGTTGACACCATGATCCAATAATTTCAGAAACCCATTTACTAATTATTTGCATATCTCTCTAGGCCTAATTGGTCTTAGGGGAAAATCACGTGGTATTCAGTGTCCTCTCCACACTCTGATACCGGCAACCATGCCCACCCACGAGATTAGGTCTCTTTTCGGCAACTCCAATTCATGTTTAATAACATGCCATGTTGATAAACATAGTGTCATGTGATGCACAATTTAGGAAATACTTTGCTCTAAGAACTTTCCCACTAACTCTAAGCTACCAGGGTTCTGAATTAATCACCACGCTTGATGCACAAGGAGGGTCTAATTAAGCAAAGGTCTGGGAATCCAGGCCCCCCTCTATTCTTTCGCTTTAACAAATTGCCGCAAGAAACTAGTGGATCTTACTTTTCCCACCTTCTGACCACCAAAAAAACATGACTAAACACATTGAGCTGTCACACCTACCATCAGAGACCTTAAACACTCCCATGACATATATCGGCAAAGCTTGTGCAACTGATTTGACCATTACATCTTTCTCGCTGACAGATAAATAGTTGTCACCCCACCGCATTGTCTTTTACAAAGCTTCTCTTATAGATTTGTAACTTTTCCCTTACTCATCCATCCCTCTAGTGTTGGAAGACCGAGTTATTTTGCATTAACAACTTGCAAGATAAATAGTGCTGAACAAAACACTAGAACACTTCTCAGGATTTACCAGCTGGGCAATATGCAGTAACTGACTTGAAAGATGTCGATAGGTGTGCAATTAGGCCCTGGAACAAAGGGAAATCATAGGAGTTATAGAGGATAGGATTCTTGTACGAATTTGACGAAAAAGGGTTTCTCCCCGCTTTATATTATAAAGCAAAGCACCAACAACTAACATCCAAGGGTTCAAGGTTCAAGTACAACAAGATAAATAAAAGGCAAGTCTGGCTGGGGGCACATCCCAACAAACCCCAAACATAAGTAAGACTAGCTAATCCGGCTCCGGAGGTGGAGGCGGGAGCGGTGGCGCGAAGGAGGAGGCGATGGAGCGGAGAGCAGCGATGATGGCGTTGATGTCATCTCGGTGGCGCCGCTTGCTAAGCGTCCGCCAAAGCTGCAAGAAACGGCACATTTTGTAGATGGCGTTAGTAGTCCATAGGGGATCACATGCTCAATCACAAGTTTATTGCGCACATTCCAAAGCGTCCAAGCTAACACACTAATGGAAACCCAAAGGGGCGGCCGCATCAAGCTAGGAGAGTCAAGCGCCTCGCGGAATAGGTCGGGGAGGTTATCATGGCACCAATTGCCCCCAACCGCCTCGCGGAAGCAACTCCACAGGAAAATAGCGGCCGGGCAACAGAGGAAGATGTGGTTGGTGTCTTCCGGGACGTCACAGAGAGGACAAGTCCGTCACCCGGCCCATTGCGCTTAAGCACCTCCGTACCGGAGGGAAGGCGGCCACACACCCATTGCCAGAGGAAGATCTGAATCTTCAGTGGCACCTTAATCTCCCAAATGAGAGTCAACTCCCAAGGGCCAGGAGTGGCCACCAAGGCCTGGTATAAGGACCTAGTGGGAAAACGCCAATTGGGCTCTAAATGCCAGGACATGGCATCGGGTTCCAAGGAAGGAGAGTGTAAAGCAATGCATTCCAACAACTCCTCCCATTGGTCCTGTTCCTGGGGACCAAAAAGTATGTCTGAACGTCACTCATGAGAGGTTAGCTAGGGTCGCACCAACCATGAGCTGAGGAATGGCACATATAGTAAAGAGCAATTGGAATCGTTCGGCAAATGGCCTAGTGCCAGACCAACGGTCCAACCAGAAGAGCGTATTCGAGCCTGAGCCAATACTAAACGAGGAGTCTGTCCGCAGGACTGGCAGTAACTGGATGATCAACTGCCTGTACTGGGAACCGCCAATCCTAGGGGCGAAGGCAAGCGGCTGGCTCCGCAAGTATTTCCTGCGGATGATGTGGAGCCAGAGGCCTCCATCGCCGGTCTCAATACGCCATAGCCATTTAGATAGGAGGGAAATGTTCATTCTCTTAGATGAGATAACCCCAAGACCTCCTTGGTCTTTAACTTTGCAGATCTCAGACCACTCAACCACGTGGTATTTCTGCTTATTGCCCTTTCCAGCCCAGAAGAACTGGGATTGGTATTTGGCAATTTCCTGATGAAGGGATTCATGAAGACTATATAATCCCATCAGGAACATCAAAAGACTAATCATAGAGGAGTTGATAAGAACAACCCTCGCAGCCTTCGAGAGCCACCGACCCTGCCAAGGCTCCACATGATGTTGGACCTTGGATACTGCCGGCCGGAGGTCTTTCTCCTGGATCCGAGAATCACTAATCAGTAATCCGAGGTAGGTCATCGGGAAGGAGCCCAAATGGCAGTTGAGTCGGTTGGCAATGTGGAGAGCCTCCTCAGAAGAATACACTAAAACCATGACCTCACTCTTGGAGAAGTTAATGGTCAAGCCAGACATCTCCTGGAAGCAGAGTAGAAGGAACTTTAGGTGGGCAATATCCGCATCCGATCCTTCAACCATCAAGATCGTGTCGTTAGCGTACTACAGATGGGTCAGGCCGCCCCCAGGAATGAGGTGGGGGCAGATACCCCTAATATGCCCTGCTACCCTAGCCCGGTCTAGGACAGTAGCAAGGGCTTCAACCACTAGGTTGAAAAGGAAAGGGGAGATAGGGTCCCCTTGTCTAATGCCTTGTTCTGTAGGAAAATAAGGACCGACTGCCCCATTGATACTGATCACCGTGCGGCCACTAGACACGAGTTGCATGACACATGCAATCCAATGGGGGTCAAAGTGAAGGAAATATGCCCTAGAGGCAATAATAAAGTTATTATTTATTTCCTTAGTTCATGATAAATTTTTATTATTCATGCTAGAATTGTATTAACCAGAAACATGATACATGTGTGAATACATAGACAAACTTAATGTCACTAGTATGCCTCTACTTGACTAGCTCATTAATCAAAGATGGTTATGTTTCCTAACCTTAGACATGAGTTGTCATTTGATTAACGGGATCACATCATTAGAAGAATGATGTGATTGACATGACCCATTCCGTTAGCTTAGCACTTGATCGTTTGGTATGTTTCTATTGCTTTCTTCATGACTTATACATGTTCCTACAACTATGAGATTATGCAACTCCCGTTTACCGGAGGAACACTTTGTGTGCTACCAAACGTCACAACGTAACTGGGTGATTATAAAAGAGCTCTACATGTGTCTCCAAAGGTACACATTGAGTTGGCGTATTTCAAGATTAGGTTTTGTCACTCCGATTGTCGGAGAGGTATCTCTGGGCCCTCTTGGTAATGCACATCACTATAAGCCTTGCAAGCAATGTAGCTAATAAGTTAGTTACGGAATGATGCATTATGGAACGAGTAAAGAGACTTGCCGGTAACAAGATTGAACTAGGTATTGGATACCGACGATCAAATCTCAGGCAAGTAACATACCAATGACAAAGGGAACAACGTATGTTGTTATGCGGTTTGATCGATAAAGATCTTCGTAGAATATGTAGGAGCCAATATGAGCATCCAGGTTCTGCTATTGGTTATTGACCGGAAACGTATCTCGGTCATGTCTACATAGTTCTCGAACCCGTAGGTCCGCAAGCTTAAGGTTTCGATGACAGTTATATTATGAGTTTATGAGTTTTGATGTACCGAAGGTTGTTCGGAGTCCCGGATGTGATCACGGACATGACGAGGAGTCTCGAAATGGAGACATGAAGGTTGATATATTGGAAGCCTATATTTGGATATCGGAAGTGTTCCGGGTGAAATCGGGATTTTACCGGAGTACCGAGGGGTTACCGGAACCCCCCGGGGGCTTAATGGGCCATAGTGGGCCTCAGTGGAGAAGAGGAGAGGCGGCCAGGGCTGGGCCGCGCGCCCCTCCCCCCTAGTCCGAATAGGACAAGGAGAGGGGGGCGGCGCCCCCCCCCTTTCCTTCCTCTCTCTCCCTCCTCTTTCCCCCCTTCTCCAAGTCCAACAAGGAAAGGAGGGAGTCCTACTCCCGGTGGGAGTAGGACTCCCCATGGCGCGGCTCCTCCCTGGCCGGCCACCCCCTCCCCCCTTGCTCCTTTATATACGGGGGCAGGAGGGCACCTCTAGACACAACAATTGATGTCTTGATCTCTTAGCTGTGTGCGGTGCCCCCCTCCACCATAGTCCTCCTCGATAATATTGTAGCGGTGCTTAGGCGAAGCCCTGCGATGGTAGAACATTAAGATCGTCAACACACCGTCGTGCTGACAGAACTCTCCCTCGACACTCGGCTGGATCAGAGTTCGAGGGACGTCATCGAGCTGAACGTGTGCTAGAACTCAGAGGTGTCATAGTTTAGGTGCTTGATCGGTCGGGCCGTGAAGACGTACGACTACATCAACCGTGTTGTTCTAACGCTTCCTCTTTCGGTCTACAAGGGTATGTGGACACACTCTCCCCTCTCGTTGCTATGCATCACCATGATCTTGCGTGTGCGTAGGATTTTTTTTTGAAATTACTATGTTCCCCAACAGTGGCATCCGAGCCTAGGTTTTATGCGTTGATGTTATATGCACGAGTAGAACACAAGTGAGTAGTGGGCGATACAAGTCATACTGCTTACCAGCATGTCATACTTTAGTTCGGCGGTATTGTTGGATGAAGCGGCCCAGACCGATATTACGAGTACGCTTACGCGAGACTGGTTCTACCGACGTGCTTTGCACATAGGTGGCTGGCGGGTGTCAGTTTCTCCAACTTTAGTTGAACCGAGTGTGGCTACGCCCAGTCCTTGAGAAGGTTAAAACATCACTAACTTGACGAACTATCGTTGTGGTTTTGATGCATAGGTAAGAACGATTCTTGCTCAGCCTATAGCAGCCATGTAAAATTTGCAACAACAAAGGAGAGGACGTCTAACTTGTTTTTGCAGGGCATGTTGTGATGTGATATGGTCGAGACATGATGCTATATTTTATTGTATGATATGATCATGTTTTGTAACCGAGTTATCGACAACTGGCAGGAGCCATATGGTTGTCGCTTTATTGTATGAAATGCAAGCGCCCTGTAATTGCTTTACTTTATCACTAAACGGTAGCGATAGTCGTGGAAGCAATAGATGGCGAAACGACAACGATGCTACGATGGAGATCAAGGTGTCGCGCCGGTGACGATGGTGATCATGACGGTGCTTCGAAGATGGAGATTACAAGCACAAGATGATGATGGCCATATCATATCACTTATATTGATTGCATGTGATGTTTATCCTTTATGCATCTTATCTTGCTTTGATTGATGGTAGAATTTTAAGATGATCTCTCACTAAATTATCAAGAAGTGTTCTCCCTGAGTATGCACCGTTGCGAAAGTTCTTCGTGTTGAGACACCATGTGATGATCAGGTGTGATAGGCTCTACGTTCAAATACAACGGGTGCAAAAACAGTTGGCACGCGGAATACTCAGGTTAAACTTGACGAGCCTAGCATATACAGATATGGCCTCGGAACACGGAGACCGAAAGGTCAAACGTGAATCATATAGTAGATATGATCAACATAGTGATGTTCACCATTGAAAACTACTCCATCTCACGTGATGATCGGACATGGTTTAGTTGATTTGGATCACGTGATCACTTAGATGACTAGAGAGATGTCTGTCTAAGTGGGAGTTCTTTAGTAATATGATTAATTGAACTTAAATTTATCATGAACTTAGTACCCGATAGTATTTTGCATGTCTATGTTGATTGTAGATAGATGGCTCGTGTTGTTGTTCCGTTGAATTTTAATGCGTTCCTTGAGAAAGCAAAGTTGAAAGATGATGGTAGCAATTACACGGACTGGGTCCGTAACTTGAGGATTATCCTCATTGCTACACAGAAGAATTACGTCCTGGAAGCACCGCTGGGTGCCAGGCCTGCTGCAGATGCAACTGACGATGTTAAGAATGTCTGGCAGAGCAAAGCTGATGACTACTCAATAGTTCAGCGTGCCATGCTTTACGGCTTAGAACCGGGACTTCAACAATGTTTTGAACGTCATGGAGCATATGAGATGTTCCAGGAGTTGAAGTTAATATTTCAAGCAAATGCCCGGATTGAGGGATATGAAGTCTCCAATAAGTTCTATAGCTGCAAGATGGAGGAGAATAGTTCTGTCTTGAACACATACTCAAAATGTCTGGGTATAATAATCACTTGATTCAACTGGGAGTTAATCTTCCTGATGATAGTGTCATTGATAGAATTCTTCAATCACTGCCACCAAGCTACAAGAGCTTCGTGATGAACTATAATATGGAAGGGATGGACAAGACTATTCCCGAGCTCTTCGCAATGCTAAAGGCTACGGAGGTAGAAATCAAAAAGGACCATCAAGTGTTGATGGTCAATAAGACCACCAGTTTCAAGAAGAAGGGCAAAGGGAAAAAGAAGGGAAACTTCAAGAAGAACAGCAAACAAGTTGCTGCTCAAGAGAAGAAACCCAAGTCTGGACCTAAGCCTGAGACTGAGTGCTTCTACTGCAAGCAGACTGGTCATTGGAAGCAGAACTGCCCCAAGTATTTGGCGGATAAGAAGGATGGCAAGGTGAACAAAAGTATATGTGATATACATGTTATTGATGTGTACCTTACTAATGCTCGCAGTAGCACCTGGGTATTTGATATTGGTTCTGTTGCTAATATTTGCAACTCGAAACAGGGACTATGAATTAAGTGAAGATTGGCTAAGGACGAGGTGACGATGCGCGTGGGAAATGGTTCCAAAGTTGATGTGATCGCAGTCAGCACGCTAACTCTACATCTACCTTCGGGATTAGTTTTGGACCTGAATAATTGTTATTTGGTGCCAGCGTTGAGCATGAACATTATATCTGGATCTTATTTGATGCGAGACGGTTATTCATTTAAATCATAGAATAATGGTTGTTCTATTTATATGAGTAATATCTTTTATGGTCATGCACCCTTGAAGAGTGGTCTATTTTTATTAAATCTCGATAGTAGTGATACACATATTCATAATGTTGAAGCCAAAAGATGCAGAATTGATAATGATAGTGCAACTTATTTGTGGCACTGCCGTTTGGGTCATATTGGTGTAAAACGCATGAAGAAACTCCATACTGATGGACTTCTGGAATCACTTGATTATGAATCATTTGGTACTTGCGAACCGTGCCTCATGGGCAAGATGACCAAAACGCCGTTCTCCGGAACTATGGAGCGAGCAACTGTTAGAATCATACATACCGATGTATGTAGTCCAATGAATGTTGAGGCTCGCGGTGGGTATCATTATTTTCTCACCTTCACAGATGATTTGAGCAGATATGGGTATATCTACTTAATGAAACACAAGTCTGAAACATTTGAAAAGTTCAGAGAATTTTAGAGTGAAGTGGAAAATCATCGTAACAAGAAAATAAAGTTTCTACGATCTGATCGTGGAGGAGAATATTTGAGTTACGAGTTTGGTTTACATTTGAAACAATGCGGAATAGTTTTGCAACTCACGCCACCGGGAACACCACAACGTAATGGTGTGTCCGAACGTCGTAATCGTACTTTAGTAGATATGGTGCGATCTATGATGTCTTTTACTGATTTACCGCTATCGTTTTGGGGTTATGCTTTAGAGACAGCCGCATTCACGTTAAATAGGGCACCATCAAAATCCGTTGAGATGATGCCTTATGAACTGTGGTTTGGCAAGAAACCAAAGTTGTCATTTCTTAAAGTTTGGGGCTATGATGCTTATGTGAAGAAACTTCAACCAGATAAGCTCGAACCCAAATCGGAGAAATGTGACTTCATAGGATACCCAAAAGAGACTATTGGGTACACCTTCTATCACAGATCTGAAGGCAAGACTTTTGTTGCTAAATTCGGATCCTTTCTAGAGAAGGAGTTTCTCTCGAAAGAAGTGAGTGGGAGGAAAGTAGAACTTGATGAGGTAACTGTACCTGCTCCCTTATTGGAAAGTAGTTCATCACAGAAACCGATTCATGTGACAACTACACCAATCAGTGAGGAAGCTAATGATATTGATCATGAAACTTCAGATCAAGTTACTACCAAATCTCGTAGGTCAACCAGAATAAGATCCGCACCAGAGTGGTACGGTAATCCTATTATGGAAGTCATGTTACTTGACCATGACGAACCTACGAACTATGAGGAAGCGATGATGAGCCCAAAATTCCGCAAAATGGCTTGAGGCCATGAAATCTGAGATGGGATCCATGTATGAGAACAAAGTATGGACTTTGGTTGACTTGCCCGATGATCGGCAAGCCATCGAAAATAAATGGGTCTTCAAGAAGAAGACTAACGCTGATGGTAATGTAACTGTCTACAAAGCTCGACTTGTTGCAAAAGGTTTTCGACAAGTTCAAGGGGTTCACTATGATGAGACTTTCTCACCCGTAGCGATGCTTAAGTCTGTCCGAATCATGTTAGCAATTGCCGCATTTTATGATTATGAAATATGGCAAATGGATGTCAAAACTGCGTTCCTGAATGGATTTCTGGAAGAAGAGTTGTATATGATGCAACCAGAAGGTTTTGTTGATCCAAAAGATGCTAACAAAGTGTGCAAGCTCCAGCGATCCATTTATAGACTGGTGCAAGCCTCTCGGAGTTGCAATAAGCGCTTTGATAGTGTGATCAAAGCATATGGTTTTATACAGACTTTTGGAGAAGCCTGTATTTACAAGAAAGTGAGTGGGAGCTCTGTAGCATTTCTGATATTATATGTAGACGACGTATTGTTGATTGGAAATGATATAGAATTTCTGGATAGCATAAAGGGATACTTGAATAAAAGTTTTTCAATGAAAGACCTCGGTGAAGCTGCTTACATATTGGGCATCAAGATCTATAGAGATAGATCAAGACGCTTAATTGGACTTTCACAAAGCACATACCTTGATAAAGTTTTGAAAAAGTTCAAAATGGATCAGGCAAAGAAAGGGTTATTGCCTGTATTACAAGGTATGAAGTTGAGTCAGACTCAATGCCCGAACACAGCAGAAGATAGAGAGAAAATGAAAGATGTTCCCTATGCTTCAGCCATAGGCTCTATCATGTATGCAATGTTGTGTACCAGACCTGACGTATGCTTAGCAATAAGTTTAGCAGAGAGGTACCAAAGTAACCCAGGAGTGGATCACTGGACAGCGGTCAAGAATATCCTGAAATAGCTGAAAAGGACTAAGGATATGTTTCTCGTTTATGCAGGTGACAAAGAGCTAGTCGTAAATGGTTACGTCGATGCAAGCTTTGACACTGATCCAGACGATTCTAAATCGCAAACTGAATACGTGTTTATATTGAACGGTGGAGCTGTCAGTTGGTGCAGTTCTAAACAAAACGTCGTGGCGGGATCTACATGCGAAGCGGAGTACATAGCTGCTTCGGAAGCAGCAAATGAAGGAGTCTGGATGAAGGAGTTCATTTCCGATCTAGGTGTCATACCTAGTGCATCGGGACCAATGAAAATCTTCTGTGACAATACTGGTGCAATTGCTTTGGCAAAGGAATCCAAATTTCACAAGAGGACCAAGCACATCAAGAGACGCTTCAATTCAATCCGGGACCAAGTCCAGGTGGGAGACATAGAGATTTGCAATATACATACGGATCTGAATGTTGCAGACCCATTGACTAAGCCTCTTCCACGAGCAAAACATGATCAACACCAAGGCTCCATGGGTGTTAGAATCATTACTGTGTAATCTAGATTATTGACTCTAGTGCAAGTGGGAGACTGAAGGAAATATGCCCTAGAGGCAATAATAAAGTTATTATTTATTTCCTTATTTCATGATAAATGTTTATTATTCATGCTAGAATTGTATTAACCGGAAACATGATACATGTGTGAATACATAGACAAACTTAATGTCACTAGTATGCCTCTACTTGACTAGATCATTAATCAAAGATGGTTATGTTTCCTAACCATAGACATGAGTTGTCATTTGATTAATGGGATCACATCATTGGAAGAATGATGTGATTTACATGACCCATTCCGTTAGCTTAGCACTTAATCGTTTAGTATGTTGCTATTGCTTTCTTCATGACTTATACATGTTCCTACAACTATGAGATTATGCAACTCCCGTTTATCGAGGAAAACTTTGTGTGCTACCAAACGTCACAACGTAACTGGGTGATTATAAAGGAGCTTTACAGGTGTCTCCAAAGGTACATGTTGAGTTGGCGTATTTCGAGATTAGGTTTTGTCACTCCGATTGTCAGAGAGGTGACTCTGGGCCCTCTCGGTAATGCACATCACTATAAGCCTTGCAAGCAATGTAGCTAATAAGTTAACTACGGAATGATGCATTATGGAACGAGTAAAGAGAATTGCCGGTAACGAGATTGAACTAGGTATTGGATACCGGCGATCAAATCTCGGGCAAGTAACATACCGATGACAAAGGGAACAACGTATGTTGTTATGCGGTTTGACCGATAAAGATCTTTGTAGAATAATTAGGAGCCAATATGAGCATCCAGCTTCCGCTATTGGTTATTGACCGGAAACGTGTCTCGGTCATGTCTACATAGTTCTCGAACACGTAGGGTCCGCAAGCTTAAAGTTTCAATGACAGTTATATTATGAGTTTATGAGTTTTGATGTACTGAAAGGTTGTTCGGACTCCCGGATGTGATCAAGGACATGACGAGGACTCTCGAAATGGTTGAGAAGTGAAGATTGATATATTGGAAGCCTATATTTGGATATCGGAAGTGTTCCGGGTAAAATCGGGATTTTACCGGAGTACCGAGGGGTTACCGGAACCCCCCCGGGGGCTTAATGGGCCATAGTGGGCCTTAGTGGAGAAGAGGAGAGGAGAGCCGCGCGCCCCTCCCCCCTAGTCCGAATAGGACAAGGAGAGGAGGGCGCCCCCCCTTTCCTTCCTCTCTCTCTCCCTCCTCTTTCCCCCCTTCTCCAAGTCCAACATGGAAAGGAGGGAGTCCTACTCCCGGTGGGAGTAGGACTCCCCATGGCGCGCCTCCTCCCTGGACGGCCGCCCCCTTGCCCCTTGCTCCTTTATATACGGGGGCAGGGGGCACCTCTAGACACAACAATTGATCTCTTGATCTCTTAGTCGTGTGTGGTTCCCCCCTCCACCATAGTCCTCCTCGATAATATTGTAGCGATGCTTAGGCGAAGCCCTACGACGGTAGAACATCAAGATCGTCACCACACCGTCATGCTGACGGAACTCTCCCTCGACACTCGGCTGGATCGGAGTTCGAGGTACGTCATCGAGCTGAACGTGTGCTAGAACTCGGAGGTGCCTTAGTTTCGGTGCTTGATCGGTTGGGTCGTGAAGACGTACTACTACATCAACCGCGTTGTTCTAACGCTTCCGCTTTCGGTCTACGAGGGGTACGTGGACACACTCTCCCCTCTCGTTGCTATGCATCACCATGATCTTGCGTGTGCGTAGGATTTTTTTATATTACTACGTTCCCCAACACAAAGCCGCGCCGCATCATAACTTCCCGGAGGAAGGACCAATGCACCGTATCATAGGCCTTGTGAAAGTCAATTTTGAAGAACACCGCTCGGTGGTGCCTTCGCTTGACTTCGTGGAGAACCTCATAAAAAACGAGGACCCCATCCAAGATGAATCGCCCCTTGGTGAAGGCCGATTGGTTAGGACAGTGCAGCCTAGGGGCAATCAGGGCTGCCCTAGTGGCATACCCTTTGGCAAGGATGCGGAAAATCATGTTGATAACCGTGATCGACCGGAACTGCCTAATATCCGCCGCCCCCAGGACCTTCGGGATAAGCGAGATGATCCCATAGTTCAGCCGAGAGATGTCCAAGGTTCCTCTAGCAAACTCGAGGAACAATGCAAGTACGTCGCGCTTGATGGTATGCCAAAATACATGGAAGAAGCGAACTGGCAAACCATCAGGTCCTGGGGCAGAGGACGGATTCATAGCCTTGATAAAGGCCTCTACCTCGGCCTCCTCGAATGGGGCCAACAAGGCATCATTCTCCTGAGGAGAAACAAGCTGGTCTCCGACCCAAAAGTTGTTAGCCAGGGTGATGCCACCTCTGGGGCGCCCCGCGAACAGCGCCTTATAGAACCCATCTACATGACTTCGGAGCTCGTCTGGGTCTTGGATCATGCGATCCCCGTCCCGAAGAAGGGGGGGCGTACATCGCCTACGGCAGCCATTCGCAATAGCCTAGAAATAGGCTGTATTGGCATCACCAAAGAGGATCCACTTCATGGATCCTTGCTTCCTCCAATATTTCTCCTTGGAGTAGATATCCATCAGCGTGTCCTCAAGGCTATACCGAAGTGCCCACTCGTTCGGGGAGAGGCCGGCACCATCAGCACGCAAGTCTAAAGCCTCGATCTCAGCCAGGATTGAACCCTTCTGGATCCGAAGATCCCTGCCTATATTCGCACCCCAACCCTTCATAAATGGTCTGGAACGCTTGGCGAGATGGTGTCATTCGTCCATCACAGACATAGCTCTGTGTGGCTCGGCTATGGCCGCGTCCCAGTGCTCCTTCACCACAGGGATGAAACCCTCCTGATGAAGCCAGGAAGTCTCAAACCGGAACCGAGGAGGAGGACGGGGGCACTCGTCAACCGAGGACAGCAAGAGTGGGACATGGTCGGAGCCAATGCGCGTGACCTCCTGAAGGGTGGCTAAGGGGAACCTAAGTTCCCATTCTAGGGAGATAAACACCCGATCAAGGACACTCTGAGTGGGGGCCACCTGTCTATTAGTCCAGGTGAATCTGGCCCCCACTCTATCAAGCTCATGGAGACCGAGAGCCGCAACCCAGTCGTTAAAGCGCTGAATGCTGGGAAGGTCAACCCTCGCATTATTTTTATCAGCAGTGGAACGAAGGAGGTTGAAGTCTCCTCCCACCACCACCGGGAGGGAGGCAGAACCTATCTTGAGACGGATCTCCTCAAGAAAGGTCGGGGATCATCGGTGGTCAGCAGGGCCATAAACAACTATCACCTCCCACTTGAAGTTAACAGCTCGTTCCCAGACCTCCATGCTGACATAGAATTCACCGCGGTCCATGGATCCGACCTCAAAGGTGGTATCCTTCACACCAAGAAGGATACCACTGGAGTGACCAGCCACTCCACTAGATGGCAACCAGTGCCATGCAAACAAATGCCTACTAAGGCCCTCTAACTCTGCCAGAGAGAATTCAGTGCGCATTGTCTCCTGGATCGCCATAATGTCAATGGCTTCCTCACGCGTGTATTCAATCAACTGTCAGCATCGGCCATCATGGCCGAAGCCACGCAGGTTCCAGAAGAGCGCACACATTTATTCCGCAACCGGGTCCACTCTGGACCCGACGGTGGTTGAGGTGCTAAGGGCACAACGAAGTTGGGTGGTGCAGGATCGAGTTCGTCCCCTAATCTCATCTGGAGGTAATTCCGAGATCTCGCGACGGCCCACAGGTGAGGAATGGGGGCATCCCCACCCTTGGCCATGGCGGCTGCCCGGGCTCGAGCAGCCGCGAGGCGGCCCTCGAGGATTTCCCTCGCCTGAAGGGACGCAATCTGTTCTAAAGTGGGGCCCTTCTCCCCGCGGAAGACAATCGCAGAGTCCGCCACCATTTTAGCGAGATGTCCCAAGGGGACACCCGCTAACACCGAGAACGACACATCACAAGGTTCATCATCAACAGAAGAGGGGGCAGCATTAGAGGACGGACCTGCATCGAGGTTACGAGCCGCAGCCCGACAGAGGGCCTTCTCCACCGCGTTTGGAGAAGTCCCGCCTGCCCGGGAGGCCGAGCCCATGCGGGAGCTCTTACGCGCAAACGAATGAGGCGACGATGCTGATCGGGGACGCCCTGTGGCGCGAGGCAGACAGGTGGCAGGGGGGTCCTGCTCGAGCTCGGGAGCCGGCAGCTCCGAGGCCGACTCCGCCACGGGATCAACAGCAGCAGGAGCAGAAGGGGGCGGAGGCACCGGCGACGCGATCTAGGGAGAGAACGGTGGGTAGACAGCCAGCCCCACGGAGCTCGCATCACTCCCGCCCTCATCACCAGAGGACAGCACCGGGGAGGATAGGAGTAGTGCAAGAGAGGAGCCCAAAGGGATGGTCAACTCCGCCTCGAGCATAGCCGCAATGGCCTCCAAGTCCTCTCCCTCCTCAAGGGGCTCAGTCTGGGCGACAGGTCCAGACCCGACCGGCCCCAGAAACCGACCAGCCGCGGGACGGGCCGAAGGTCCATCGTGAGTCGGCGAGTCCTTAACCTCGTCCTCGGAACTGGGGGAGCTGCTACGGCTGCAACGGTGATGGCGGTCAGCATTGTCGCCACCACCACTGTCACGGCCGGGGTCAGAGCCACCACCATCCGTAGGGCCCAAAGGAGCAGCAGAAGGGGCCTCCTCGAACGAGATGTGAAGGTCATACCCAATGTCGTTGAAGAAGATGCGGAGTGTCGTTTGGAGCTTCGTTGGGTCGGGGGTCTTGACTCTGGCACGCACAACAGGCCCACGAATAAGAGAGGCCGCGTCAACCTCCATGACCTTGCCGAGGAGACGGGACATGTTGTGGATGACGCGCTCCTTCCTGGCGATGGGCGGGAGGCCGCAGATCTGAATCCACACGGAGGTGAGAACCGCCACCGCCGAGGGATCAACTGTAGGCACTAAGGTGTTGACTGTGAGTTTGTTGAGGGCGAGGGTGAGCTCGGTGCTGTGGGTGTCGTATCGGAGGCTGACCGGGTCGGGGAAGACCGCCGTGAACTCATGGTCAGAGATCAGGGTCACCTCCCAATCCCAATCCGGGCGGAAGAGGTGGCAGAGCTCATCATAGATGATCGAAGGTGAGGTCGCCTTTTCCCCCAGGATCGAGATAAGAGCCATCAG
>NC_041387.1:66325831-66333280 GCF_002162155.2 Triticum dicoccoides | reverse complement strand
AGGGCGTAGCCAAAGAGCATGAGTTCCCCATCCCCCGCAGAGTCCGGGCAGAGCACCGCCGGGTGGTTAGCCCGCTGGCACTTGAAGCAGGTGGGGGTTGCTTGCAATCCACCTGGCAGTGCCTTCCTTCGGTACCATTTGGAACATAGGAATTGCTATCCTACATTCCTTTCAAATTCCTATGAAATGAGCTATTTCAAAGAAATTTTGGAGGAAAATTTCTTCCCTTAGGGCCTCTTTGATTCACATGATTGCAAAAACACAGGAATAGGAAAAATATTGGAAAACTATAGGAATGCAAGTGTAAAACAGAGGATTGAAAAACAGAGGAAAAGTAGAGGAATATGAAACAAATCGAACGTTTGAAATGCAGGAACTGAAAACGAAGGAATGCATTATTTAGTAGAGAAACCATGCACCACTCCAAACTGGGCTAGACACAAGCCATGCACCGAACTCACACAGGCTCTGTACTTGCACAGGCCTTTTCATTGGAACACGTTCACGGAAAGCATTTGTTGAGTCACGAGAGGAATTTGGTATGCAGCTTTGTCCCTCTTGCCTCGGTCTTCGTGTAAAAAAGAGGTCCGACTCAATGTTTCACTTCCTGCAAAATCATAGAAAATCAACAGTGTTCCTCTGGATCGCAACAGTGTTCCTCCGGACTGGTTCCTGCAAATCAAATGGTGCTACAGTAGCAAATCCTATGGAATGAGCATTCCTGCGTTTTTCCTATGAAAAATCCTTCAAATCAAAGGAGGCCTTAAACTTTGTTTCTACAATTCCTGTATTTTTTCTGCATGACATCCAAATGACAATTTTGCAGTATTCTTGTGGTTTTAGTTTTGTAGAAATCTAGGACACATGACACCTCAATTCGTGTACTTTATATTCCTACATTTTGAACTCATGTGTTCGAGACAGGGCCATCCCAAAAGATTGATCAAACAAAGGACCTACCAAAGATTGTTTTGGTTACATCACTCGACCCCGCAGGCTATATATACCACATAGGTCTAAAGCACAAATTTGCACTATCTTTATCCCCGGCAAATCATCATGCATAGCCTTTCGTTTCAAAACTCTCTCAAGCGTTCCTTAAATCTCTCTCTCTCTCTCCCTCTCTCTCTCTCAAACGGTTATTCTGGATTCACGCTATAACATACTTTATGTCAGCCGCGCAAGATAAGATCGAAGTGAGATCATGCACATAGACATCTAATTAATAACACCACTCTTTAGTTCACTTTGTTCCTAGATCTCGCAACGAGGGGCCATATAATTCGTGACATGTACATATCCCTATTTTTATTACTACTCGTGACTAGATATGCAACGTGGACTTTGGATTTGTCAATTGATGAGAGACAAGAATGTGGCCAGTTGAGCTAACGTATTTTTGTAGTTCAATTTCACACTGAATTTATGTCATCTGCTCTGGCGCAGAGAAGCCGTAAAAGGGTGTTAGAAAAATGGCAGTGGCAAATGCTCTTGTCGCCCTCTTGCTAAAAGCGCAATGGAAAGTGAACTGAAGATAAGAGTGACTGTGTAAAGAACTTCCGGTCGATAGATATGCATGACCAACCGTTCATCGTGTTTAACTACTACTTCATCCGTTCCTAAATATTCGTCTTTTTAGAGATTTCAACAAGTGACTACATACAAAGTAAAATGAATGAATCTACATTCTAAAATATGTCTACATACATTCATATGTAGTCCATTTAAATGTATAGAAAGACAAATATTTAGAAACGGAGGGAGTACTTGACAGTGGTTTATTTATGTAAATGCCCATTGATTCGTATACATGGTGCGTCATGGTGCATGCTCTCTTGTCGTCAAAATAGGAGACTAAGCTTGTACATCTGTACTCTCCCCAGAATTAAGTGCAAGTAAAGTGCGTCAAAGTTTTTCTTAATAAGGTGGTAAGGTGCATCAATAAGAGCAGTCAACATCCAAAGTAAGAAAGCTTTTAATCGTTACAAAAGAAAAGTATAATTGTAAATGTCAAGGAGGCTACTTTTTTGTGTTCAATTATGTTAATCAAGTGTGTGCTGTCTAAGTGCTCAATTCATGGTTAAGCGAAAAATGACCACTTCAATACCGTACTATTCCCTATGCATGTAAAAGCCGAAACATTACTTATTGCCCCCATAACCGTATAACAATTGTTCTATGGTATTTTCCCAAAAATATGTATAAAAGGAGTATTATATACAAGGAGAATGGAAGAACCAAGGAAATAAAATCTAGCTAAACAAGAAAGCAAACAGAAGGCTATGCAATTGATTCGGTGTGCCTTTTTCGAGTACTATAGAAAATGGCACAACTCACGGTTGAAAAACATAACTACGGTCGGTTTTGTATATATACCGAAAAAGGGTTTTCCCCGCTTTATATAAAGCAACCATCACAGATTACATCCGATAGACCGAACAACGCACACAAAGCACACACCCAAGGCAAGATACAAAGGTGTCGGGCACCAACACACCACCCCACCGACAACACAATAGAGAGGTGAACCGGACAACAACGAAGCCAGGCCTCCAAAGCGGTGCCTCCAAGAAGGGTACGACCATGGATAGCCGCCACCGCCCGATCTGCGAAGATCAGGATTCACCCGGAGCAAGGCGACAAGAGTGGGAACGCCTCGACGGAGCCTTCAGGAAGGGTACGGCGTCAATGGTCGCCGCCACCGTCGGCCAGTCAAAGGACTGGGCAAGTGGTGTACCCCGGCGCCCACACCCTACTGTTGCACCCTAACTCCGTCAACCACCCGCAACCACGCCACCCGCGAGGCCATGGTTGCCCGCCCGCACGCTCCGCCCACAAACGCCGTGCTTCCCGCCGCCAGAGCCGCCGCCCTGCAACCAGACAACCCCGAGACCTACAGAAAGGACCCGGCTTTGGACCAACCGACGGCCCTCGATCGACAGATCCACCCGCACACGCTCCGCTGGAAGACCTACGCCAACCCGCCCAGGGCCCAGGAACGGGGGAGAAAGGAGAGCGGACAAATCCGGACCGGCACACCCCATACCGGCGCCAGGTGACGCGACCACAACGAGGCCACCCATCCCTCCAATCGAGATCTCCGCTGAACACGAGGAAAGGGGGAGGAGGAGGAGCGGACGCATCCGGACCAGGAAACTGTGCCGGCGACAGGTGGCGCGACCGCATCGAGGCGACCTGTCCCTTCTACCAAGCTCCCCCGCGAGCACCCCCGTGTCGCCCCACCATGGTAGCTGGCACATATCTCTGCGAGGCCATCCGCAACCGCGAGCCTCCCGATGAGGGAAACCAAATCGACCCGCCACAACAGCCAAGGTAGCTCACCAGGGAGGCCCTCCCGCGCCGAGCGCCGCCATCCAGCCGCAAGGGCCCGACTAGATGAGGGCCACCCACCACCACAGCTGCCGCGCCGCCCCATCACCATCGCGCTCCGGCGAGAGGGCCGCCCGCAGCCTGCAGCGACAGGGGCGGATCTGGACGCCCCAAAGCCGCCGCGTCGTCACCACCCGCTGGCCTGCAGCACCAGCACTGCAGTGCCACCACACCCCACCAACAGAATGCCTCGGCAGAGGGCGGCCGCCCGCAGCCAAGTGCGCCCACAACCCGCGCCTCGTGCCGGACGGATCTGAGTGCTGCCGCCAAAGACGCCCACGCCATCCCCGGCCTGCACGCGCGCACCACCACCGCGCCGCCAGCCCGCACCTCAGCGCCGATGAACCGCCGCGCCGCCGCGCCCGCCGCCAAGCGCTGCATCCGCGACCAGTCGCCGCATCCCGCGTCGAAGCCGCCGTGCGAGGAGACGAAGAACCCCGCCGCCGCCGGCGACGACCCGACCGCGCCCTCGGGCGGCGGCAAGGGAGGAGGAGAGTAGAGGGGAGACCCGGCGGCGGTGGCTACGACGTCCTCTCGGTCGCGCGCGGGGCGACGCGAGAAGGAGGGGAGGGGAAAGTTTTCTCTACTGTGGCATTCAGATGCTCAGAACCTTTATAGACGTTGAATCTTTTAGGTCTGTCCATGTCCCCGTCCGTAATGCTTCTAGATCTCACTCATGAACTTCTTTCAGTTAGTTGATCTCCCTCATGATCTGCTTCGTCGATATGTAAGGGTACCCTGTTGAAAACAGTTGCCTAGTTTAAGGGTTGCTATGGCCATGAGCCCCCTTTTGTTTCATTCTAGAAGGATCGTCGACTCGTCGTAGGACATGAACATGGGTTCCAACTTCCAACCCAACTTCCTCTCCTCTCAGAGAACTTTCAACTCGGGTCACCAAGTAAAAGGTACACACGATATTCCTTATTTTCTCCTCACCTGCTGCTTTTAACCAGTGTGGTGTATGTGCCCACTGGTCTGGCAACAAGTGCGCACTCAATTTGCACTAGAGACGAATACGTGTTGAACTAAATCTCATCAGCTGCCAAAGTTGCCTTGATTACCGCGGGCCTACCACCAATTAGTCACGATATAATCAATAAACAAAATTGGGGAAAAAGATGGAAGCTGCGCGTGCTTAAAATTGATCATGCATGTCTAACATTTTTTTTCCTGGAATGTCAACATATCCGAGGAAGGTCTAAAGCGCTGGTGTGTGATTATCCTACTGGCTAATTTATCCAGCTAATCATATATGAGATGCAATTTGTTTTAAGAAAACGCAAACCTTGTCCAATTGTTTAAACCGGCAGGGGATCAAGGTATGAAATCAGTAGAGTATTCAGATCGCCAGCTAATATCATCAGTGGTTACTTTACTCTTTGGTCGTAGATCTCGCGACGTAAGCTCGTATATTTCGTGACATGTAAAGTTGTACGCGTCCCTAATTTTGTTACCATTTGTGAGTAGTTCTGCAACGTGGATCACTCGATTTGGATTTGTCAGTTGACGGAAGACAGGAATCAAGGTTCAGCTGCCATCGAGCTAACGCTTTTGACTGGATTCGTAGTTTAATTTCTGGGTGAATTCGTGTCATTTGCTCCAGCGCGGAGCAGCCGTAAAAGGGTGTTAGAAAATGGCACTCTTGTCGCCCTCTAATTAAGGTAAAGCGCAATAAAAAGTGAATTGTGGGTGCATAAATAGAGTGACAGTATATATATTGTGTGTGCCCATTATGTTTGTATTCTCTTGATGCTACATCTGAGTCAATAAAATCCACCCTTTGTCGAAAAAGATATATAGGTAAAAAAAGTGCTCTCAGTTGATAGATACACATGACCGGCTGTACTTCATGTTTAATTACTACTTACTCGACAGTGTGGTTTATTATATACGAATGCCCTTCGATTCGTATATTTTCTGCGTCATGGTGCACACTTTAGTTTTACTATGGTCAGACAAATGAAGACTGGAAAAGATGGAGTAAATTGCAGAAAACCACCACTTTGAAGGCAATCTCTGCGAAAACCACTACAATACATTTTTTTTTTGCAAAAAACACCGTGTGTACGGTAATATTTTTGCAGAAAGCACTGATCGGCGGATCGGGCTCAGTTAAGCTTGTTTATGACAGGCGGGGCCCTTTTTTGCGTACGTGGCACCGTCGGCCGTCCCGGCAGCCGTTAGACGGCGTTTGACGGTGCCGTCCCCCTCCATCCCCCTCCACCCCCCTGAAAAGGCCGGTCGCTGCCCCCACTCCCCACTCTATCCCGCTGCTCTCCTCTCGCTCACTCCTCCTCCTCTGTCTAGCTCGCTGCACCCGCCGCCGCGCCCCCGCCACATCGCCATGGTTTCCTGGAGCGATGGATCCGATAGCAACGAGAACACCGTGGAGTACGTCAGCTCAGCTTCTGACGACGGCATCATTAAGGTAAGTTCAGATTTTTAGGGTTAGGGTTTCTGACTTGGGTTTTTTTCTAGAATGCGCTTGTTTGCTGACATGTGGATCAAATGTCTGGTATTCCTATGCACTACAGATCCCTGCTACCACTGAAGACTCCGATTTCGAGGGACCTAAAACAGAGTTGGTCGTTCTTTGCCATGAACATGGGAAGGCCACAGAAAGGCATGTTGCTTTCGAAGGAATCTACACTGGCAGGAGGTTTCTTTGTTGTTCTGAGAAGGTATATTGTGATTTGTTTTCTCTGGATCTGTACTGTGGAGGCAGGCATTGCAGTTTATTGTTAAGTTTAGTTGTATTGTTAAGTTAGGAAAGTGGATTAGAAGCAATTATTTACTCTGGTAGCATCTTAAAACCATGGTCTGGCAACATTGTTAAGTTAGAATATGCATGGGTTACTGGAGCAGGACAAAGGATGCATGGGTTACTGGAGCAGGACAAATGATGCAACTTGTTTAGCCTGACATGTTAGGTCATTTGATTGATTTTGTTTACTTTATAGCAGCACAACATTGTTTAAGTAGCATGAGGACAGCTTTAAGTAGTCCTCTCTTCAGCTCTGAATGTGAGGATAGTATTTAAATAGTATTGCTTGGAAGCATTCTAATGTATTTGTTTATGTTATTCTAATTTTGTTCAGGAAGGTAGAAACTGTGGATTAGTTGAATGGATTGATCCAGCTTGGCCCAACACCCTTGAGAATGCATTAGCCAAGTTATGGTTTATGAGTAAGAGAGACAGGAATGAGGAAAATCTGATGCATTCATTTATTGTTCATGACTTGACACAAGAGAAGAAGAAGCTGCAGCAGAGCTATGAGAAGTTGGTTGAAGATGTCAATGGACTTTTGGATGCTCAAGAAAGGAGGGGAGAGGTAGAAAGGAAAGATGTTGAAACCAGCAAGCTTCAAGAGAAGTATGACATGGTTAAGAACCTAGCAGCTGCTCAAGCAACTATCATTAGGAACATGAAGCTCAAGCTAGCTGAAGAGAGGAAGAATTTGCAGAAGCACATTGATGAGCTCAAGAAGACAGTTGAAGAGAGCAATGTGAAGCTGCAGGGGGTCAAGGCCATCATAAATGGATAAGCAGAGTGTGGTTTGGCATTTGCTGACCTTTTGCAGAGTGTGGTTTGGCATTTGTTGTAATGATAGTAGTTTAAATTCTATTATCTATGAGTACTTCTGAACTATGGTGATGTAATGTAGTAATCTTCAACTATGATTATGTATGGATTTGAACTAATGCTGAATGTGATCTTAAGTATGTTTCTGTGCAACTAGTGTTTTTGAGCTTAGTAAGCTATTTACAGTTGTTGAAATTGATCTTAAGTATGTTTATGCTCAACTGATAATTGTGAGCATCAAGTTGGGTTAATTGGTGGTTTTTGCTTTTTGTCGACGTCGAGGCATCAAGTAGGGTGAACTAGGTTTATTTGGCTTTTTGTCGACGCCAAGGCATCAAGTAGGGTGAACTAGGTTTATTTGGCTTTTTGTCGACGCTGAGGCATCAACTAGGGGTTTTTGGCTTTTTATCGACGTCGAGGCATCAAGTAGGGCGAACTAGGGTTTTTGGCTTTTTATCGACGTCGAGGCATCAAGT
>NC_041387.1:66310609-66325650 GCF_002162155.2 Triticum dicoccoides | reverse complement strand
GCATCAAGTAGGGGTTTTTGGCTTTTTATCGACATCGAGGCATCAAGTAGGGTGAACTAGGGTTTTTGGCTTTTTATCGACGTCGAGGCATCAAGTAGGGGTTTTTGGCTTTTTATCGAGGCATCAAGTAGGGTTTTTTGGCTTTTTATCGACGTCGAGGCATCAAGTAGGGTGAACTAGGGTTTTTGGCTTTTTATCGACGTCGAGGCATCAAGTAGGGTTTTTTGGCTTTTTATCGACGTTGAGGCATCATAGTTTGACAGAAGGATCATAACTGGAGTAGCACTACATTAATTGATCATCACTTGATCATTACAGTACCAGAACCTAAGTTGGTCATTACAGTACCAGAACATAACTTGATGATCACTTGGTCATCAAAATAGTAGAAGTGGCATAATATGATAAAGCATATTTTGGATCACAACATCAATCCCATGTTGCACCAGAAGCAGTCAGGTAGTCCTTGATCTTCTGGGTTGGCTTTCTGACTTTGTGGGAACCACTGTTTGGTCTTGGAGGCAAGAAAGCTGCCCTTGCTCCCTTTGCAGCAGTTGAAGCCCTAGTAGCTCGGGCCTTACCCTTTGTAGCAGCAGTAGCACATCTTGTTGATGGTGCAGTGGCAGAAGATGGAGTCCTCTTTGCTGGTGCTGGGGCAGTGGCAGAAGATGGAGTTCTTCTTGCTGGTGCTGGTGCAGTGGCTGAAGATGTAGTCCTCTTTGCTGGTGCTGGTAAAGTGGCAGAAGATGGAGTTCTTCTTGCTGGTGCTGGTGCAGTGGCAGTAGATGCAACCCTTCTTGCTGGTGCAGCAGATGAGGCAGCAGTAGCAGCATCTGGTGGGTAAGAAGAGCTGCTTGGCTGCAAACAGAACACAAGTAATTCAACATTTTTGTTACATGCATAGAGAACACAAGTAATTTAGTAATTGTTTCTTACCTCATGCCTGTTCTTTCTCATGGCTAGTGCAGGCTACAAAGCAACATGGCAATTGGTGTACCTATGGCCAACTTTGCTGCAATTAGAACAAGTGATTGAGGCCATCCTTGAAGTGTCTTTTGGAGCTGGCTTCTCATGTCTGCCCTTTCTTCTCTTAGTTTGTGCTCTGCCTTTGTGTTCTTTGAAGACTGGAGGCTCAATGTCCCTACTGTCTGTCCTTGGCCACATGTCAGGGCCAGGTACTGGATAGATTATGGGACTGTAAGCAGCCTTGTACATTGGTTTTTTGAAAAAATCATGAACAAAGTCCTCTGGCTGTAGCTTAGCTTTGTGTATGGCAGAGATAGCATGATGGCAAAGCACTGCTGTCATATCCACTTCCTACACCCACAAGTGTTTTCCTGCAGGTTAACAGCATATGTTTTCTCTCCACTTGTCACTTGGTAAAGATGTGGTCCAGCCATCAAAGATTGGCAGTTCCTAGACCACTTCTTTGCTTCTTCCAGTTTCTCTGCATATGTAGGACAAATCTCCCATTTGATAGTATCAGCTTTTGTTCTATTTGCATTGAACTTGACCATCAACTTTGTCCTAATTCCATCAACCATGGTCCTTCTTGGCTTAGCCCTCACATCTAGGACCCACCTATTGAAAACCTCACTTAGATTGTTAACAACTAAGTCTGTCTTGCAGTTCAAATCCATGGCATGTCTGGCCCAAGTGTGTTTGGGTATTTTGCTAAGCCACACCCAAGCTGCTTCACACTCTCTCTTTAACTCATCCATTGCAACTTGAAAACCATGTTCAGTATATGAGTAACTTGTTGCATCCATGTATTTTTTTAATTCTGGCCCTCTAAACCCAGCAATTTGAAAGTTCTGGTAGATATGCCTAAGGCAAAACCTTTGAGGGCAATTGGGGAAGGCTCTATTTATGGCTTTCAAAAGACCCTGTATGAAACAACTACAACTAAGTAACTACAACTACATGAAAGCAACTACATGAAAGCAACTCCATGAAAGTAACTACATGAAAGTACAACTAAATATATTTCCTTTTGCCTATCTGAAATGATTGTGTAATGTCCAAATTTGCCTATCTGAATGGATTGATCCAGCTTGGCCCAACACCTTCAGCTGGTATAGAAACCATGTCCAGGAATTTGTGTCCTCCTTGTCTACAATTCAAAAAGCAATGGGAAATATATTGTTGTTCCCATCTCTTCCAGTATCAGCTAGAATTTGTTGACCAGTAGTTAGCTTTATGAAGCATCCATCCAAACCTACAATATTAGCACAAATGATTAGTACTTGAAAGAACATATAAATGGCAATGAACATATAAGGGGCACAAACAATACAAGGCAATTACCTGTGAATGGTCTACAACCATTGAGGAACCCTTCTTTGCATCCATTAAGGCAGATGAACAATCCATGAAACCTAGGGTTCTTGCTAGGATGCTCCCTAATATATTTCCTGCAGAGGGATCTGCTGCTCAATAACATTAGCACTGCTATTTATATCTACAGGTTTGGGGGAACTGGCCCTAACAACTGTCACATTGAAGATCTTCTGCTTCTGCTGTACTATGTGGTCTAGAATTTCCTCCAGCATGTCATCATCCTCTATTTCTTGCATTCCTTCTATCCCTAGGCTAGGATCCTTCACATAATACATGTAATCCCTCAAACCATATCCTTCAGTCTCTATCAGTGCTACTAGATTGTAAAATGTGATGTCTGACAACATCATAGTTCTCTCAGGATTGTCTCTGTCATGAAAATGCATCCTCAATTTCCAAACCTCATCATCCAGACTGCAAATTTAAAAAGAAACATAGTGTTGTATAAGTGTTCAATTTTAACACTTATGAAAAATCATAATAGCAACAAACACGAGCAATACAAAGCTTTGGGTTACTTAAGTAAACAATGTAGTAAAAAGCAAAACAGTACAAAATCCCTAGCTTTGGTTCATTAAGAACTACTGCAATACAAATCAACACATCACCTAATTCCAACTATATAACCGTAGCTTATTTCAACTAAATAAGACACAAACAACACCTAATTTAATGGAGATGGGGAACTGGATCTCAATAACAACCATATCATCGCAATAACAACCATAGGCTAACCCTAACCCCAGCCCAATGATATGTCCATTTTGCATCATGCTTTTATATCAATATTTATTGCATTATGGGCTGTTATTACACATTATATCTCAATACTTATGGATATTCTCTCTTATTTTACAAGGTTTAACATGAAGAGGGGGAATGCCGGCAGCTGGAATTCTGGCTGGAAAAGGAGCAAACATTGGAAACCTATTCTGCACAACTCCAAAAGTCCTGAAACTCCACGAAACCACTTTTTGGATTTATTAAGAATTTATGAGCGAAAGAAATAGGCCAAGGGGCCCACACCCTGTCCAGGAGACAGCCCTCCCTATAGGGCGCGCCTCCCTATCTCCTGGGCCCCCTGGTGGGCCTCCGGCGACCATCTTCTGCTATATGAAGGGTTTTGTCCTGGAAAAATTCGTCGGCAAGCTTACGGGACGAAACTCCGCCGCCACGAGGCAGAACGTTGGCGGAATCAATCTAGGGCTCTGGCAGAGCTGTTCTGCCGAGGACACTTCCCTCCGGGAGGGGGAAATCATCACCAACGTCATCACCAACGATCCTCTCATCGAGAGGGGGTCAATCTCCATCAACATCTTCAGTAGCACCATCTCTTCTCAAACCCTAGTTCATCTCTTGTATCCAATCTTGTATCCAAAACCACAAATTGGTAGCTATGGGTTGCTAGTAGTGTTGATTACTCCTTGTAGTTGATACTTATTGGTTTACTTGGTGGAAGATTATATGTTCAGATCCTTAATGCATATTTTTACACCTCTGATTATGAACATGCTTATGCTTTGTGAGTAGTTACTTTAGTTCCTGAGGACATGGGTGAAGTGTTGCTATTAGTAGTCATGTGAATTTGGTATTCGTTCGATATTTTGATGAGATGTATGTTGTCTCTCCTCTAGTGGTGTTATGTGAACGTCGACTACATGACATTTCACCATTATTCGGGCCTAGAGGAAGGCATAGGGAAGTAATAAGTAGATGATGGGCTGCTAGAGTGACAGAAGCTTAAACCCTAGTTTATGAGTTGCTTCGTTAGGGGTTCATATGGACCCATATGTTTAATGTTGTGGTTAGGTTTACCTTAATACTCCTTTTTGTAGTTGCGGACGCTTGCATAGGGGTTAATCATAAGTGGGATGCTTGTCCAAGTTAGGGCAGTACCCAAGTTTCGGTCCACCCACATATCAAATTATCAAAGTACCGAACGAGAATCATATGAATGTGATGAAACTAGCTTGACGATAATTCCCAATGTGTCCTCGAGAGCTCCTTCATTATTTTTAGAATTTGTCCAGGCTTATCCTTTGCTACATAAAGGATTGGGCCACCTTTCTGCATCTTATTTACTTTATTTACTTTTGCTCGTTACTATTTATCATATCACAAAACTATCTATCACCTACTATTTCAGTGCTTGCAGAGAAAACCTTACTAAAAACCGCTTACCATTTCCTTCTGCTCCTCGTTGGGTTCGACACTCTTACTTATCGAAAGGACTACGATAGATCCCCTATACTTGTGGGTCATCAAGACTCTTTTCTGGCGCCATTGCCGGGGAGCGTAGCGCTCTTGGTGAGTGGAACTTGGTAAGGAAACAATTATATAGTATGCTGAAAATTTTTGTTACTTGTCACTATGGAAAATAATCCTTTGAGTGGCTTGTTTGGGGTATATTCACCCCAACCAGAGGAGCAAAGAGATGTTCCTCAACCTACTGAACTTTATGAAAATATTCACTTTGATATTCCTTCGGGTATGATAGAAAAACTGCTAGCTAATCCTTTTGCAGGAATCGGAACTTTGCATCCCGACTTACACCTTATCTTTGTGGATGAAGTTTGTGGATTATTTAAGCTTGTAGGTATTCCCGATGATGTTGTCAAAAGGAAGGTCTTCCCTTTATCTTTGAACGGAGATGCAATGACATGGTATAGGCTATGTGATGACACGAGATCTTGGAATTATAAGCGATTGAAATTGGAATTTCATCAGAAGTTCTATCCTATGCATCTTGTTCATCGTGATCATAATTACATATATAATTTCTGGCCTCGTGAAGGAGAAAGCATCACTCAAGCCTTGGGGAGGCTTAAGTCAATGTTATATTCATGCCCCAATCATGAGCTCTCTCGGGAAATGATTATTCAGAATTTTTATGCTCGACTTTCTCTTGATAATCTTAACCTGCTCGATACTTCCTGTGTTGGTTCCTATATGTTGAAGACTATTGATTTAAAATGGGACTTATTGGAAATAATTAAACGCAACTCTGAATATTGGGGTTCCGATGATGGTAAGGAGTCAGGTATGACACCTAAGTTTGATTGTGTTAAATCTTTTATGGATACCGATGCTTTCCGTGGATTTAGCTCTAAGTATGGACTTGACTCTAAGATAGTAGCTACTTTTTGTGAAACTTTTGCTGCTCACGTTGATCTCCCTAAAGAGAAGTGGTCTAAATATAATCCTCCTGTTGAAGTGAAAGTAGTTGCACCTATTATAGTTGAAGAAAAGACTATTACATATAGTGATCCTATTATTCCTACTACTTATGTTGAAAAACCTCCTTTTCCTGTTAGGATAAAAGATCATGTTAAAGCTTCCACTGTTGTTCGTAAGAGTAATACTAGGACTTATACACCTCCTGAGCAAATTAATGTTGAACCTAGTATTGGTATGATTAAAGATCTCCTGGATGAAGATTTAGATGGGCATGTTATTTCTTTCGTGGGTGAAACTGCTAATATTGCTAGACCCGATACTAAGACACGTAGACCTATTGTAGGCACGCCTGTTATTTCTGTTAAAATAGGAGATCATTGTTATCATGGCTTATGTGATATGGGTGCTAGTGCTAATGCTATACCTTACGATCTTTATAAAGAAATTATGCATGATATTGCACCTGTTGAATTAGAAGATACTGATGTTACTATTAAGCTTGCTAATAGGGACACCATTAAACCTATTGGGATTGTTAGAGATTAAATACCCTTCTGATTTTCTTGTTCTTGCTTCCCCACAAGATAATCATTGTCCCATTATTTTTGGTAGACCTTTCTTGCATACTGCTAGTGCTAAGATTGATTGTGAAAAGAATATTGTTACTATTGGCTTAGATGGTATGTCTCATGAGTTTAATTTCGCTAAGTTTAGTAGACAACATCGTGAAAAGGAATCATCTAGTAAGGATGAGATTATTGGTCTTGCTTCCATTGCTGTTCCTCCAACCGATCCGTTAGAACAATATTTGCTAGACCATGAAAACGATATGTTTATGAAGGAAAGGGAAGAAATAGATGAAGTGTTCCTTAAACAAGAACCTATGCTAAAGCATAATTTTCCCGTTGAAATTCTTGGGGATCCCCCTCCACCCAAGGGTGATCCCATGTTTGAACTTAAACCCTTACCTGATAATCTCAAGTATGCTTCTCTTGATGAAAAAGAAATATATCATGTTATTTTTAGTGCTAACCTTTCAGAGAAAGAAGAAGAAAGATTATTGAAAACTCTGAAGAAGCACGGAGTTGCTATTGGATATACTCTAGATGATCTTAAGGGCATTAGTACCACATTATGTCAACATAAAATTTCAGTGGAGAAAGATGCCAGGCCTGTTAGAGATCCTCAAAGATGATTAAATCCCAAAATGAAGGAAGTGGTAAGAAAGGAGATTCTAAAACTCCTTGAGGCAGGTATTATTTATCTCGTTGATGATAGTGAATGGGTAAGCCCTGTCCATTGTGTCCCTAAAAAGGGAGGTATTACCGTTGTTCCTAATGATAAAGATGAATTGATCCCGCAAAGAATTATTAAAGGCTATAGGATGGTAATTGATTTCCGTAAGTTAAATAAAGCTACTAAGAAAGATCATTACCCTTTACCTTTTATTGATCAAATGCTAGAAAGGCTATCCAAACACACACATTTTTGCTTTCTAGATGGTTATTCTGGTTTCTCTCAAATACCTGTGTCAGCGGGGGATCAATCTAAAACCACTTTTACTTGCCCTTTTGGTACTTTTGCTTATAGACGTATGCCTTTTGGTTTATGTAATGCACCTGCTACCTTTCAAAGATGCATGATGGCTATATTTTCCGATTTTTGTGAAAAGATTTGTGAGGTATTCATGGATGACTTCTCCGTCTATGGATCCTCTTTTGATGATTGTTTGAGCAACCTTGATCGAGTTTTGCAGAGATGCGAAGACACTAGTCTAGTCCTGAATTGGGAGAAGTGTCACTTTATGGTTAATGAAGGCATTGTATTGGGGCACAAGATCTCTGAGAGGGGTATTGAAGTTGATAAAGCCAAAGTTGATGCTATTGAAAAGATGCCATGTACCAAGGATATAAAAGGTATAAGAAGTTTCTATGGTCATGCCGGTTTTTATAGGAGGTTCATTAAGGACTTTTCTAAAATCTCTAGGCCTCTGACTAATTTATTACAAAAATATATTCCTTTTGTCTTTGATGATGATTGTGTAGACGCATTTGAAACACTTCAGAAAGCTTTGATCACAACACCTATTGCTCTGCCACCTGATTGGAATTTACCTTTTGAAATTATGTGTGATGCTAGTGATTATGCTGTAGGTGTTGTTTTAGGGCAAAGAGTCGATAAGAAATTGAATGTTATCCATTATGCTAGTAAGACTCTTGATACTGCCCAGAGAAATTATGCTACCACTAAAAAAGAATTCTTAGCAGTTGTGTTTGCATGTGATAAGTTTAGACCTTATATTGTTGATTCCAAAGTTACTATTCACACTGATCATGCTGCTATTAAATATCTCATGGAGAAGAAAGATGCTAAGCCTAGACTCATTAGATGGGTTCTCTTGCTCCAAGATTTTGACTTGCATATTATATTGATAGAAAGGGAGCTGAGAACCCCGTTGCACACAACTTATCTAGGCTAGAGAATGTTCTTGATGACCCACTTCCTATTATTTGTAGTTTTCCTGATGAACAATTAGCGGTTGTCAATGCTTCTCGTACTTCTCCTTGGTATACTGACTATGCTAATTACATTGTTGCTAAATATTTACCGCCTAGTTTCACATACCAGCAAAAGAAAAAGTTCTTCTATGATTTAAGACATTACTTCTGGGATGATCCACACCTTTATAAAGGAGTAGATGGTATTATTAGATGTTGTGTGCCTGAGCATGAACAGGAAAAATCCTACGCAAGTGTCACTCTGAATCCTATGGAGGATAGCACGCTGGAGATAGAACTGCACACAAGGTACTACAATCTGGTTTTTATTGGCCTACTCTTTTCAAAGATGCTCGTAAGTTTGTCGTATCTTGTGATGAATGTCAAAGAATAGGCAACATTAGTAGAGGTCAAGAAATGCCTATGAATTATTCTCTTGTTATTGAACCGTTTGATGTTTGGGGCTTTGATTATATGGGACCTTTTCCTGCTTCCAATGGTTATACACATATTTTAGTTGTTATTGATTATGTTACTAAGTGGGTAGAAGCTATTCCAACTAGTAGTGCTGATCATAACACTTCTATTAAAATGCTTAAAGAAGTAATTTTTCCGAGGTTTGGAGTCCCTAGATATCTTATGACTGATGGTGGTTCACACTTTATTCATGGTGCCTTCCGTGAGATGCTTGCTAAATACGATGTCAATCATAGAATTGCATCTCCTTATCACCCGCAGTCTAGTGGTCAAGTAGAGTTGAGCAATAGAGAGCTCAAATTAATTTTTCAAAAGACTGTGAATAGATCTAGAAAGAATTGGTCCAAAAAACTTGATGATGCATTATGGGCCTATAGAACTGCATACAAAAATCCTATGGGTATGTCTCCATATAAGATGGTTTATGGAAAAGCATGTCATTTACCTCTTGAACTTGAACATAAAGCATATTGGGCTATTAAAGAGCTCAATTATGACTTTAAACTTGCCGGTGAGAAGAGGTTGTTTGATATTAGCTCACTTGATGAATGGAGAGCCCAAGCTTATGAGAATGCCAAGCTCTTCAAAGAAAATGTCAAACGTTGGCATGATAAAAGGATACAAAAGCATGAGTTTAACGTAGGAGATTATGTGTTATTATTCAACTCTCGTTTAAGATTTTTTGCAGGAAAACTTCTCTCAGGATGGGAAGGTCCCTACGTTATCGAGGAGGTCTACCGTTCTGGTGCTATAAAAATTAACAACTTTGAATGCACAAATCCTAGGGTGGTTAATGGTCAAAGAATCAAGCATTATATTTCAGGTAACCCTATCAGTGTTGAAACTAATATTATTGAAACCATAACCCCAGAGGAGTACATAAGAGACACTTTCCAGAACGTTCCAGACTCCGAAAAGGCATAGGTACGTGATACGGTAAGTATACCGACTCCAAAACAACTCTAATGGCAATTTTTATCAGTTTTGGATTATTTAAGAATTTTAGGAAGAAAGAAGTAGTCCGAAAGGGACACGAGGCTCCCACGAGAGAGGAGGGCGCCCCCCTGTAGGGCGCGCCCCCCTGTCTCGTGGGCACCTCGTGCACCCCCCGGACTCCGTTTTCTTGTATGTTACGTATTTTGGTCGGTAAAAATTCATTATATATACTCCCGAAGGTTTTGACCACCGTATCACGCAAATATCCTCTGTTTTTCGTTTCGAGCTGTTCCTGTTGTAGATTCGGAACAAGATGTCATCCCAAGATTCCGAGGGAGAGAGTTACATGGCTGATTATATTGCAAATCCAAAAGTATATGCAGATGTGGAACATTATGGCTGGACCACAAAGGAATAAGAAGACTATGATCCAAAGAGGAAGGAGGAGAAAAACTCTGATGAAGAGGATGATCCACTTCCTTAACCTGGTGATATGCATGTGGAGTTCAAGAAGTCAAGCCTCGCTAAGGTCTAATCTATCCCACCACATTTTTTGCAGGACAGCAAGACAGCACTATGCAAAAAGATAATGAAACTTGAGCTAGAGAATGAAGATCTAAGGGAGGAAAACTTTAGCCTCAGACGCAATCTAGAGAAGAAAAATGCAACAATCCCCACTCCGACACCTTAGAAGAAATAATCACATGGGTATGGGCACTCCCCTTGGCAACTGCCAAGCTTGGGGGAGGTGCCCCGGTATCGTATCACCACCACACTCCTATCTTTACTGCTTTATTTAGTTTGATCCTTTAGTAGTATCTTGATCTAGTAGATTGAAGTTCTGATATCAAGTAGTTTTGAGTTTTGCTTTGTGATCTCTTTTTGTAAGCGAGTCCATGTGCTATCTATAATAAAGATTAGTGTTGAGTCAAGGGCTTTGCTATGTTGCTATGATCTTGAGAAAGTAGAAAGAACAAAAAAGGTTCATATTGATCTTATGGATAGTGATAACTTCACACATAAAAAGTATGAGGCATAAAAATTGTTGAGAGTTGATGAACGTAGCCTTGGTCATCGTTGCAATTAATAGGAAGTGATAAGGAAAGAGGGGTTCACATATAGATATATTATCTTGGACATCTTTTATGATTGTGAAGCACTCATTAAGTATGATATGCTAAAAGAATTGATGTTGGACAAGGAAGACAATGTAATGGTTTATGTTTTCCGACATCTCAGTTAAAGTATATTGTTATTGACCTTCTGAACATGTTGAGCTTGCCTTTCCCCCTCATGCTAGCCAAAACTCCTTGCACCAAGTAGAGATACTACTTGTGCTTCAAATATCCTTAAACCCAGTTTTTCCATGAGAGTCCACCATACCTACCTATGGATTGAGTAAGATCCTTCAAGTAAGTTGTCATCGGTGCAAGCAATAAAAATTGCTCTCTAAATATGCATGACTTCTTAATGCAGAGAAAATAAGATTTGTACGAACTTGTTGTGGAAGTAATCAAAGCGACAAAGTGCATAATAAAGGTCCACATACAAGGGGCAATACAAAGTGATGTTCTTTTGCATTAAGATTTTGTGTATCCAACCCTAAAAGCGCATGACAACCTCTGCTTCCCTCTGCGAAGGGCCTATCTTTTACTTTATGTTTTCACTTTTTGCTTGAGTCAAGGTGATCCTCACCTTTCCACTTTTTCATTTTATCCTTTGGCAAGCTCCTCATGTTTGAAAGGTCATGATACATATATCAAATTGAATGTAAGTTGGCATAGGCTATTATTGTTGACATCACCTAAAGGTGATACGTTGGGAGGCAACACAATAAGCCCCTATCTTTTCCAGTGTCTGGCTGAAACTCTATAACCACAAGTATTGCGTGAGTGTTAACAATTATGGGGGACTACAAGATAGTTGAGTATGTGATCTTGCTGAAAAGCTCTATTATTGACTATTTTTGATGTTATGATAAATTGCAATTGCTTCAATGGCTGAGATTATAGTTTGTTAGTTCCCAATGAAGTTTATGAACCATACTTGACATTGTGAATTGCTTATTACTTGAACATAGGAAATCATATGAAAATATATATTTTTATGTTGATGTTATTAGAATGATCATGATGCCCTCATGTTCGTATTTTATTTTTATCGACACCTCTATCTCTAAACATGTGGACATATTTCTCGATCTCGGTTTCCGCTTGAGGACAAGCGACGTCTAAGCTTGGTGGAGTTGATATGTCCATTTTGCATCATGCTTTTATATCAATATTTATTGCATTATGGGTTGTTATTACACATTATATCTCAATACTTATGGCTATTCTATCTTATTTTACAAGGTTTAACATGAAGAGGGGTAATGCCGGCAGCTGGAATTCTGGCTAGAAAAGGAGCAAACGTTGGAAACCTATTCTGCACAACTCCAAAAGTCCTGAAACTCCACGAAACCACTTTTTGGATTTAATAAGAATTTATGAGCGAAAGAAGTAGGCCAGGGGGCCCACACCCTGTCCAGGAGACAGGGGGGCGCCCCCCCTATAGGGCGCGCCCCCTATCTCCTAGGCCCCCTGGTGGGCCTCCGGCGACCATCTTCTGCTATATGAAGGGTTTTGTCCTGGAAAAATTCGTCGGCAAGCTTACGGGACGAAACTCCGCCGCCATGAGGCGGGACCTTGGCGGAATCAATTTAGGGCTCTGGCGGAGCTGTTCTACCGGGGACACTTCCCTCCGGGAGGGGGAAATCATCACCAATGTCATCACCAATGATCCTCTCATCGAGAGGGGGTCAATCTCCATCAACATCTTCACCAGCACCATCTCCTCTCAAACCCTAGTTCATCTCTTGTATCCAATCTTGTATCCAAAACCACAAATTGGTACCTGTGGGTTGCTAGTAGTGTTGATTACTCCTTGTAGTTGATACTTATTGGTTTACTTGGTGGAAGATTATATGTTCAGATCCTTAATGCATATTATTACACCTCTGATTATGAACATGCTTATGCTTTGTGAGTAGTTACTTTAGTTCCTGAGGACATGGGTGAAGTCTTGCTATTAGTAGTCATGTGAATTTGGTATTCGTTCGATATTTTGATGAGATGTATGTTGTATCTCCTCTAGTGGTATTATGTGAACGTCGACTACATGACACTTCACCATTATTCGGGCCTAGAGGAAGGCATAGGGAAGTAATAAGTAGATGATGGGTTGCTAGAGTAACAGAAGTTTAAACCCTAGTTTATGAGTTGCTTCGTTAGGGGTTCATATGGACCCATATGTTTAATGTTGTGGTTAGGTTTACCTTAATACTACTTTTTGTAGTTGCGGACGCTTGCAATAGGGGTTTATCATAAGTGGGATGTTTGTCCAAGTTAGGGCAGTACCCAAGTGTCGGTCCACCCACATATCAAATAATCAAAGTAACGAACGAGAATCATATGAATGTGATGAAACTAGCTTGACGATAATTCACAATGTGTCCTCGGGAGCTCCTTCATTATTATTAGAATTTGTCCAGGCTTATCCTTTGCTACATAAAGGATTGGGCCACCTTGCTGCACCTTATTTACTTTATTTACTTTTGCTCGTTACTATTTATCGTATCAGAAAACTATCTATCACCTACTATTTCAGTGCTTGCAAAGAAAACCTTACTGAAAACCGCTTGCCATTTCCTTATGCTCCTCTTTGGGTTCGACACTCTTACTTATCGAAAGGCCTACGATAGATCCCCTATACTTGTGGGTCATCACCCAACAATATGCAATGGAGATGGAGAACTGGATCTCAGTATAAGCTAACCCTAGCCCTAGAAACGGAATGTAATGGAGAAGGGGAAGGGGTTCTCACTATACACCGCCGAAGGATGAGGCGATGTGGTGGCTTCCAATCGGATTCGCCTTCACCGCCGCTGTTAAAGATCTAGCCTCCGTGTATTCCATCGAATACTGCACCTCCTCCTCCGCATTGGGTATCGCCTTGCTAGGGTGCGAGCTCCCGTAGAGCTCACCTCCTGGGTCGGGATCCCCGTCGTCTGTGCCACTGTAGGGAGGACCGCCGCCGCCAACACCGCCTGCTTTCGCCGGAGTAGCCATCTGCCTACGAGACACAAGGATGGTAGAGAGCGGACAGGAGAGGGGGGAAGAAGGGGAACAACGGGCAGGAGAGGGGGGGGAAGACGGGGTCAAACGACGGGGTCAAACAGAGGGGGATGGAGGGAGACGGCACCGTCAAACAACGTCTAACGGCTGTCGGGACGGCCGATGGTGCCACGTATGCAAAAAAAGGGCCCCGCCTATCATAAACAAGCTTAAATGAGCCCGATCCGCCGATCAGTGCTTTCTGCAAAAAGATTACCGTAGACACGGTGTTTTTGCAAAAAAAAAATGTATTGTAGTGGTTTTCGCAAAGCTTGCCTTCAAAGTGGTGGTTTTCTGCAATTTACTCGGAAAAGATGCAAGACAAATTCCTTGAGCTTTTCTCATTTGCCATCAAAAAAGATATCACACTCCAACAGGTTTTTGAAATTGATGATCATGAGACCATGTACCACCGACCACTTACTGTGGAAGCACATCAACAATATGAACCGATGAGCACTATACTCCAAAGCACCACCAGCAGAGATCAACTAGATAAATGAAAGTATCCATGGAAATCAGATACCTACTCCTCAATGAAGATGTACAAGTGCCTTTTGGGGCAAGACCGTAGCCATGCTCAGACACAAGATCTTCCTCTGGTTACTACTCTATGATAGAATTAACACAAGAAATCTATTGAGAAGAAAGAGTATGCACCTGGAATCCTATAACTGTGTACTTTGCGGTGATCAAACAGAGGAGACTATCATGCATCTATTCTGGGACTGCCACTTTACCCTCAGCTGTTGGGATGAAATTATCACTGTCAAAAAGAGAGGTACATCTGGCTTTGATGAGATATGTCTGGCCATCACAGCACTTCCGGCTGACATAGCCCTAGATATAGTGTTAGCAAGCTGCTAGAGCATTTGGTGTGTGCGTAATGATAAGATCTTCATACAAGCTACTGTTCATATTGAAGGCTGGAAGTACTACTTGAGAGAAGGGCTTACTAGGGCTAAATACAGAGCTAAAACTTCCAAAGCCAACAAGATCCAACTCTGGATAGATAGCTTCTTATGATGATCATGATGATGATGTTTCCTAAAGCTGGCATTGGTTGACCTCTTTTGGAGACTTATTGTACATATACATTTATTTCATTAATGAAAATTTCGTAGAACGATTGTTCTACGGTCAGCAGGTCAAAAAAAACTTTAGTTTTACTATTACATATGCCTGTGCGTTGCAACGGGCGAAAAAATTGAGAAAACTTGCTCCACGTGCCACTACGCTCCACTTATATTCAAGTCTGACATGAAATTTAGTTACCTCATGTTGAATTGTCCTTATTTGGATCATGAAGTGTTCATTGGCTCATACTTAAGCTCCGCACTTCTATCGAATGAAAGAGTAGTGATGCATGGAATAGTCTTTTAGCACGGGAAACATACAATCTAATTCTTATAGGGGCATGGAATAGTATATTAGGGGAAGAAACATAAGATGTGATTTT
>NC_041387.1:66298398-66310261 GCF_002162155.2 Triticum dicoccoides | reverse complement strand
CCTCATATGTCCAACTGCATTTCAAAAGAAATTAACAAAACTAGAAAAATGATGGATATTTAAACAAACCAAACAATATTTATTCATGCTTGAATATATTTTTATTAAAACCAGATGCTTTTCATATAAACCGGAGCAAACTAATTACTTTTTTTACATATTTGAACTAAACCGTACTCTAAACCTAGCCTGAATGACCGCCAATGCACGTTCTCCCATTTTTCCGGCCGACATGAGTCTCGGAAGTGAAGCTCCAATTCCGTCTTCGTAGTCTCCACCTCCACAGCCTACAAGCGGCTAATCGACACATGATTTTGAGCCCGACAAGCTTGTCTTTAGCAGGATCAAAATGGCAGTGGCCTTCTTGGGGCCCGAGCGTCGGCAAATGGCCATGCTCTACTCTTCCTCGGTGCCACGGTGCCCTTGGACGTGTCGGCTTCCTGGTCGTGGCAGCGAGGTGCAGAGGTGGCAGAGTTGGGAATATCGTTCTTTTCCTCGCTCTCGCCGTAGAATTTGTGGGCCGCCTCTATCTCCGCCTGACGCTGGCGGTACCACCAACGGTTGCGACGGTTTTTGCAGGCGGTGCGATATGAGCCGACCAGCGCTTCCTGCTCCACCTGGTCTACGTTTGGCGCGATCGCCGAGTCAACGGCGAGTTGCTCCACCGCGCGTCAGTGCTCATCGAGGAGGCGAAGGTTGTACTCCTGGTCGGCTTGCGCCAGTCAAAACAAGGCCTCCCGCTCCGCCAACACCATTTCGGTGTAGTGAGCACGTGCCTAGCCCATGGACCGGTGAGGAGGGTGGCATCGACTTCTCATCGGCCGTATCCTCCATTGGGACATCTACAGCACCGGCCTCCGTCTGCCTCCGACACTAATGGCGGCATATCTGTCTTCTGCTCGGATGAGAGGCTGTCCCAAATGGATTTGGTGCTCGAGGAGGCCATGAAGACGTTGTGCGGCGAGGAGGAGGATGGATGCGACTATGGCCGGGTCTAGAGTTTAAATAGTTGACGAATGGCAGGAGAAGCGCCGATGTGGTTAATGGCCGGCGGCAGACAAATGAACGTGTGGCGTCGGAGTAGGTTCATCCGCAACCGTGCATGTTTAATGTAGGGAGTCGGAATGGCGGCATGTCATTTGAACACGGAGGAGTCGCGTGCACGGGGAAATGGCACGGGCGGCGCTCACGACCAACGCCGCTTCAATGCTAGAGTGCTACTGAGAGGTCAGGTCGTTTTAAGCCAGCATGAATGCGGCATTGCTGCTCCGGATCAGCACTAACCATTCCGGGCGGGAAGGGGTATGGGCAACGGAGGGGGTTTTAGGCGGGCCATGACAAATATAATGGAGCGTGTCAGCGATCCAGACGTCGACAAAGCTCCCCAATTTGTTTTCACATTGTTGAAAAAAGTAAGTTGGGACCAGTCGGCAGACTGATACAGACAAAACACGTTAGGACCACGCGGCTCGGACGGTTGCGGGCGTTTTTAGGGTCAGTGTTGAAGATGCCCTTACATACTCCTCGAGATTTAGTAATTCATTTAAGGCATTTTGTAAAATTATCATAAGAATTGAATTACAATAATTTTTATTATGTAATTTTTTAGTGAAAAGTTTAAGTCTTGGCCCAAACGTAGTATAACCATCAGGCCATCATGTGTTGGGCTAAGCGGCCGGCACGTACACACATCAGGCCATCACGTGTCTCCAGAGCGCCAGCTTATCCATTCATCTCCACCGCTAGCTAGCTCACTGCGGCCGTGGGGACTCCGGCGCTCCTTCTACTATGCTGCGGCTCTAGCGGTGGCCGTCCGCCGGCAAGGGCGCGGCCCTCACCTTATCCTGCTCCCCGACGGCTGGAAACGAAGCGGGCGTGGAATAAATTGAAACAGGGAATCGCGAAACGGTTTTTAGATTCATTAAAATAAAATATATAGGGACTGCAGGTTGAATATTAAAAACACAGGGACCTTCTCGCAAAAATGCTGCGACGGTGAATCCGGAGATTCAGTCTGTTCTTTATTATTACTAGCAAAAGAGCCCGTGCGTTGCAAGGAGAGAGAAAACATAACACACACTCTTAACTCAACAACAATCACTCAAGACCACAATAGGTCCATCTCCTTTATTTTTGCGAGACATCATATCTGTGATGCCGCTTATCCTCCTTCTCACCCTCGCCGGCGATGGCCTCGGTGTTCACACAAAACAACAAAAAACGTGTGTTGAATATGGTTAATCCTAAGGCGTCTCTCTCCCTCTCTCCTCCCTCTCCCTCTCTCTCTCTCTCCTCTCTCTCTCTCTCTCTCTCGCTCGCTCGCTTTCTCTCACTCTCGCGATGAGAAATTTGTTATTTTCCCTTGCGACATTTTTCAGAGGTATGCACGTGTAGTTATCGATGTTTTCTTTTCCGTATATGGTTATAGTGGGGCATTTATTTGCAATCCAGATCGTCGCCGGTATGAAAAAAAAGGATTTTGCTCTATAAATTATAAGTTTGCTTTCATAACAAAATTTTAAAAATATTTAACAGGTAAAATTAACATCATATTTAGATTCCACACATTTTTTTAATAAAATTTCATATATAATATGTTAAAACCGAAGTTACGGTTTAAAAGATACAGATAATTTAAAAAATCATTTGATTTGACTCAAATATATTCCAAAATAATATTTAAAAATACTTAACAGATAAAAATAATCTCATATTCATATTCTACATATTTTTCTAATCAAATTTCATATATAACATGTTCAAATCTGAGTTACGGTTTAAAAGATATGGATGATTTTAAAAAGCATTTGTTTGACTTAAATATGATCCGCGGATGAATTACCTAAAACATCAGAGGGGGGTTGAAAAAATGTAAAATAACGGTTCAGGTGTGACTTAAATCCGGACGGCGGGTTGATTTCAAGGAAAGACAAGGACTTTTGTGTAAAATACGAAAATAAAGCTTCGTTTTAACTTAAAACAGGACTGCGGGTTGAATTCTCTAAAATGGAGGGACTTATCTGAAAAAATGCCATGACGAACGAAACCCAATTTGCTTTATTATTAGGTAAAGATAGGGAGAGACTCTTCTTGGTTCCAGGTCTCGTGACTGATCAAGCCCATATATTTCGTGACATGCACGGATCCCTATTTTTGTTACTATTTGCGAGTAGCTTTGCAACGTGGATCGCTTGGTTTCGATTTGTCAATTAACAGGAGACAAGACATAATCAATCAAGCAGCTGGTATCCGTCATAAGATCTACCGCTTGACCGTGCTTTTGACGGACTCGCGCAGTTTAATGTGGCACTGAACTCGTGTCATTTGCTTGGGACATGGAGCGGCCGCAAAACTGTAGAATGGTGCTAGAAAAATTGACAGTGTCGAGTTTTCTTGCCGCCCTCTAGCTAGCTAGCTAGTAAAGTGGCAATCCAAACATGATTTGGGGATAAGAGACCGTAAGTAGTCGTGTTTAACTGCTATAGTACTACTTGACAGTGGTTTATTATATGTGATGTAATAATGTGTCCTTGTAGATACACCAGAATCGTTGATGGATGGACACTCCCTTCCCCGCCCCTCGAAGCTCCGAGCCCCTCCCCCCCTGCGCCGCCGTCTGGCGTCCACCAGGCCACCCCACAAAAACCGCCACGCCCAGCCATGCGCCTTCCTCAGCCGACCTCCGTCTGCCGGTGCCGACTCCCCTCTCGCCGACGCTGTTCTACGAAGGGGAGCAGCTCGACCCGCTGCTGCACCCCCCATGCCGCTACATCAACGCCTATGATGTCGCCATGCGCGCCCTCCTTCGCGTAGGAGATGCCATGGGGTTTGACTTCCAAGACCAGCTCCGCCGCATCCTTGCCGTGCCATGCGTCTCTGCCCCGTCGGACTTGGCGGTGGACGTCCTCGTCCATGTCACGTCGGCCAGCCTCAAGTTCGATTCTTTCCTTGTGGCTGCCCTGCTTCAGGCCGCTCTGGGGGGCCTCTCCGCCGACCTCCTGGTCCGTGCCATCGACGGCGAACACGTCCTGTTCCGAGTTGCCTCGCCAGCCATTGCTGAGGCTCTCGTCCGCGACACGCCCTTTCAGCGCCGCCTCTTCTCATTGCGGTTCCTTCCCCTGCCTGAGCAGCCGCCATGCTCTGAACCTGCCACCGCTGCTGCCACTTGCGCCACCATGACTGACCTCCTCCACATCAGCCCCTTCCAGAGCTTCGACTTTGAAGTCGTGGCTCTCCGGCGTTTCGGCACCAATGTGGTTGGCCGGGCGCCTGGCAGTCGCTCGGGCTGTCGCGTGATTGCCAGGATAATCCAGTTCCCGCTGCTGCTCTCGGCGGACACCTTTGAGCTAGTCCTCTGTGCGCTTTTTGGTGGTGCCTTCGGTCAATACGGCGTCACCGCGGACGAGCATGACGTGTTCTCCTTCATGGTCTGCTCCTTCGCCATTGCCGGGCTCATCCGCTCATGTGGCGACTTCACGGCTACAGGCATCATGATCCGGTTCCCGTCTCGGCCATCTTCTCCGACAAAACTCCCTGCGGCTTGCCGTCATGCTCCAACAGCCCCGGTAAGCTCGTCGTCGGCAGTCACCAAGGTCAGTCTGCTACGCCATGGTCACAGCTTTCGGTCCTACGTCCATCGCATGTTCAAACTACCCTTAGTTCCACCAAATGTCCATCTTACACCTCACTCCGACCCAAACCTAATCATTTGGATTGCATTTCACTCAACTAAGGCAAAACCTAGTTCTTACTTAGTTAAAACATCCCTAGACCACTGTTTTGCTGGGGTATCCACGTTCGTTGTCCTTCACTACCAAGAGAACTTGTTCCTTACATTGGTCTCATCCGTTCAAATTCGAAAGGAAATGCTTCAACGGTCTCCTCTAGCCCTCCCTGGGTTGTCGCTTGTCCTAGCCCACTCCAGGTCTACCGCGCGGGATTCTGGGGCTCAAATCCCTGCCACTCCAACCCTGGTTACCCTGGCCTGCTACGCAGACCCGGCCCACCGCTCCCCTGGTCGATTACGCGTCGCCCAAGTTGCCTCAATCCTTGGCGCCCCGCATGCGCCCCTTCCTGCCCCGCCCCCCAAACGTGATTGTTGCCAGCCTGGCCCTGCTCCCCCCGCTGCCTCCCACGCCCTTACACAACTGGCTTGCATGGCCGTACCTGCACTCGCCGCTCCAATCGCGCATGCGCATGCGCTCGGTGCGTGCGCTCCCTCAACGGCGCCCGTCGCCTCGCATTTAATGTGAACTGACCATGCAGTCGAGCCTTCCGTAGCCCCGGCCCATGCACCCACCGCTCAATCACCAGGCTCCCAGCTGCTCATGCATGTGAACCTAGGCCGCCCAGCATCTGACGCCTATCCATCCCCTACCTGCAGGCCTCTCGAGAACCCCCTGCCATCGCCGCTGGCCCGTCCTCCCACACCCTCGCCAGGTCCCGTTGGAGCTCAGCCGGGATCACGCACACCGTACGTCGACGCCTTACTCTCCTCCCCAAAACACGCGCCCGCTCCCGAGGCGTTGCGCCTGCCCGCCCCTCTCTCCTCTCCAGCGGCTAGACCACACCACGCCGGCCAGCCTCCACGCATCCTTTCCAGGCCTCTCTGTTTTCGCTAAAGGGCGCGCGATCACCTAGTTAAAGACTGCCGAGACCCTCTTTGTTGTGCTCGCTGTGGCTCGAACGGACACAAAGCTTTCGAGTGCTGTTCGCAACGCCTCTCGCCCTCTCACATCTCCCACTCCGACGCCACCCTCCCACCATGACCAACCCACAAGCTCGGGCCGTCGCCCATGGCCAGCACAGAGACATCCGCATTGGCTCCGTCCGCATCAGCCTGGATGCGCCCCCCGCCATCTCGCCCGCCATCACCATCCCCCTTGGGATGCTCACCACGCCCTCATCTGACGGCGACTCCGCCCCGGCCTCCCAGCGTGCGTCCCCGCCACCCCTGCGCGCGTCATCCATCGGCAGCCACGCCCCTCCTCCTGGCCTTGCCACCTTGGCCTCCTCGGCGGCCGCGGTTGTGCCGTTCGGGATCCCTCCAATCGACGCCTCGCCAGCCCACTTTCCGGATATCTTTGTCCCTCATGGGCTGGTGTACGACGTCAGCCACTTCGCCTACGCGCACCTCAACACGGCCATGGTGGAGCCACACGAGTTTATCCGCCACCTTTTTGACTCGCGCCTTCCTTCTACGGAGTTCCACTTTGCGGCTGCCTCCGACTGCTCTGCGCTGCTGGTGTTCAACTCCGCGGAGGGCAGGGAGGAGGCCGTCGAATTCGTCCCCGTCACCTTCCTGGGCATCAAGATGGAGCTCCTCCGCCCCGAAGATGCTAACAACCGAGCCACCACGATCTACGACCGCCTCGTCGAGATTGACGCCGCGGCCTACCCACTCGAGTTGTGGCACCACCAGGGGGCCAACTTTGTGTTCAGCCACCTGGGTATGCTGCTGCATTGACCGTCGTTGCCTCCATCCTGGCGACTTCACCACCATGCGGGCCTTCGTACAAGTGGAGTCATCCGTGAGCCTCCCCGACCGCTGCATCCTGCGGCTGCCACCAACGCAAATCGTGGAGGTTTGGCTCTCCATCATCAAAACTTGGGCCATCATCGACGGGCTCACTATCCCCTTGGACGGTGACCACGACGAACATGGGCCCGAGCCGGAGGCCATCCCCCATGTCCATGGGGTCTGGGTGAGTGGCACTCAGCCGTGTCCCTACAATAGAATCCACCACGACGACAACCTCATGCCCCCTCCGTCGCCCACAGCCGCCACCAATGCCGGCAATGACACCGACAACCAGTCCCCGCTCTTCCATGAATCCCACACACTCACCCCAGTCCACGACGATGCTGTCGTTGATGCCGGTGCCGATGACGATAGCGCCATCTCCATTACCTCCGATAGCATCATGGTGGAGAACACCTTCTCCGCCCTTGCCGTCGACGAGGTGGACGACGAGGCCCATCTCGATGATCCGCTTAGTACGCCCTGCCCTCCCTCAACCCTCGTCAGTTTGCTTACCCTACCCCCTCGCCTAACGGACCCGTTTCTCCACTCTCACGACCAGCTGGGGACGAGGGTGACCACGAGATTGTCGCTCATTGCCTCTGGGCCTGCGACAAGCGAGAGGCTGACCTGACCCAGACCCTACGCTATAGCCGCCGCATTGTTGGAATCGAGGGGCCCGCCATCAGGGCCAAGGCCAAGAAGTTCGACCTCTCCTCTGCGTCCCGCGGGCTCGCCTCGGTCATCAACGCCGTCGGCCTTGATGACACTGCGTCCACCCCCTCTGCCAACACTGTCGCGCTGACCCACATTGTTGTGCAGTGTGGCGCAACAGCGGAGGACGTCCGTGAGATCGCTGTGGTGATCAAACCGGAGCCATGAACTGCTGCTCCAACCTCCCTAGCCGGTCGCCAACACGCATGCATCCCCCTCATTTCAGCAACTAGAGGATCCGCCCCTCGCTAGCTTTTTTTGCGCTGCCGAACTGTGGCAGCAGTCAAGGGTGCACGTGCCATTCCCATGCGTAGTTTGTGCTAGCTCCTCTAGTCTCTACTTTATTTCCCTTGTAACCACCCACGCACCCATGTTTACTTTCAATATGACCGGCCATTTAGTTTATGGCCCCCGCCTCACCTTGGTGACCCAAAACGCTATGGTTAACACAAAATATACGTTTTGTTGTTGGAATGTTCGGGGTCTTGGACAAACACAAAAATGTTCGGACGTTCTCGCAGAACTAATCTCCGTCAAACCACATGCATGTTTCCATCAGAAACAAAACTAAAATCTCCCGACGCTCGGAAAATCCGATCCTTCATCCCTTCCCAGCTTGACATATCTCATCACAAAGATGCGGATGGCACATCAGGGGGGATGATGGCCTCATGCTCCTCTTTGCTGTTCACTGCGGTCACATACCCCCAATCCTGTTTCTCACAAACGATCACCTTCTCGTCCTTAGCTTCACCTAGTCCACTCACAATCACCAATGTTTACGCCCCGATAGACCACCCGCTTAAGTTAGATTTCCTCTCGGAAATCGAGGCGGTGGCCCCCGGCCAAAATATGCCCTGGATGATCTGCGGAGAGTTCAATCTAATGAGATATGCCTCGGACAAAAATAATGACTCCTTCCGACAATGTGAGGCTGATCTATTCAACCAATGGATCCATACCTTGGCCCTCATCGAGCTTCCTCTCCTTGATAGGATATACACTCGGTCCAATAAACGGGACAAGCCGACCTTAGAATTCCTAGACCGTGTCTTTGTAAATGACTCATGGGACCAGACCTTTCCCGAGTCCTCACTCTCGAGTCTCACACGCTACATCTCTGACCACGTGCCCCTAATCATCTCGATTAGCACCCGCTGCCCCCGGCCCGCTTTCTTTAGATTTGAACTTGGCTGGGCCGAAAACCCGACATATAGGCTGGTTATCGCTTCTTCTTGGGAGTCGGCCCCACGTCGCCCTTCGACCCCCTCACGATCGCATGGGCCCTAAAAAATGTCTCCTTGCCCTCCGGGTTGGCGTAAAAGTGTAATCCCTCTGAATACCCGCGAAACAAACTGCAGGTTAATGATAAATCTCCTCGATTGGACCGAGGAATCCCGCTTCCTCTCCCCCTCGGATAGGGATGGCAATTTTATCCATGGATCTGGATACCCATGGATACCCGACCCGGTTGGGCAAGGGTATGGAGCGCATTTCTGCCCATGGGCCCATGGATATGGATACCCACGAACAGTAGGATTAGGCACGGTTATAGTATGTGATCCATGCATATCCAATGGATACCCGTATGACATGTGGGGCCATATGCCAGTGACAATAGAAAGAACGAATCAATGGGAAATGGCAGGCAATATGCAACTGGTGCCATAAGCTATATGCTGTAGAATCAACCTATGTTATATCACACTTAAGGACTCATCATATTACTTGTTGCCTACTTATGCATGTAGCTTATGTTGTCATTTGTGAGTGAATGATGATGAGCTAATTTGATCTTTGGGAAGGCTTCATGCTAACTTTTCTATGCCCATGGAGCTCCATGGGTATGTGGATATCCAGCGGGTTTGGGCATGGGCACAAGTTGTGCCCATGGATAATTTGGTGGATGGGCAGAGAGTAGGAAGATGGGTCATGGGTTGGATTTGGACCAGCTCCACCCGCCCCAAACCCGACCCATTGCCATCCCTACCCTCGGAGATTGCTCTTAGGCGAGTGGTTATTAAAGTGCTGCATCGAATGATATGTGAAAAGATGATTTTCTGGAGCCTTAGAGCAAAAATCAAGAAAGCTATCGATGGGGACGAAAACTCAAGGTTTCTTCATGCCTCGTCGTCCCACCGCTGCCGCCACAACCAAATTCTCTCTATCTCTCTTCATAATCAGGATTACACTGCCCATGAGGACAAGTGCCAAATCCTAACATCCTACTACACCTCCCTTTTGGGGACTCCCTTCTCCCCGACATGGAACTTCTCACTAGAATCTCTCTACCCTCAACAAACCCCTCAACTTCTCCAATTGGAGGCTCCTTTTACGGGTCAGGAAATCTATGATGCTTTCATGGAAATGAACATGTTGGCCAGCCCCGGACCGGACGGCTTTGGACCTGGTTTCTACCATAAATACTGGCCCATCCTGAAGCAAAAAATAACGGACCTCTTTCACTGCTTCTACAACCAATCCACAGACATCTCTTGCTTGAACAGAGCATTCATTATCCTTCTCCCAAAAGCCCAAGGCTCCACTTCCCCAGACGCGTTCCGCCCATATCGCTCCAAAGCTGCCCTATCAAAGCCATTGCTAAACTTCTTACCAACCGCCTTAAACCTGTCATGTTGCTGCTGGTACACCAGGATCAAACGGGGTTTCTGTCTGGTCGCACTATCTCCGAAAATTTCTTATATGCGGCCAAAGTCCTACATGTGTGCGCCAGAAGAAAAGCCCCCTCTATGGTGATCAAACTCGACTTCTCAAAAGCTTTCGACTCTATCTGTTGGCCCTCGCTGCTCGCCATCCTTGGCGCCCGTGGCTTCCCTGACAAATGGATCAAATGGATCGAATAACTGCTTACCTCTGGCAAAATGGCCATCCTCCTAAACGGAACCCCCGGCCCATGGATTCAATGTAAAAATGGGTTAAGGCAGGGGGACCCCCTATCCCCGTTCCTCTTCATAATAGTTGCTGATGTGCTCCAAAGAATGATCATTCAGGCCTGTGAGCAAAACCTGCTAGCACATCCCATCTCCGCAAGTCTCTCCTGCCCGGTCCTTTAGTACGCCGAGGACACCCTAATCATTATCAGGGCTGACACTGACGCAGCCGCCAACCTAAAGCTTATCCTCGATGACTTCTCTAACGCTACCGGGCTAACCATAAACTTCTCAAAACCTCTTTTGCCCCCCTAAATATTGAGCCAGAACTGGCCGCTGAGATGGCGGCCACACTTGGCACCTCTGTCGCTGCCTTCCCTCAAAAGTAACTTGGGCTTCCCCTTTCTCCCCATAAGTTGCACCCCTCCGCGTTCCAACCCGTCATAGACCGTTGCGATATGTACTTGGTCGGATGGTGCGCCCTCCTGCTCTCTCATGGAGGACGCCTCATCTTGCTCTCTGCCGTCCTCGACAGCCTCCCCACATACTTCATGATGTGTTTCTCCCTCCCTGTAAGTGTCCTAGAGGAAATCGATAAGCGTAGACGCATTTTCTTTTGGTCAAATGGTGACACCTTCTCAGGGGCAAAATGCTTATTTGTGTGGGATCGTGTGTGTATGCCAAAGCAGGCAGGTGGTCTGGGTGTTAAAAACTTACGAGTACAAAATTTTTGCCTTATGTTGAAATTTGCTTTCAAATTCCTACACTCTCCCCCTCTGCCTTGGAAAAACTGGATTATACATCACTCCCCTTTGCATATAGGTCTAGGTAAAAATTCATCCTTCCTAGGCAGGGCTACTTTCAAATACATCCATGCTCTACGTGAGATCTCTTAGGTCAGGAGTGGAGATGGCTCCTCCATGTTGTTTTGGTTAGACAGATGGTTACTCTCAGAGCCTCTTGCCACCACCTTCCCAGCTTTATTTTCCCACCACACACAGCCAAATGCGATGGTCGCAAATATTTTGATGGATGGGATTGATCTGGGCTTGCGTAGCCGGCTCACCTTAACTGCTACCAATGAACTTGCTTCCTTGAGATTGTTGTTGCAGGATGTGCACCGTACGGGAGCTCCGGACGAAAGATTGCTGCTCAACGGGGCCGCTTTCTCGACCAAGGGTGCATACGACGCCCTTGCCTCTCAGCTGGCTGACCCTAACCTCGTCCACATATGGGACTCGAGGGTCCCTAGTCGGGTGAGGGTGTTTGGATGGTTGTTCTACCCCAACAGGCTTAACACTCGAGCCAATCTACGCCATAAGTCCATCATCGAGACATCATCATGTCCCCGTTGCGGTGGTGTGCTGGAGGATCGTGCTCACCTCTTCTTCACTTGCCCCGCTGCTATCACCATATGGGATGCGCTCAGACTACATCCGGTCTCCTCACCGCTTACGGAGCTGTGGAGCGCACCATGTCACCCCATCCTGCCGCAGTCCGTGTGGCCATTCATCCTATTGCTTCTACTCTGGAAAATTTGGGATGCACGGAATGCGATGACCTTCAGAGGGGTTAACCAAACCCCACATGATGTAATTAGGGAAGTAATCTCCGACCTCGCTCTCTGGTCCCACCGCCTCTCAAAGGGGGACCAAATAATCCCTGTCGGTCTATGGCGGGATTTCTTTTCCTCTCGTCTTACCTAAAACTTTGTTGAGTACACTTTTTGAAATATATT
>NC_041387.1:66261150-66298039 GCF_002162155.2 Triticum dicoccoides | reverse complement strand
CCCCCGTGTGACAGTTTCAAAAAAAATGTCCTTGTATGGAGATATATGGCAATGGCGAGAAGGTTTTTTTTGACAACAATGGCAGGAAGGTAGGATCATATTGATCAGACAGGGAACCAAATCTTGTGACATTTACCCTTGACAACTTCTGCTCAGTTTCAGGGGTCGTGGGAAATAAAACTGCATCCTAATCTTTCACCAACAGCTACCACTGAATTGGAGAACCTGAGAGAGCTACTTGAGAATGTTCAAGCCATGGACTGTCTCACCTCCATAATCAGCAAGGCAAGCGAGGAAGGGGTACTCAGCTCGTTTAGAGGGATTTCGGCCACTGGTGTGGTGTATGTGCCCACTGGTCTGGCAACAAGTGCGCACTCAATTTGCACTAGAGACGAATACGTGTTGAACTAAATCTCATCAGCTGCCAAAGTTGCCTTGCTACCGCGGGCCTACCACCAATTAGTCACGATATAATCAATAAACAAAATGGGGGAAAAAGATGGAAGCTGCGCGTGCTTAAAATTGATCATGCATGTCTAACATTTTTTTTGCTGGAATGTCAACATATCCAAGGTAGGTCTAAAGCGCTGGTGTGTGATTATCCTACTCGCTAATTTATCCAGCTAATCATATATGAGATGCAATTTGTTTTAAGAAAATGCAAACCTTGTCCAATTGTTTAAACCGGCAGGGGATCAAGGTATGATATCAGTAGAGTACTCAGATCGCCAGCTAATATCATTAGTGGTTACTTTACTCTTTGGTCGTAGATCTCGCGATGTAAGCTCGTATATATCGTGACATGTAAAGTTGTACGTGTCCCCAATTTTGTTACCATTTGTGAGTAGTTCTGCAACGTGGATCACTCGATTTGGATTTGTCAGTTGACGGAAGACAGGAATCAAGGTTCAGCTGCCATCGAGCTAACGCCTTTGACTGGATTTGTAGTTTAATTTCTGGGCGAATTCGTGTCATTTGCTCCAGCGCGGAGCAGCCGTAAAAGGGTGTTAGAAAATGGCACTCTTGTCGCCCTCTAATTAAGGTAAAGCGCAATAAAAAGTGAATTGTGGGTGCATAAATAGAGTGACAGTATATATATCGTGTGTGCCCATTATGTTTGTATTCTCTTGATGCTACATCTGAGTCAATAAAATCTACCCTTTGTCCAAAAAGATATATAGGTAAAAAAAAGTGCTCTCAGTTGATAGATACACATGACCGGCTGTACTTCGTGTTTAATTACTACTTACTCGACAGTGTGGTTTATTATATACGAATGCCCTTCGATTCGTATATTTCATGCGTCATGGTGCACACTTTAGTTTTACTATGGTCAGACAAATGAAGATCGGAAAAGATGGAGTAAATTGCAGAAAACCATCACTTTGAAGCCAAGCTCTGCGAAAACCACTACAATACATTTTTTTGCAGAAAACACCGTGTCTACGGTAATATTTTTGCAGAAAGCACTGATCGGCGGATCGGGCTCAGTTAAGCTTGTTTATGACATGCGGGGCCTGTTTTTTGCGTACGTGGTACCGTCGGCCGTCATGATAGCCGTTAGACGGCGTTTGACGGTGTCGTCCCCCTCCATCCCCCCTGAAAAGGCCGGTCGCTGCCCCCACTCCCCACTCTGTCTCGCTGCTCTCCTCTCGCTCACTCCTCCTCCTCTATCTAGCTCACCGCACCCGCCGCCGCGTCCCCGCCACATTGCCATGGTTTCCTGGAGCGATGGGTCCGATAGCAGCAAGAACACCGTGGAGTACGTCAGCTCAGCTTCTGGCGACGACATCATTAAGGTAAGTTCAGATTTTTAGGGTTAGGGTTTCTGACTTGGGGGTTTTTCTTGAATGCGCTTGTTTGCTGACATGTAGATCAAATATCTGGTATTCCTATGCACTACAGATCCCTGCTACCACTGAAGACTCCGATTTCGAGGGACCTGAAACAGAGTTGGTTGTTCTTTGCCATGAACATGGGAAGGCCACAGAAAGGCATGTTGCTTTCGAAGGAATCCACACTGGCAGGAGGTTTCTTTGTTGTGCTGAGAAGGTATATTGTGATTTGTTTTCTCTGGATCTGTACTGTGGAGGCAGGCATTGCAGTTTATTGTTAAGTTTAGTTGTATTGTTAAGTTAGGAAAGTGGATTACAAGCAATTGTTTACTCTGGCGGCATCTTAAAACCATGGTCTGGCAACATTGTTAAGTTAGAATATGCATGGGTTACTGGAGCAGGACAAAGGATGCATGGGTTACTGGAGCAGGACAAAGGATGCAACTTGTTTAGCCTGACAGGTTTAAGTAGTCCTCTCTTCAGCTCTGAATGTGAGGATAGTATTTAAATAGTATTGCTTGGAAGCATTCTAATGTATTTGTTTATGTTATTCAAATTTTGTTCAGGAAGGTACAAACTGTGGATTAGTTGAATGGATTGATCCATCTTGGCCCAACACCCTTGAGAATGCATTAGCCAAGTTATGGTTTATGAGTAAGAGAGACAGGAATGAGGAAAATCTGATGCATTCATTTATTGTTCATGACTTGACATAAGAGAAGAAGAAGCTGCAGCATAGCTATGAGAAGTTGGTTGAAGATGTCAATGGACTTTCGGATGCTCAGGAAAGGAGGGGAGAGGTAGAAAGGAAAGATGTTGAAACCAGCAAGCTTCAAGAGAAGTATGACATGGTTAAGAACCTAGCAGCTGCTCAAGCAACTGTCATTAGGAACATGAAGCTCAAGCTAGCTGAAGAGAGGATGAATTTGCAGAAGCACATTGATGAGCTCAAGAAGACAGTTGAAGAGAGCAATGTGAAGCTGCAGGGGGTCAAGGCCATCATAAATGGATAAGCATAGTGTGGTTTGGCATTTGCTGACCTTTTGCAGAGTGTGGTTTGGCATTTGTTGTAATGATAGTAGTTTAAATTCTATTATCTATGAGTACTTCTGAACTATGGTGATGTAATGTAGTAATCTTCAATTATGATTATGTATGGATTTGAACTAATGCTGAATGTGATCTTAAGTATGTTTCTATGCAACTAGTGTTTTTGAGCTTAGTAAGCTATTTACAGTTGTTGAAATTGATCTTAAGTATGTTTATGCTCAACTGATAATTGTGAGCATCAAGTTGGGTTAATTAGTGGTTTTTGCTTTTTGTCGACGTCGAGGCATCAAGTAGGGTGAACTAGGTTTATTTGGCTTTTTGTCGACGCCGAGGCATCAAGTAGGGTGAACTAGGTTTATTTGGCTTTTTGTCGACGCTGAGGCATCAAGTAGGGGTTTTTGGCTTTTTATCGACGTCGAGGCATCAAGTAGGGTGAACTAGGGTTTTTGGCTTTTTATCGACGTTGAGGCATCAAGTAGGGGTTTTTGGCTTTTTATCGACATCGAGGCATCAAGTAGGGTGAACTAGGGTTTTTGGCTTTTTATCGACGTCAAGGCATCAAGTAGGGTTTTTTGGCTTTTTATCGACGTCGAGGCATCAAGTAGGGTGAACTAGGGTTTTTGGCTTTTTATCAACGTCGAGGCATCAAGTAGGGTTTTTTGGCTTTTTTATCGACGTCGAGGCATCATAGTTTGATAGAAGGATCATAATTGGAGTAGCACTACATTAATTGATCATCACTTGATCATTACAGTACCAGAACCTAAGTTGGTCATTACAGTACCAGAACATAACTTGATGATCACTTGGTCATCAAAATAGTAGCAGTGGCATAACATGATAAAGCATATTTTGGATCACAACATCAATCCCATGCTGCACCAGAAGCAGTCAGGTAGTTCTTGATCTTCTGGGTTGGCTTTCTGACTCTCTGGTAACCACTGTTTGGTCTTGGAGGCAAGAACGCTGCCCTTGCTCCCTTTGCAGCAGTTGAAGCCCTAGTAGCTCGAGCCTTACCCTTTTCAGCAGCAGTAGCAGATCTTGTTGATGGTGCAGTGGCAGAAGAAGGTGTCCTCTTTGCTGGTGCTGGGGCAGTGGCAGAAGATGGAGTTCTTCTTGCTGGTGCTGGTGAAGTGGTAGAAGATGTAGTCCTCTTTGCTGGTGCTGGTGCAGTGGCAGAAGATGGATTTCTTCTTGCTGGTGCTGGTGCACTGGCAGTAGATGCAACCCTTCTTGCTGGTGCAGCAGATGAGGCAGCAGTAGCAGCATCTGGTGGGTAAGAAGAGCTGCTTGGCTGCAAATAGAACACAAGTAATTCAACATTTTTGTTATATGCATAGAGAACACAAGTAATTCAGTAATTGTTTCTTACCTCATGCCTGTTCTTTCTCATTGCTAGTGCAGGCTTCAAAGCAACATGGCAATTGGTGTACCTATGGCCAACTTTGCTGCAATTAGAACAAGTGATTGAGGCCATCCTTGAAGTGTCTTTTGGAGCTGGCTTCTCATGTCTTCCCTTTCTTCTCTTAGTTTGTACTCTGCCTTTGTGTTCTTTGAAGACTGGAGGCTCAATGTCCCTACTGTCTGTCCTTGGCCACATGTCAGGGCCAGGTACTGGATAGATTATGGGACTGTAAGCAGCCTTGTACATTGGTTTTTTGAAAAAATCATGAACGAAGTCCTCTGGCGGTAGCTTAGCTTTGTGTATGGTAGAGATAGCATGATGGCAAAGCACTGCTGTCATATCCACTTCCTACACCCACAAGTGTTTTCCTGCAGGTTAACAGCATATGTTTTCTCTCCACTTGTCACTTGGTAAAGATGTGGTCCAGCCATCAAAGATTGGCAGTTCCTAGACCACTTCTTTGCTTCTTCCAGTTTCTCTGCATATGTAGGACAAATCTCCCATTTGATAGCATCAGCTTTTGTTCTATTTGCATTGAACTTGACCATCAACTTTGTCCTAATTCCATCAACCATGGTCCTTCTTGGCTTAGCCCTCACATCTAGGACCCAACTATTGAAAACCTCACTTAGATTGTTAACAACTAAGTCTGTCTTGCAGTTCAAATCCATGGCATGTCTGGCCCAAGTGTGTTTGGGTATTTTGCTAAGCCAAACCCAAGCTGCTTCACACTCTCTCTTTAACTCATCCATTGCAACTTGAAAACCATGTTCAGTATATGAGTAACTTGCTGCATCCATGTATTTTTTTAATTCTGGCCCTCTAAACCCAGCAATTTGAAAGTTCTGGTAGATATGCCTAAGGAAAAACCTTTGTGGGCAATTGGGGAAGACTCTATTTATGGCTTTCAAAAGACCCTGTATGAAAAAACTACAACTAAGTAACTACAACTACATGAAAGCAACTACATGAAAGTAACTACATGAAAGTACAACTAAATATATTACCTTTTGCCTATCTGAAATGATTGTGTACTGTCCAAACTTGCCAGATTCCCCACCTATTGCTACCTTCAGCTAGTATAGAAACCATGTCGAGGAATTTGTATCCTCCTTGTCTACAATTCCAAAAGCAATGGGAAATATATTGTTGTTCCCATCTCTTCCAGTAGCAGCTAGAATTTGTTGACCAGTAGTTAGCTTTATGAAGCATCCATCCAAACCTACAATATTAGCACAAATGATTAGTACTTGAAAGAACATATAAATGGCAATGAACATATAAGTGGCACAAACAATACAAGGCAATTACCTGTGAATGGTCTACAACCATTGAGGAACCCTTCTTTGCATCCATTAAGGCAGATGAACAACCCATGAAACCTAGGGTTCTTGCTAGGATGCTCCCTAATATATTTCCTGCAGAGGGATCTGCTGCTCAATAACATTAGCACTGCTATTTATATCTACACGTTTGGGGGAACTGGCCCTAACAACTGTCACATTGAAGATCTTCTGCTTCTCATGTACTATGTGGTCTAGAATTTCCTCCAGCATGTCATCATCCTCTATTTCTTGCATTCCTTCTATCCCTAGTCCAGGATGCTTCACATAATACATGTAATCCCTCAAACCATATCCTTCAGTCTCTATCAGTGCTACTAGATTATAAATGTGATGTCTGACAACATCATAGTTCTCTCAGGATTGTCTCTGTCATGAAAATGCATCCTCAATTCCCAAACCTCATCATCCAGACTGCAAATTTAAAAAGAAACATAGTATTGTATAAGTGTTCAATTTTAACACTTATGAAAATTCGAAGGGTTTTGTCCTGGAAAAATTCATGGGCAACCTTACGGGACGAAACTCCGGCGCCACGAGGCGGAACCTTGGCGGAATCAATCTAGGGCTCTGGCAGAGCTGTTCTGCCGGGGACACTTCCCTCCGGGAGGGGGAAATTATCACCAACGTCATCACCAACGATCCTCTCATCGAGAGGGGTTCAATCTCCATCAACATATTCACCAGCACCATCTCTTCTCAAACCCTAGTTCATCTCTTGTATCCAATCTTGTATCCAAAACCACAAATTGGTAGCTGTGGGTTGGTAGTAGTGTTGATTACTCCTTGTAGTTGATACTTATTGGTTTACTTGGTGGAAGATTATATGTTCAGATCCTTAATGCATATTATTACACCTCTGATTATGAACATGCTTATGCTTTGTGAGTAGTTACTTTAGTTCCTGAGGACATGGGTGAAGTCTTGCTATTAGTAGTCATGTGAATTTGGTATTCGTTCGATATTTTGATGAGATGTATGTTGTCTCTCCTCTAGTGGTGTTATGTGAACATCGACTACATGACACTTCACCATTATTCGGGCCTAGAGGAAGGCATAGGGAAGTAATAAGTAGATGATGGGTCTCAAGCGGTGGCGGTCTCCCGTGTTCTACTTCTCCTTGATGATGGCGGCCGGCGCGGATGTGCGAGACACCGACTCATCGATGTCCGCACAGATGGCTTCTTTCTCTGCCGCCAGGTCGCGTTGACGGCGGATGGCGCAGTCGCGGGCATGGGAGGCGCGGTACGACACGGCTTTGTCCACGACAGCGACGATGCCTGTGCTGCCGTGCTCCACCCGTGTCGTCCTGGAGCAACTCGCCACTCCTCCGCAAGCTGGCTTGGAGCGGCAACTCGTTCTATCGGGCTAGGCGGGGGAGGTGGAGCAGCGGCCATCGTCGCTCGTATCCGGCGGGCTTGGCGGGCCACCCTGCCGGTTTTTATGCCGGAGAACTGCTCTCCCATCTCGTCGGATGCCATTAAATGGGTGGATAAAATGGAGGACAGATGAGAATGGGGAGCGGTGGAGTGGTGCGATTCTTGCCCGGTGTCTCGCCTCCTTTAAATAGCGGGCGGACGGGAGGAGCTTGCCCGGTGTTGTGTTACATGCCGGCCCGATCGTGAATGGACGTGTGACTGGAGTAGGTTTCTCGGCTTCCACGCGGATTAATGGAGGCGTATGAAACACGGTGAGGAGGCATGTTCAGCCGGGCATGCAGCGGGCGTCGCCCTCGGCCGGCACGCCGCTTCAATGGCGGAGGCAGTGAGAAGTCGTGTCTGCCCTGAGCCGTCTTCAATGTGGAGCGGCGCTCTATAGTGGCATGAATGCGGGCAGCTGGCGACGGGCGGGAAGCGTGTGCGGGAGGGCGGAGGGGCTTTTGTTGGGCCAGGGTAGTCAGAAGTGGGCGTGTCGCGTGTCCAGACTCCCGCAAAGCTCACCCACGGAAATCGCATCTGGACCGCGCCATGGACCGATACAGGACCACGTTGGATGGCTTCCGCGGTACGTACAACGCGCTCCAGACGGTTGCGGGAGGTTTACGGGTCAGCGTTGGAGATGCCCTGAGCTAGTATCCTCCGGTGCCCTCATGTATATAGTAATCCCTTATCCGGATATACTTGTCAGAGAAATGGATAAAAATGAATGTATCTTGAACTAAAATACGTCTAGATACATGCATTTGTACGACAAGTATTTTCGAACGGAGGGAGTACTATTGAAATTTGTCTCGGTCCTTTTCTTTTTTCGCATTTTCCATTTCTCGTTGCCCGAGAGTAGAATTTGCGTTAGTTGATTTTGCAGTTGAGGAGAAAGAAGCCCCGAGCTCAAGAAGGGGATGTCGAGACCAGCCGCGATGTCACAGATCGCTAGGACCTTGTCAAAGACGGGGAGAAAAGGTCTTGCCAGAATAACGAACTCTACTCTCCCAAATAAACATTATGTTCCGAGCTTTTCTGAACAATGTTCAACGTCTTTTTTAATAGAAATGATATTCTTTATTTGCCTTATTATGAAAATAAGCACTATTTCTTTAAAGAAGCATTACAAGCGGTTTTTAACCCTCGATCCCAAAAAAATCGGATACTAGGCGAGAAAATCACAATAAATTTAAATTTGATGTTAAATTTTCATAATTCCTTCCGCATCTAGTTGCAAGAATATCGATGAATTATATTTGCTTTCAAGTTGACACCATGATCCAATAATTTCAGAAACCCATTTACTAATTACTTGCATATCTCTCTAGGCCCAATTGATCTTAGGGAAAAATCACGTGGTATTCAGTGTCCTCTCCACACTATGATACCGGCAACCATGCCCACCCACGAGATTAGGTCTCTTTTCGGCAACTCCAATTCATGTTTAATAACATGCCATGTCGATAAACATAGTGTCATGTGATGCACAATTTAGGAAATACTTTGCTCTAAGAACTTTCCCACTAACTCTAAGCTACCAGGGTTCTGAATTAATCACCACGCTTGATGCACAAGGAGGGTCTAATTAAGCAAAGGTCTGGGAATCCAGGCCCCCCTCTATTCTTTCGCTTTAACAAATTGCCGCAAGAAACTAGTGGATCTTACTTTTCCCACCTTCTGACCACCAAAAAAAACATGACTAAACACATTGAGCTGTCACACCTACCATTAGAGACCTTAAACACTCCCATGACATATATCGGCAAAGCTTGTGCAACCGATTTGACCATTACATCTTTCCCGCTGACAGATAAATAGTTGTCACCCCACCGCATTGTCTTTTACAAAGCTTCTCTTATAGATTTGTAACTTTCCCCTTACTCATCCATCCCTCTAGTGTTGGAAGACCGAGTTATTTTGCATTAACAACTTGCAAGATAAATAGTGCTGAACAAAACACTAGAACACTTCTCGGGATTTACCAGCTGGGAAATATGTAGTAACTGACTTGAAAGATGTCGATAGGTGCGCAATTAGGCCTTGGAACAAAGGAAAAGCATAGGAGTTCTAGAGGATAGGATTCTTGTACGAATTTGACGAAAAAGGGTTTCTCCTCGCTTTATATTATAAAGCAAAGCACCAACAACCAACATCCAAGGGTTCAAGGTTCAAGTACAGCAAGATAAATAAAAGGCAAGTCTGGCTGGGGGCACAGCCCAACAAACCCCAAACATAAGTAAGACTAGCTAATCCGGCTCCAGAGGTGGAGGTGGGAGCGGTGGCATGAAGGAGGAGGCGATGGAGCGGAGAGCAGCGATGATGGCGTTGATGTCATCTCGGTGGCGCCGCTTGCTAAGCAGCCGCCAAAGCTGCAAGAAACCGCACATTTTGTAGATGGCGTCAGTAGTCCATAGGGGATCACATGCTCAATCACAAGTTTATTGCGCACATTTCAAAGCGTCCAAGCTAACACACTAATGGAAACCCAAAGGGCCGGCCGCATCAAGCTAGGAGAGTCAAGCGCCTCGCGGAATAGGTCGGGGAGGTTATCATGGCACCAATTGCCCCCAACCGCCTCGCAGAAGCAACTCCACAGGAAAATAGCGGCCGGGCAGCAGAGGAAGATGTGGTTGGTGTCTTCCGGTACGTCACAGAGAGGGCAAGTCCCGTCACCCGGCCCATTGCGCTTAAGCACCTCCGTACCGGAGGGAAGGCGGCCACGCACCCATTGCCGGAGGAAGATCTGAATCTTCAGTGGCACCTTAATCTCCCAAAGGAGAGTCAACTCCCAAGGGCCAGGAGTGGCCACCAAGGCCTCGTATAAGGACCTAGTGGGAAAATGCCAATTGGGCTCTAAGTGCCAGGACATGGCATCGGGTTCCAAGGAAGGAGAGTGTAAAGCAATGCATTCCAACAACTCCTCCCATTGGCCCTGTTCCTGGGGACCAAAAAGTATGTCTGAACGTCACTCATGAGAGGTTAGCTAGGGTCGCACCAACCGTGAGCTGAGGAATGGCACAAATAGTAAAGAGCAATTGGAATCGTTCGGCAAATGGCCTAGTGCCAGACCAACGGTCCAACCAGAAGAGCGTATTCGAGCCTGAGCCAATACTAATCGAGGAGTCTGTCCGCAGGACTGGTAGTAACTGGATGATCAACTGTCGGAACTGGGAACCGCCAATCCTAGGGGCGAAGGCAAGCGGCTGGCTCCGCAAGTATTTCCTGCGGATGATGTGGAGCCAGAGGCCTCCATCGCCGGTCTCAATACACCATAGCCATTTAGATAGGAGGGCAATGTTCATTCTCTTAGATGAGATAACCCCAAGCCCTCCTTGGTCTTTAGCTTTGCAGATCTCAGACCACTCAACCACGTGGTATTTCTGCTTATTGCCCTTTCCAGCCAATAACAACTGGGATTGGTATTTGGCAATTTCCTCATGAAGGATTCATGAAGACTATAGAATCCCATCAGGAACATCAAAAGACTAATCATAGAGGAGTTGATAAGAACAACCCTCGCAGCCTTCGAGAGCCACCGACCCTGCCAAGGCTCCACATGATGTTGGACCTTAGATACTACCGGCCGAAGGTCCTTCTCCTAGATCCGAGAATCACTAATCAGTAATCCGAGGTAGGTCGTCGGGAAGGAGCCCAAATGGCAGTAGAGTCGGTTGGCAATGTGTAGAGCCTCCTCAGAAGAATACACTAAAACCATGAGTTCACTCTTGGAGAAGTTAATGGTCAAGCCAGACATCTCCTGGAAGCAGAGTAGAAGGAACTTCAGGTGGGCAATATCCGCATCCAATCCTTCAACCATCAAGATCGTGTCGTCAGCGTACTACAGATGGGTCAGGCCGCCCCCAGGAATGAGGTGGGGGCAGATACCCCTAATATGCCCTGCTACCCTAGCCCGGTCTAGGATAGTAGCAAGGGCGTCAACCACTAGGTTGAAAAGTAAAGGGGAGATAGGGTCCCCTTGTCTAATGCCTTGTTCTGTACGAAAATAAGGACCGACCGCCCCATTGATACTGATCACCGTGCGGCCACTAGACACGAGTTGCATGACACATGCAATCCAATGGGGGTCAAAGTGAAGGAAATATGCCCTAGAGGCAATAATAAAGTTATTATTTATTTCCTTATTTCATGATAAATTTTTATTATTCATGCTAGAATTGTATTAACCAGAAACATGATACATGTGTGAATACATAGACAAACTTAATGTCACTAGTATGCCTCTACTTGACTAGCTCATTAATCAAAGATGGTTATGTTTCCTAACCATAGACATGAGTTGTCATTTGATTAATGGGATCACATCATTAGAAGAATGATAAGATTGACATGACCCATTTTGTTAGCTTAGCACTTGATCGTTTAGTATGTTGCTATTGCTTTCTTCATGACTTATACGTGTTCCTACAACTATGAGATTATGCAACTCCCGTTTACCGGAGGAACACTTTGTGTGCTACCAAACGTCACAACGTAACTGGGTGATTATAAAGGAGCTCTACATGCGTCTCCAAAGGTACATGTTGAGTTGGCGTATTTCGAGATTAGGTTTTGTCACTCCGATTGTCGGAGAGGTATCTCTGGGCCCTCTCGGTAATGCACATCACTATAAGCCTTACAAGCAATGTAGCTAATAAGTTAGTTACAGAATGATGCATTATGGAACGAGTAAAGAGACTTGCCGGTAACGAGATTGAACTAGGTATTGGATACCGACGATCAAATCTCAGGCAAGTAACATACCGATGACAAAGGGAACAACGTATGTTGTTATGCGGTTTGACCGATAAAGATCTTCGTAGAATATGTAGGAGCCAATATGAGCATCCAGGTTCTGATATTGGTTATTGACCGGAAACGTGTCTCGGTCATGTCTACATAGTTCTCGAACCCGTAGGTCCGCAAGCTTAAGGTTTCGATGACAGTTATATTATGAGTTAATGAGTTTTGATGTACCGAAGGTTGTTCGGAGTCCCGGATGTGATCACGGACATGACGAGGAGTCTCGAAATGGTCTAGACATGAAGATTGATATATTGGAAGCCTATATTTGGATATCGGAAGTGTTCCGGGTGAAATCGGAATTTTACCGGAGTACCGAGTGGTTACCGGAACCCCCCGGGGGCTTAATGGGCCATAGTGGGCCTTAGTGGAGAAGAGGAGAGGCGGCCAGGGCTGGGCCGCGCGCCCCTCCCCCCTAGTCCGAATAGGACAAGGAGAGGGGGGCGGCGCCCCCCCTTTCCTTCCTCTCTCTCCCTAATCTTTCCCCCCTTCTCCAAGTCCAACAAGGAAAGGAGGGAGTCCTACTCCCGGTGGGAGTAGGACTCCCCATGGCGCACCTCCTCCCTGGCCGTCCGCCCCCTCCCTCCTTGCTCCTTTATATACGGGGGCAGGAGGGCACCTCTAGACACAACAATTGATCCCTTGATCTCTTAGCCATGTGCAGTGCCCCCCTCCACCATAGTCCTCCTCGATAATATTGTAGCGGTGCTTAGGTGAAGCCCTGCGATGGTATAACATCAAGATCGTCACCACACCGTCGTGTTGACGGAACTCTCCCTCGACACTCGGCTGGATCAGAGTTTGAGGGACGTCATCGAGCTGAACGTGTGCTAGAACTCGGAGGTGTCATAGTTTCGGTGCTTGATCGGTCGGGGCGTGAAGACGTACGACTACATCAACCGCGTTGTTCTAACGCTTCCGCTTTCGGTCTATGAGGGTATGTGGACACACTCTCCCCACTCGTTGCTATGCATCACCATGATCTTGCGTGTGCGTAGGATTTTTTTTTGAAATTACTATGTTCCCCAATAGTGGCATCCGAGCCTAGGTTTTATGCGTTGATGTTATATGCACGAGTAGAACACAAGTGATTTGTGGATGATACAAGTCATACTGCTTACCAGCATGTCATACTTTAGTTCGGCGGTATTGTTGGATGAAGCGGCCCGGACAGATATTACGCGTACGCTTACGCGAGACTGGTTCTACCGACGTGCTTTGCACATAGGTGGCTGGCGGGTGTCAGTTTCTCCAACTTTAGTTGAACCGAGTTGGCTACGCCCGGTCCTTGAGAAGGTTAAAACATCACTAACTTGATGAACTATCGTTGTGGTTTTGATGCATAGGTAAGAACGGTTCTTGCTCACCCTGTAGCAGCCACGTAAAATTTGCAACAACAAAGTAGAGGACGTCTAACTTGTTTTTGCAGGGCATGTTGTGATGTGATATGGTTGAGACGTGACGCTATATTTTATTGTATGATATGATCATGTTTTGTAACCGAGTTATCGGCAACTGGCAGGAGCCATATGGTTGTCGCCTTATTGTATGAAATGCAAGCGCCATGTAATTGCTTTCCTTTATCACTAAACGATAGCGATAGTCGTGGAAGCAATAGATGGCGAAACGACAACGATGCTACGATAGAGATCAAGGTGTCGCGCCGGTGACGATGGTGATCACGACGGTGCTTCGAAGATGGAGATTACAAGCACAAGATGATGATGGCCATATCATATCACTTATATTGATTGCATGTGATGTTTATCCTTTATGCATCTTATCTTGCTTTGATTTATGGTAGCATTTTAAGATGATCTCTCACTAAATTATCAAGAAGTGTTCTCCCTGAGTATGCACCGTTGCGAAAGTTCTTCGTGTTGAGACACCACGTGATGATCAGGTGTGATAGGCTCTACGTTCAAATACAACGGGAGCAAAAACAGTTGGGCACGCGGAATACTCAGGTTAAACTTGACGAGCCTAGCATATACAGATATGGCCTCGGAACACGGAGACCGAAAGGTCGAACGTGAATCATATAGTAGATATGATCAACATAGTGATGTTCACCATTGAAAACTACTCCATCTCACGTGATGATCGGACATGGTTTAGTTGATTTGGATCACGTGATCACTTAGATGACTAGAGAGATGTCTGTCTAAGTGGGAGTTCTTTAGTAATATGATTAATTGAACTTAAATTTATCATGAACTTAGTACCTGATAGTATTTTGCATGTCTATGTTGATTGTAGATAGATGGCTCGTGCTATTGTTCCGTTGAATTTTAATGCGTTCCTTGAGAAAGCAAAGTTGAAAGATGATGGTAGCAATTACACGGACTGGGTCCGTAACTTGAGGATTATCCTCATTGCTACACAGAAGAATTACATCCTGGAAGCACCGCTGGGTGCCAGGCCTGCTGCAGATGCAACTGACGATGTTATGAACATCTGGCAGAGCAAAGCTGGTGACTACTTGATAGTTCAGTGTGCCATGCTTTACGGCTTAGAACTGGGACTTCAACGACGTTTTGAACGTCATGGAGCATATGAGATGTTCCAGGAGTTGAAGTTAATATTTCAAGCAAATGCCCGGATTGAGGGATATGAAGTCTCCAATAAGTTCTATAGCTGCAAGATGGAGGAGAATAGTTTTGTCATGAACACATACTCAAAATGTCTGGGTATAATAATCACTTGATTCAACTGGGAGTTAATCTTCCTGATGATAGTGTCATTGACAGAATTCTTCAATCACTGCCACCAAGCTACAAGAGCTTCGTGATGAACTATAATATGGAAGGGATGGACAAGACTATTCCCGAGCTCTTCGCAATGCTAAAGGCTGCGGAGGTAGAAATCAAAAAGGAGCATCAAGTGTTGATGGTCAATAAGACCACCAGTTTCAAGAAGAAGGGCAAAGGGAAAAAGAAGGGAAACTTCAAGAAGAACAGCAAATAAGTTGCTGCTCAAGAGAAGAAACCCAAGTCTGGACCTAAGCCTGAGACTGAGTGCTTCTACTGCAAGCATACTGGTCACTGGAAGCGGAACTGCCCCAAGTATTTGGCGGATAAGAAGGATGGCATGGTGAACAAAGGTATATGTGATATACATGTTATTGATGCGTACCTTACTAATGCTCGCAGTAGCACCTGGGTATTTGATATTGGTTCTGTTGCTAATATTTGCAACTCGAAACAGGGACTACGGATTAAGCGAAGATTAGCTAAGGACGAGGTGACGATGCGCGTGGGAAATGGTTCCAAAGTCGATGTGATCGCAGTCGGCACGCTAACTCTACATCTACCTTCGGGATTAGTTTTAGACCTGAATAATTGTTATTTGGTGCCAGCGTTGAGCATGAACATTATATCTGGATCTTATTTGATGCGAGACGGTTATTCATTTAAATCATAGAATAATGGTTGTTCTATTTATATGAGTAATATCTTTTATGGTCATGCACCCTTGAAGAGTGGTCTATTTTTATTAAATCTCGATAGTAGTGATACACATATTCATAATGTTGAAGCCAAAAGATGCAGAGTTGATAATGATAGTGCAACTTATTTGTGGCACTGCCGTTTGGGTCATATTGGTGTAAAACGCATGAAGAAACTCCATACGGATGGACTTCTGGAATCACTTGATTATGAATCATTTGGTACTTGCGAACCGTGCCTCATGGGCAAGATGACCAAAACGCCGTTCTCCGGAACTATGGAGCGATCAACTGTTAGAAATCATACATACCGATGTATGTGGTCCAATGAATGTTGAGGCTCGCGGTGGGTATCATTATTTTCTCACCTTCACAGATGTTTTGAGAAGATATGGGTATATCTACTTAATGAAACACAAGTCTGAAACATTTGAAAAGTTCAAAGAATTTTAGAGTGAAGTGGAAAATCATTGTAACAAGAAAATAAAGTTTCTATGATCTGATCGTGGAGGAGAATATTTGAGTTACGAGTTTGGTTTACATTTGAAACAATGCGGAATAGTTTTGCAACTCACGCCACCCGGAACACCACAGTGTAATGGTGTGTCCGAACGTCGTAATCGTACTTTAGTAGATATGGTGTGATCTATGATGTCTTTTACTGATTTACCGCTATCGTTTTGGGGTTATGCTTTAGAGACAGCCGCATTCACGTTAAATAGGGCACCATCAAAATCCGTTGAGATGACGCCTTATGAACTGTGGTTTGGCAAGAAACCAAAGTTGTCATTTCTTAAAGTTTGGGGCTATGATGCTTATGTGAAGAAACTTCAACCAGATAAGCTCGAACCCAAATCGGAGAAATGTGACTTCATAGGATACCCAAAAGAGACTATTGGGTACACCTTCTATCACAGATCTGAAGGCAAGACTTTTGTTGCTAAATTCGGATCCTTTCTAGAGAAGGAGTTTCTCTCGAAATAAGTGAGTGGGAGGAAAGTATAACTTGATGAGGTAACTATACCTGCTCCCTTATTGGAAAGTAGTTCATCACAGAAACCGGTTCCTATGAAAACTACACCAATCAGTGAGGAAGCTAATGATATTGATCATGAAACTTCAGATCAAGTTACTACCGAATCTCGTAGGTCAACCAGAATAAGATCCACACCAGAGTGGTACGGTAATACTATTCTGGAAGTCATCTTACTTGACCATGATGAACCTACGAACTATGAGGAAGCGATGATGAGCCCAAAATTCCGCAAAATGGCTTGAGGCCATGAAATCTGAGATGGGATCCATGTATGAGAACAAAGTATGGACTTTGGTTGACTTGCCCGATGATCGGCAAGCCATCGAGAATAAATGGGACTTCAAGAAGAAGACTAACGCTGATGGTAATGTAACTGTCTACAAAGCGACTTGTTGCAAAAGGTTTTCGACAAGTTCAAGGGGTTGACTACGATGAGACTTTCTCACCCGTAGCGATGCTTAAGTCTGTCCGAATCATGTTAGCAATTGCCGCATTTTATGATTATGAAATATGGCAAATGGATGTCAAAACTGCGTTCCTGAATGGATTTCTGGAAGAAGAGTTGTATATGATGCAACCAGAAGGTTTTGTTGATACAAAATATGCTAACAAAGTGTGCAAGCTCCAGCGATCCATTTATGGACTGGTGCAAGCCTCTTGGAGTTGGAATAAGCGCTTTGATAGTGTGATCAAAGCATATGGTTTTATACAGACTTTTGGAGAAGCCTGTATTTACAAGAAAGTGAGTGGGAGCTCTGTAGCATTTCTGATATTATATGTAGACGATGTATTGTTGATTGGAAATGATATAGAATTTCTGGATAGCATAAAGGGATACTTGAATAAAAGTTTTTCAATGAAAGACCTCGGTGAAGCTGCTTACATATTGGGCATCAAGATCTATAGAGATAGATCAAGACGCTTAATTGGACTTTCACAAAGCACATACCTTGATAAAGTTTTGAAAAAGTTCAAAATGGATCAGGCAAAGAAAGGGTTATTGCCTGTATTACAAGGTATGAAGTTGAGTCAGACTCAATACCCGAACACAGCAGAAGATAGAGAGAAAATGAAAGATGTTCCCCATGCTTCAGCCATAGGCTCTATCATGTATGCAGTGTTGTGTACCAGACCTGACGTATGCTTAGCAATAAGTTTAGCAGAGAGGTACCAAAGTAATCCAGGAGTGGATCACTGGACAGCGGTCAAGAATATCCTGAAATACCTGAAAAGGACTAAGGATATGTTTCTCGTTTATGGAGGTGACAAAGAGCTAGTCGTAAATGGTTACGTTGATGCAAGCTTTGACACTAATCTAGACGATTCTAAATCGCAAACCGAATATGTGTTTATATTGAACGGTGGAGCTGTCAGTTGGTGCAGTTCTAAACAAAACGTCGTGGCGGGATCTACATGCGAAGCGGAGTACATAGCTGCTTCGTAAGCAGCAAATGAAGGAGTCTGGATGAAGGAGTTCATTTCCGATCTTGGTGTCATATCTAGTGCATCAGGACCAATGAAAATCTTCTGTGACAATACTGGTGCAATTGCTTTGGCAAAGGAATCCAAATTTCACAAGAGGACCAAGCACATCAAGAGACGCTTCAATTCAATCTGGGACCAAGTCCAGGTGGGAGACATAGAGATTTGCAATATACATACGGATCTGAATGTTGCAGACCCGTTGACTAAGCCTCTTCCACGAGCAAAACATGATCAACACCAAGGCTCCATGGGTGTTAGAATCATTTGTCACACCCTAGCTAGTCATGCATTAGAGTGTTGCATCATGTTTACTCTTTCATCAGAAACTTGAAATGGGGATCTGTGAAACCTCAGAATCACTTTGAAAATGACCCAAATAAAAATTTCTCCAAAAGGGTCCATGAAAATGCACATGTTGCTCTCTGAAAATATTGGACAGAGATAAAAATCAAACCAATATTTTTAAGAGCTCATAGGTATTTATTTTGGGCATTTGGAATTAATGCATAAATATTTGCATTGGAAATATATTAGTTATATATATTAATATATGTCCAAATATTATGCCAATTATAAAGGAGCTCTGGAATAATATATCTAGCTCCTGCAAAAATTGGCATAAGGTAAATAAATGATTTAATATTTTATTTAAATCAAAACAAATGTCAGAAATTAGAAAACAGAAAAATAAATAAAAGGAGGAGCTTACCTGGGCTCCTCCCTGTGCGGCCCAGCTGGCCGGCCCAGCCAGCAGGCGGCCCAGCCCGCCTCCCTCCTCTGTCGTCTTCGTCCTCGACAGAGGGAGGGGAGTGTGGCCGGCGCGCGCGCGCACCACCGCGCCACGCCACCTGCTCGCCTGCCTGCCTGCCCTCCCCTCCTCGTCTCGATGCCCTGGACGACGCCACGCCCTCCCCCCTGTTCTCTCTCACTCTCCCTCGATTCTTCCCTCCTCTCCCTCGCTCCCTCTCTCACGGCCGAACACCACCATCGCCGCCGTTCGCCATAGCAGCCGTCACCGGCCACCCCTCGCCCCTCCGCTGAGCTCAGGAGCTCCGCCGCGACCCCCTCTTCCTCCCCACCAAGCCAAGCCCCTCCGGAAGCCCTGCATCGCCGCCCACGTCGTCGTTCCCCTCCTCGGCCACCGGAGATCATCGCCGTCGATTCGCTGCACTCCGGCCGCCCTCGAGCCCACTGACCCTCCAAACGGATTCACGGTGAGCCCCCGAGTCGTTTTCCCCTTCTCCCCTGGTCTCTTTCGACCTCTAGGCCTTAGCCCCGTCTTGGCCGAGAACTCCACGCCGCCGGCGATGTCGCCGTCGTGGCCACAGTCACCGTAGCGCCCAACCGAGCACACCCACGTCCTCACCGCACCGCGTAGAAGCCGTAGGTGCCAACCCCGCATCTCCGCAGCCGTTGTAGCCTCGACCCCGAGCTCAACCGAGCTCCGGCAGCCGCCACGGTCGTCGCCGTCGTCGGTACAGGCCACCTCAGGCACGGCCACCACCACCGTTCGACGCGCGGGAGCAAGGGCTCTCCAACGAGCCCAAGCACGGCCTCGCCCGTGCCCTGTAGCGCGTTTCCGCATCGCGCCGCCGTCTCGGGCCTCGCCGGCGTCATGTCGCCGGTGGGTTTGACCCACCTTGACCACGGCAGGACCCCCCCTGTGTCCCTGATAGGTGGGCCCAGCCCTGTAGCTAATTAGGATTAGCACTAACCGAGTTAGTTAAACTAACTACCCCCCTGACACTGACCAGTGGGCCCCAGCGCCACTAATTCCTAATTAGAATTAATTTAACCCTGTTAAACCCCCCTGTCACTGACGTGTGGCCCCCACACGTCAGGTTTGACCCCAGCCAGCCGCAGTTGACCACTGACGTCATGCTGACGTCATGCTGGCGCAATATATATATTTCTAGATTTAATTTAAATCAGGAATTCCAGAATATTATTTAAACTTCAAAAATTCATAACTTTTATTCTGTAAATCCAAATTGGACAAATTATATATGAAAAATGATCAGAAAAATCCAATCTATCCATCTGTACTATTTTCATGCATGATCAAACAAGCTAAATTGATGTTTTAAGCAGAACAAGGAAAAGCACTTTAAAAGGCCATGTTTGAGTCTGAAATTTGAATCTTTGATTCAAATTTGTTCAAACCCTTCTGGTTTTAGTTGCATTAGCCCAACACACTCATATTGCCATGTTTCATGCATGCATCATATTGTTGCACATTGTTTGGTGATGGTTGTACATCGGTGTCCTTTGCGACAGGTTCTGCCTCCGAGGAGTACCGTGATTACCCTAACGAAGAACCGTATCAGTGCATCGAACCATCAGGCAAGCAACCAACCATTTGATCATATCGATACAATCCCATGTTCTCGCTCCTGCTCTCTTTTACTGCATTAAGACAACGCGTTTCAAACTGCTGTGTGCTACGGTAGTTGAACCCATTTCCTCTGCATGACCTGTCATTGCCACAGTAACTAGATGAAACCCTCTAGCATGTGTAGGAGTTGATTGAGCCATATGTATGTGTTGTTCCTACCTTGCTATGCCTGCTATGCTTAGAGTCGTGTCAGGTCTGGTTCATCTGGGTGATGGCTAGAGTGAAATGATTATGTCGGTAATGAGAGTGGTGTGGTGAACACGATTTGGTAAAGGTATCGATGAGAGGCCATGTAGGAGTACATGGTGGGTTGTTTCATTGAAGCCGACCTTAAGCACTGAGATCTGTATGCGTGATTTAAGATACAGCTACTACCATGCATTGGGCCCTGAAATATGACCCCGCTCGACTTCTTATTCACCCTAGCTCTCTGTCCAAGAGTTGCAAGTAGTTTCTGGTGTTTGTAGCCTACTGGAGGCCGTGGACAGCGCTGACCGTAGGGGTGGGCTGTGATGCGGTAGGTACGTGGCACGGTGTACCGAATACCCGTTAGGTATCTCGGGAACCCTGTTCACATCGTTCGGGGCCGTATGGGAAACCTCGGCCGGACTCCCTGCGGATGGAACCTGAATAGGCGATAAACCTGGACTAGAGGCTTAAGTGTTTAGGTAGGTCGTGGTCTACACCCACGTCGGCTTTCGCTTGAAGTCTGCCGAGCACATGTCGTGTGCAGACGCTAAGTGGTGGAAACATGTATGAAGAAGTACACCCCTGCAGGGTTAACATGATCTATTCGAATAGCCGCGTCCGCGGTAAAGGACTACTTGGTTGCCTATACAGTTCATAGACAAGTAAATGGAAACTACTAAAAGCCTCAAGATAAGTGTGAGTGCCGAGGATGGCTCTTCCGTAGGAATACGGAGGCGGATCCTCGGTAGTGTATTGAATTGGTGAGTAGTGGACTCGTGTGCGCAAAACCATTTCAAGTTGGAGTATCGTAGGATAGTCTAGCCAAGAGTCAAAGCTGGCTTGCTGCAATAACTCCACCAACCCTTCCTGATAATATGCATGTATGTAGGATCTGATGTAAGTCTTGCTGAGTACCTTTGTACTCATGTTGCTATAATTTACATTTTTACAGAAGACGCTGCAACCCCTTCTGATGGGTTCTATGTAGACGTTGACATCAACGAGTAGGCTAAAGGCCCAGGTGGTGACCCTGAGCTTGTGAAGGACCACGTAGTATAGTTAGGCTTTCCAAGCCTCTTTTATTTTACTAGTTGTCTGTACTCAGACAAGTTACTTCCGCTGCTGGTTTGTATGACTGTATGACTTGTATGTTGGGTCGTGGGACCCGTACCTTTGTGTATGTTATGTATGGCTCCCTGAGCCTTAAATAAAGTACTTGTGTCGTAGAGTCATGTTGTGATGCTTCGTTGTATTTGCACATATCGAGCATATTGTGTGTATGGTTGAAATGCTTGATATGTGTGGGATCTGACTATCTAGTTGTTTATCTTTAGTAGCCTCTCTTACCGGGAAATGTCTCCTAGTGTTACCACTGAGCCATGGTAGCTTGCTACTGCTCTGGAACACTTAGGCTGGCCGGCATGTGTCCTTCTTCGTTCCTGTGTCTGTCCCTTCGGGGAAATGTCACGCTTTGAGTATCGGAGTCCTGTTAGCCCGCTACAGCCCGGTTTACCGGAGTCCTGCTAGCCCAGTGCTACAGCCCGGACCCACTTGCTGATGACCGACACGTTCGAAGCTGGGTCATGGATGCCTGTCCCTGTAAGTCTATGCCACTTTGGGTTTACGACTAGTCATGTCAGCCCGGGCTCCTTATCATATGGATGCTAGCGACACTATCATATACGTGAGCCAAAAGGCGCAAACGGTCCCGGGCAAAGGTAAGGCGACACCCGTGGGGATACCGTGCGTGAGGCCGCAAAGTGATATGAGGTGTTACCGGCTAGATCGATGTGACATCGAGTCGGGGTCCTGACAGCATTGGCATCAGAGTCGGACTGCCTGTAGGTTCTCCAAGCCAAACTGGTCGATGTTGAGTCTAGAAATTCTTTAGTTATATGTAGGGGAATTGTTTGTGGGTTGGAACGTAAGGCTCTTTTTACTCCTTTATCTGATGACATTCTGATCTGAGTCAGTCCATTCTTCCACCGGGGGTTAAGGAATTAGGATCTATACTCTCTATCACGATCACGTGTTACTAATCAGTAGTACCTTATAAGTTTGATGGATACAAGCCTAGTTCAGTTCTACTACCACATTATGTTGTTAGAATGGATTCAGAACTTTGATATGTTGATGTTGAGTGTGTACGAAATCCTTTGTCAAATGTCTCAAATCCTTCTTGAGCATTTACAGCTGTTATGCTGCCGAAATTTTGCTAGAAATTCTAATGCCTTTGCATTATGATTGTGATTTCAGATGGCCACTCGCGACCTCAATCAAGTGGTTCGCCTGACTCGATGCCTAGATGTACCCGGCCATACTGCCAAGTTGGTCAGGGTAATGACTGAGGCTGGATACCGCTGGTATCCTGAGTACACGGTCGAAGAGCAATTTCGGGACTTTAATCAAAGCCAGTATCTCTGCACTGTCAGGATATTTCCATCTTATCCTGGATCCACCGAGCCCCTTCGCTGCTCCTATGGACTCGGGGTTACTATTGAGATGGCTGTGCAGGACGCCGCCTACTCTATGATGACCATTATGCGAGTCAGATCTGGTCTATTTCGGGACTCTGATTTCCGGTATATGCCAGGATCACTTCCGGGAGCACAAGGGTATCTCCAGGCTATCTATGCTGACCCCACCCAGGAGGATTCACGGACTCACACTACTGCTGAGATGCTCGAGGATAAGGACCGTGAAAATCAGGCCTTGAGGTTAGAGCTCTTCAATACCCATGCTGACCACTGGGCCACATTGACTCGGTTTGCACCGGCGGTGCAAGCTGGATATTCGGATATACGCGATCTCTATCCTGTGAGATCTGCTCTGCCAGACGTGATGGGTTGGCGTGATGTAGGAGGCATCACCCCACCTCGCGGTCCCCGCAGGCCACCGTCTGTTGGTCCAAGGCCTCATCCTAGCCCCTATGGTCCACAAGCTCCGCGAGATCGTCTGTTTCCGGATGATCATGTTGAGCTTCCAGGCTATGGAGGTGACTTCTATGAGGACTACTACGGATCGGTCTGAGTTGGTGGTAGTATCACTAGTTCGCACTAGCTGTGTCGTCTATCGTCCCGCGTGATTCGTGGGATATGACCTAGTTTGTACTCCTTCCGGAGGTGTAGAAAAATAATGTATAGGAGCTTGGAATGCCTCCGATGAGATGTAATCCTCTTTTCACCGTAATAGTACTTTGTTTGGTCTTGTACTAAACCCTGTATGGTGTGTATGACGATGGAATAAAGAAGCAGTTTCTGTATCTACCATGTCATACGGATGATCATCTTGCATTTCGAGTTATTCCTTACATTTTATATCCTATGTCGGAATTTTATCATCCTGACTAAATCATTGTCTTGTTTACCTAGGATGGTCAACACGCGCACTAACCCTGCTCCTCAAGAGCAGGCCGAAGGCAGTGAAGTCAGGGATGCAAATCTGCCTCCTCCTCCTTCCCTAGCCGAGGTTATGATGGAAGCTGAGAGAAACAAGCGGGAGACCAACCGTTTGTTGGAGCGTATTGAACAGAACACGGCACACCATCAGAGGACTAACGTGGTGTCACTCAGTGATTTTATCAAATTGCATCCACCCACGTTCCACCACTCCGTCGAGCCTCTCGACGCTGATGACTGGCTTCGCAGTATCGCTCACAAACTGCGTTCCGCGCTGGTAGCGGAGGCTGACAAGGTCACCTTTGCTGCATATCATCTTGAAGGCCCCGCCAGTCTATGGTGGGAGAATTATGGAGCTATGCGCCCGGCGGGCCATGTCACTACTTGGGCTGAATTCAGTGAGGCTTTCCGTGAACATCACATTCCGGAGGGTCTCATGGACCGTAAACGTGAAGAATTTTGCAGTTTCACCCAAGGCCGACTTTCTGTGGATGCTTACAGCAGGGAGTTTGGTAACCTCGCACGATATGCAACTGAGGAAGTGCCTACTGATGCCAAGAAGCAAGCAAGGTTCCGTAAGGGCCTTAGTCCTGAGCTTCGTCATGACCTCCGTCTGCATGAGTGCACATCTTTTCAGAAACTTGTCAACAAGGCCATTAGTGCTGAAACTGGTCAGACTGATTATGACGCAACACGCAAGCATGGCCGTGACATGGGTTCCTCATCTGGTGCTGGTCCTCAGAAGCGCCGCGTGTGGGTGCCCAACACCGCCCTGCCACCCAGGTTCACACCGAGGCCATCTTTCCAGGCGCCTCGCCCTGTTCAACAGTCTGCACCGGCCAAGCCCTATGGGGGTCCAACTAACAATGCTCCTCCACGTACCAGCTCCGTGACTTGTTTCAAGTGTGGGGAATCTGGTCACTATATGCGTGAGTGTCCCCAGACCAACCCCAACCAGTCTGCTAAAGCTGTTGGCCGTGGCAAGCCGACAGGGAAAGTGTTCCACGCCAAACCGGTCACCGCTTCACGTGGCCATGTCAACTGTATCTCTGCCGAAGAAGCTCAAGAGGATCCCAACGTCGTTCTCGGTACGCTTCTTGTTAATTGCCACCCGGCATCTGTTCTTTTCGATACAGAAGCCTCTCATTCTTTTATATCTGAAAATTATGCTCGTTTGCATAACGTCGCATTCGGTGATATGCCAACCTCTATGGTAATTCAAACTCCGGGATCCAAATGGCAAACTTCTAGAGTAAGCCATGGAAATGAAATCCAAGTCGACAGACTTGTTTTCCTCGCGTCTTTGATAGCCCTTAAATCTTCAGATATTAATATCATTCTGGGTATGGACTGGATGTCAGCTCATCATGCCCAAATTGATTGCTTCTCTAGGACTGTTCGACTCACCCATCCTTTGGGGAAGATAGTCAATGTCTTGACCCGAATAGCCAAGCGACAATTATATTCTCTTAACGCCAGCCCTTTGCCAGACCTTGAGGACATTCCGGTAGTCCGTGACTTCCCGGATGTCTTTCCAGAGGAATTGCCAGGTGTTCCACCTGACAGGGATGTTGAGTTCGTAATAGACCTCATTCCAGGAACCGTTCCGATTGCTAGAAGACCTTATAAGATGGCACCCCTAGAACTAGCCGAGCTTAAGAAACAACTCGATGAGTCCTTGAAAAAGGGTTTCATCCGCCCTAGTTCATCTCCGTGGGCTTGCCCCGTCCTATTCGTCAAGAAGAAGGATGGTACGGACCGGATGGTTGTAGATTACCGACCTGTCAATTTGGTCACAATCAAGAACAAATATCCACTTCCCAGGATCAACGATCTGTATGATCAGCTCGCTGGATCCTCAGTCTTCTCCAAGATGGATTTGAGGTTGGGCTACCATCAAATCAAAATCAGAAACGGGGACATTCCTAAGACGGCCTTTGTTACTCGTTATGGCCAATACGAGTACACCGTCATGTCCTTCGGTTTAACCAACGCTCCAGCCACCTTTTCTCGGTTAATGAACTCAATCTTCATGGAGTATTTGGATAAATTCGTCGTAGTTTATCTCGATGATATACTCATCTACTCCAAGAACGAGGAAGAACATGCCGAACATCTAAGGCTAGTGTTGAAGAAACTTCGAGAGCATCGCCTTTATGCCAAATTTTCTAAATGTGAATTCTGGTTGTCAGAAGTGACCTATCTGGGTCATGTAATATCTGGTAAAGGTATTGCTGTTAACCCTGAGCGAGTTCAAGCCGTCCTTAATTGGACTCCACCTGAATCGGTCAAGCAAGTTCGGAGTTTTCTGGGCTTAGCGAGCTATTGTCGTCGCTTTGTCGAGAACTTCTCCAAGGTTGCTAAACCTCTAACCGAACTCCTCAAGAAAGATAAAAAGTTCGAATGGACTCCACAATGTGAGCACAGCTTTCAGGAACTGAAAAGACGCCTGACTTCTGCTCCCGTACTGGTACCGCCAGACTTCTCCAAGGACTTTGTTATCTACTGCGACGCCTCGCGACAAGGACTAGGTTGTATTCTCATGCAAGATCGACACGTAATTGCTTACGCCTCACGGAAATTGCACCCACATGAGGAGAATTATCCTACTCATGATCTAGAGCTTGCAGCTGTAGTCTATGCACTTAAAACCTGGCGACATTACCTCCTCGGTAATCGTTGCGAAATATTCACTGATCACCAAAGTCTGAAGTACATCTTCACCCAACCGGATCTGAACCTCAGGCAAAGACGTTGGGTTGAGTTGATCACAGACTTCGACTTAGGAATAACCTACACCCCAGGGAAAGCCAACGTCATGGCTGATGCGCTAAGTCGTAAATCTTATTGTAACAACCTGATGTTACCACAAAGTCAACCGCTTCTCCATGAGGAATTTCGGAAGCTTAACCTTCACATTGTACCTCAAGGTTTTCTTTCCACCTTGGTAGCAAAACCTACTCTTACGGATCAAATCATCGCTTCCCAAAAGCGAGATAAGGGAATATCTAAAATCAAAGAGAACATTGCTAGCGGAGGTGCTAGTTGTTTCTCCACAAATGATCATGGTGTTGTGTACTTTGAGAACCGTCTAGTGGTTCCCAAGAACCAGCATCTACGGCAGTTGATCCTTAAGGAGGCTCATGAATCTCCTCTCACCATTCATCCCGGTAGTACTAAGATGTATCAGGACCTACGCCAGAGGTTCTGGTGGACTAGGATGAAGAGAGAAATTGCTCAGTATATTGCTAACTGCGACGTCTGTCGTCGTGTAAAAGTAGAGCATCTACGGCCTGCTGGCACCCTTCAACCCTTAGCTATTCCTGAATGGAAATGGGATAAAATTGGTATGGATTTCATTACCGGTTTTCCCAGGACCAAGAGAGGGAATAATGCTATTTTCGTCGTGGTCGATCGTCTTTCCAAAGTAGCCCATTTCTTACCTGTTCGTGAGAGTATAACCGCTAGTCAGCTGGCAGACTTATACATCTCTCGAATAGTGTCCCTCCATGGTGTTCCTTTGGAAATTAACTCCGATCGAGGAAGTCTTTTCACCTCTCGATTTTGGGAAAGTTTCCAAAATGCTATGGGAACCCGTCTCTCCTTCAGCACCGCTTTCCACCCTCAGTCGAGTGGTCAAGTGGAACGCGTCAACCAGATTCTAGAAGACATGCTTCGAGCCTCTGTTATCTCATTTGGAATGGACTGGGAGAAGTGCCTTCCATTTGCCGAATTCGCTTACAACAACAGCTATCAATCTAGCTTGGGTAAAGCCCCTTTTGAAGTTCTCTATGGACGACGGTGTCGAACACCCCTTAACTGGTCAGAGACCGGGGAAAGACAATTCTTTGGCCCGGATATGATTCAGGAAGCAGAAGAACAAGTTCGCATCGTTCGTGAAAAGTTGAAAACAGCCCAATCTCGTCAAAAGAGTCAATATGACCGAAAACATAAGGCTATGACTTTCGAGGTTGACGAGAAGGCTTATCTTCGGGTCACCCCTCTGAAGGGAACCCATCGTTTCGGTATCAAAGGCAAATTGGCTCCTCGTTACATTGGACCTTTTCGCATTCTCGCCAAACGAGGAGAAGTTGCCTACCAGTTGGAACTACCTCCGCACCTCTCCAGAGTCCACGATGTCTTCCACGTTTCTCAACTCAGGCGTTGCTTCTCGGATCCTATCCGTGAAGTGGACCACGAAACGCTTGACCTCCAAGATAATCTTACATATCGAGAGTACCCCATTCGTATCCTCGATCAGGCCGAACGTACCACCCGACGTCATAATATCAAGTTTCTCAAAGTTCAATGGTCGCACCATTCTGAGGATGAAGCAACCTGGGAAAGGGAGGATCGTCTTCAACTCGAGTATCCCGCCTTCTTCCCGGAGGAACCCAAATCTCGGGACGAGATTCTTTTGAGTGGGGGTGAGTTGTCACACCCTAGCTAGTCATGCATTAGAGTGTTGCATCATGTTTACTCTTTCATCAGAAACTTGAAATGGGGATCTGTGAAACCTCAGAATCATTTTGAAAATGACCCAAATAAAAATTTCTACAAAAGGGTCCAAGAAAATGCACATGTTGCTCTCTGAAAATATTGGACAGAGATAAAAATCAAACCAATATTTTTAAGAGCTCATAGGTATTTATTTTGGGCATTTGGAATTAATGCATAAATATTTGCATTGGAAATATATTAGTTATATATATTAATATATGTCCAAATATTATGCCAATTATAAAGGAGCTCTGGAATAATATATCTAGCTCCTGCAAAAATTGGCATAAGGTAAATAAATGATTTAATATTTTATTTAAATCAAAACAAATGTCAGAAATTAGAAAACAGAAAAATAAATAAAAGGAGGAGCTTACCTGGGCTCCTCCCTGTGCGGCCCAGCTGGCCGGCCCAGCCAGCAGGCGGCCCAGCCCGCCTCCCTCCTCTGTCGTCTTCGTCCTCGACAGAGGGAGGGGAGTGTGGCCGGCGCGCGCGCGCGCCACCGCGCCACGCCACCTGCTCGCCTGCCTGCCTGCCCTCCCCTCCTCGTCTCGATGCCCTGGACGACGCCACGCCCTCCCCCCTACTCTCTCTCACTCTCCCTCGGTTCTTCCCTCCTCTCCCTCGCTCCCTCTCTCACGGCCGAACACCACCATCGCCGCCGTTCGCCATAGCAGCCGTCACCGGCCACCCCTCGCCCCTCCGCTGAGCTCAGGAGCTCCGCCGTGACCCCCTCTTCCTCCCCACCAAGCCAAGCCCCTCCGGAAGCCCTGCATCGCCGCCCACGTCGCCGTTCCCCTCCTCGGCCACCGGAGATCATCGCCGTCGATTCGCTGCACTCCGGCCGCCCTCGAGCCCACTGACCCTCCAAACGGATTCACGGTGAGCCCCCGAGTCGTTTTCCCCTTCTCCCCTGGTCTCTTTCGACCTCTAGGCCATAGCCCCGTCTTGGCCGAGAACTCCACGCCGCCGGCGATGTCGCCGTCGTGGCCACAGTCACCGTAGCGCCCAACCGAGCACACCCACATCCTCACCGCACCGCGTAGAAGCCGTAGGTGCCAACCCCGCATCTCCGCAGCCGTTGTAGCCTCGACCCCGAGCTCAACCGAGCTCCGGCAGCCGCCACGGTCGTCGCCGTCGTCGGTACAGGCCACCTCAGGCACGGCCACCACCACCGTTCGACGCGCGGGAGCAAGGGCTCTCCAACGAGCCCAAGCACGGCCTCGCCCGTGCCCTGTAGCGCGTTTCCGCATCGCGCCGCCGTCTCGGGCCTCGCCGGCGTCATGTCGCCGGTGGGTTTGACCCACCTTGACCACGGCAGGACCCCCCCTGTGTCCCTGACAGGTGGGCCCAGCCCTGTAGCTAATTAGGATTAGCACTAACCGAGTTAGTTAAACTAACTACCCCCCCCTGACACTGACCAGTGGGCCCCAGCGCCACTAATTCCTAATTAGAATTAATTTAACCCTGTTAAACCCCCCTGTCACTGACGTGTGGCCCCCACACGTCAGGTTTGACCCCAGCCAGCCGCAGTTGACCACTGACGTCATGCTGACGTCATGCTGGCGCAATATATATATTTCTAGATTTAATTTAAATCAGGAATTCCAGAATATTATTTAAACTTCAAAAATTCATAACTTTTATTCTGTAACTCCAAATTGGACAAATTATATATGAAAAATGATCAGAAAAATCCAATCTATCCATCTGTACTATATTCATGCATGATCAAACAAGCTAAATTGATGTTTTAAGCAGAACAAGGAAAAGCACTTTAAAAGGCCATGTTTGAGTTTGAAATTTGAATCTTTGATTCAAATTTGTTCAAACCATTCTGGTTTTAGTTGCATTAGCCCAACACACTCATATTGCCATGTTTCATGCATGCATCATATTGTTGCACATTGTTTGGTGATGGTTGTACATCGGTGTCCTTTGCGACAGGTTCTGCCTCCGAGGAGTACCGTGATTACCCTAACGAAGAACCGTATCAGTGCATCGAACCATCAGGCAAGCAACCAACCATTTGATCATATCGATACAATCCCATGTTCTCGCTCCTGCTCTCTTTTACTGCATTAAGACAACGCGTTTCAAACTGCTGTGTGCTACGGTAGTTGAACCCATTTCCTCTGCATGACCTTTCATTGCCACAGTAACTAGATGAAACCCTCTAGCATGTGTAGGAGTTGATTGAGCCATATGTATGTGTTGTTCCTACCTTGCTATGCCTGCTATGCTTAGAGTCGTGTCAGGTCTGGTTCATCTGGGTGATGGCTAGAGTGAAATGATTATGTCGGTAATGAGAGTGGTGTGGTGAACACGATTTGGTAAAGGTATCGATGAGAGGCCATGTAGGAGTACATGGTGGGTTGTTTCATTGAAGCCGACCTTAAGCACTGAGATCTATATGTGTGATTTAAGATACAGCTACTACCATGCATTGGGCCCTGAAATATGACCCCGCTCGACTTCTTATTCACCCTAGCTCTCTGTCCAGGAGTTGCAAGTAGTTTCTGGTGTTTGTAGCCTACTGGAGGCCGTGGACAGCGCTGACCGTAGGGGTGGGCTGTGATGCGGTAGGTACGTGGCACGGTGTACCGAATACCCGTTAGGTATCTCGAGAACCCTGTTCACATCGTTCGGGGACGTATGGGAAACCTCGGCCGGACTCCCTGCGGATGGAACCTGAATAGGCGATAAACCTAGACTAGAGGCTTAAGTGTTTAGGTAGGTCGTGGTCTACACCCACGTCGGCTTTCGCTTGAAGTCCGCCGAGCACATGTCGTGTGCAGACGCTAAGTGGTGGAAACATGTATGAAGAAGTACACCCCTGCAGGGTTAACATGATCTATTCGAATAGCCGCGTCCGCGGTAAAGGACTACTTGGTTGCCTATACAGTTCATAGACAAGTAAATGGAAACTACTAAAAGCCTCAAGATAAGTGTGAGTGCCGAGGATGGCTCTTCCGTAGGAAGACGGAGGCGGATCCTCGGTAGTGTATTGAATTGGTGAGTAGTGGACTCGTGTGTGCAAAACCATTTCAAGTTGGAGTATCGTAGGATAGTCTAGCCAAGAGTCAAAGCTGGCTTGCTGCAATAACTCCACCAACCCTTCCTGATAATATGCATGTATGTAGGATCTGATGTAAGTCTTGCTGAGTACCTTTGTACTCATGTTGCTATAATTTACATTTTTACAGAAGACGCTGCAACCCCTTCTGATGGGTTCTACGTAGACGTTGACATCAACGAGTAGGCTAAAGGCCCAGGTGGTGACCCTGAGCTTGTGAAGGACCACGTAGTATAGTTAGGCTTTCCAAGCCTCTTTTATTTTACTAGTTGTCTGTACTCAGACAAGTTACTTCCGCTGCTGGTTTGTATGACTGTATGACTTGTATGTTGGGTCGTGGGACCCGTACCTTTGTGTATGTTATGTATGGCTCCCTGAGCCTTAAATAAAGTAATTGTGTCGTAGAGTCATGTTGTGATGCTTCGTTGTATTTGCACATATCGAGCATATTGTGTGTATGGTTGAAATGCTTGATATGTGTGGGATCTGACTATCTAGTTGTTTATCTTTAGTAGCCTCTCTTACCGGGAAATGTCTCCTAGTGTTACCGCTGAGCCATGGTAGCTTGCTACTGCTCTGGAACACTTAGGCTGGCCGGCATGTGTCCTTCTTCGTTCCTGTGTCTGTCCCTTCGGGGAAATGTCACGCTTTGAGTACCGGAGTCCTGTTAGCCCGCTACAGCCCGGTTTACCAGAGTCCTGCTAGCCCAGTGCTACAGCCCGGACCCACTTGCTGATGACCGACACGTTCGAAGCTGGGTCATGGATGCCTGTCCTTGTAAGTCTGTGCCACTTTGGGTTTACGACTAGTCATGTCAGCCCGGGCTCCTTATCATATGGATGCTAGCGACACTATCATATACGTGAGCCAAAAGGCGCAAACGGTCCCGGGCAAAGGTAAGGCGACACCCGTGGGGATACCATGCGTGAGGCCGCAAAGTGATATGAGGTGTTACCGGCTAGATCGATGTGACATCGAGTCGGGGTCCTGACATCATTACTGTGTAATCTAGACTATTGACTCTAGTGCAAGTGGGAGACTGAAGGAAATATGCCCTAGAGGCAAATAAAGTTATTATTTATTTCCTTATTTCATGATAAATGTTTATTATTCATGCTAGAATTGTATTAACCAGAAACAAGATACATGTGTGAATACATAGACAAACTTAATGTCACTATTTGCCTCTACTTGACTAGCTCATTAATCAAAGATGGTTATGTTTCCTAACCATAGACATGAGTTGTCATTTGATTAATGGGATCACATCATTGGAAGAATTATGTGATTGACATGACCCATTCCGTTAGCTTAGCACTTGATCGTTTAGTATGTTGCTATTGCTTTCTTCATGACTTATACATGTTCCTACAACTATGAGATTATGCAACTGCCGTTTATCGGAGGAACACTTTGTGTGCTACCAAACGTCACAATGTAACTGGGTGATTATAAAGGAGCTCTACAGGTGTCTCCAAAGGTACATGTTGAGTTGGCGTATTTCGAGATTAGGTTTTGTCACTCCGATTGCCGGAGAGGTATCTCTGGGCCCTCTCGTTAATGCACATCACTATAAGCCTTGCAAGCAATGTAGCTAATAAGTTAGTTACGGAATGATGCATTATGGAACGAGTAAAGAGACTTGCCGGTAACGAGATAGAACTAGGTATTGGATACCGGCGATCAAATCTCGGGCAAGTAACATACCGATGACAAAGGGAACAATGTATGTTGTTATGCGGTTTGACCGATAAAGATCTTCGTAGAATAATTAGGAGCCAATATGAGCATCCAGGTTCTGCTATTGGTTATTGACCGAAAACGTGTCTCGGTCATGTCTACATAGTTCTCGAACACGTAGGGTCCGCAAGCTTAAAGTTTCAATGACAGTTATATTATGAGTTTATGATTTTTGATGTACCGAAGGTTGCTCGGAGTCCCGGATGTGATCAAGGACATGACGAGGACTCTCGAAATGTTTGAGACATGAAGATTGATATATTGGAAGCCTATATTTGGATATCGGAAGTGTTCCGGGTAAAATCGGGATTTTACCGGAGTACCAAGGGGTTACCGGAATCCCCCCGGGGGCTTAATGGGCCATAGTGGGCCTTAGTGGAGAAGAGGAGAGGCGGCCAGGGCTGGGCCGCGCGCCCCTCCCCCCTAGTCTGAATAGGACAAGGAGAGCCCCCCCCCCTTTCCTTCCTCTCTCTCCCTCCTCTTTCCCCCCTTCTCCAAGTCCAACAAGGAAAGGAGGGAGTCCTACTCCCGGTGGGAGTAGGACTCTCCATGGCGCGCCTCCTCCCTGGATGGCCGCCCCCTCCCCCTTGCTCCTTTATATACGGGGGCAGGGGGGCACCTCTAGACAGAACAATTGATCTCTTGATCTCTTAGTCGTGTGTGGTGCCCCCCTCCACCATAGTCCTCCTCGATAATATTGTAGCGGTGCTTAGGCGAAGCCCTGCGACGGTAGAACATCAAGATCGTCACCACGCCGTCGTGCTGACGGAACTCTCCCTCGACACTCGGCTGGATCGGAGTTCGAGGTACGTCATCGAGCTGAACGTGTGCTATAACTCGGAGGTGCCGTAGTTTCGGTGCTTGATCGGTCGGGCCGTGAAGACGTACTACTACATCAACCGTGTTGTTCTAACGCTTCCGCTTTCGGTCTACGAGGGGTACGTGGACACACTCTCCCCTCTCGTTGCTATGCATCACCATGATCTTGCGTGTGCGTAGGAATTTTTTTGAAATTACTACGTTCCCCAACACAAAGCCGCGCCGCATCATAACTTCCCAGAGGAAGGACCAATGCACCTACGGCGGCCATTCGCAATAGCCTAGAAATAGGCTATATTGGCATCACCAAAGAGGATCCACTTCATGGATCCTTGCTTCCTCCAATATTTCTCCTTGGAGTAGATATCCATCAGCGTGTCCTCAAGGCTATACCGAAGTGCCCACTCGTTCGGGGAGAGGCCGGCACCATCAGCACGCAAGTCTAAAGCCTGGATCTCAGCCAGCATTGAACCCTTCTAGATCCGAAGAACCCTGCCTACATTCGCACCCCAACCCTTCATAAATGGTCTGGAACGCTTGGCGAGATGGTGCCATTCGTCCATCACAGACATAGCTCTATGTGGCTTGGCTATGGCCGCGTCCCAGTGCTCCTTCACCACAGGGATGAAACCCTCCTGACGAAGCCAGAAAGTCTCAAACCGGAACCGAGGAGGAGGACGGGGGCACTCGTCAACCGAGGACAGCAAGAGTGGGACATGGTCGGAGCCAATGCGCGTGACCGCCTGAAGGGTGGCTAAGGGGAACCTAAGTTCCCATTCCAGGGAGATAAACACCCGGTCAAGGACACTCTGAGTGGGGGCCACCTGTCTATTAGTCCAGGTGAATCTGGCCCCCACTCTCTCAAGCTCATGGAGACTGAGAGCCGCAACCCAGTCGTTAAAGCGCTGAATGCTGGGAAGGTCAACCCTCGCATTATTTTTATCAGCAGTGGAACGAAGGAGGTTGAAGTATCCTCCCACCACCACCGGGAGGGAGGCGGAACCTATCTTGATACGGATCTCCTCAAGAAAGGTCGGGGATCATCGGTGGTCAGCAGGGCCATAAACAACTATCACCTCCCACTTGAAGTTAACAGCTCGTTCCCAGACCTCCATGCTGACATAGAATTCACCGCGGTCCATGGATCCGACCTCAAAGGTGGTATCCTTCAGACCAAGAAGGATACCACCGGAGTGACCAGCCACTCCACTAGATGGCAACCAGTGCCATGCAAACAAGTGCCTACTAAGGCCCTCTAACTCTACCAGAGAGAAATCAGTGCGCATCGTCTCCTGGATCGCCACAATGTCAATGGCTTCCTCACGCGTGTATTCAATCAACTGTCAGCATCGGCCATCATGGCCGAAGCCACGCAGGTTCTAGAAGAGCGCACGCATTTATTCTGCAACCGGGTCCACTCTGGACCCGACGGTGGTTGAGGTGCTAAGGGCCCAACGAAGTTGGGTGGTGCGGGATCGAGTTCGTCCCCTAATCTCATCTGGAGGTAATTCCGAGATCTCGCGACGGCCCACAGGTCGAGGAATGGGGGCATCCCCACCCTTGGCAATGGCGGCTGCCCGGGCTCGATCAGCCGCGAGGCGGCCCTCGAGGATTTCTCTCGCCTGAAGGGACGCAATCTGTTCTAAAGCGGGGCCCTTCTCCCCGCGGAAGACAATCGCAGAGTCCGCCACCATTTTAGCGAGATGTCCCAAGGGGACACCCGCTAACACCGAGATCGACACATCACAAGGTTCATCATCAACAGAAGAGGGGGCAGCATTAGAGGACGGACCTGCATCGAGGTTACGAGCCGCAGCCCAACAGAGGGCCTTCTCCATCGCGTTTGGAGAAGTCCCACCTGCCCGGGAGGCCGAGCCCATGCGGGAGCTCTTCCGCGTAGACGAAGGAGGCGACGATGCCGACCGGGGACGCCCTGTGGCGCGAGGCAGACAGGTGGCAGGGGGGTCCTGCTCGAGCTCCGGAGCCGGCAGCTCCGAGGCCGACTCCGCCACGGGATCAACAGCAGCAGGAGCAGAAGGGGGCGGAGGCACCGGCGACGCGATCTAGGGAGAGGACGGTGGGTAGATAGCCAGCCCCACGGAGCTCGCATCACTCCCACCCTCATCACCAGAGGACAACACCGGGGAGGATAGGAGCAGTGTAAGAGAGGAGCCCAGAGGGATGGTCGACTCCGCCTCGAGCATAGCCGCAATGGCCTCCAAGTCCTCTCCCTCCTCAAGGGGCTCAGTCTGGGCGACAGGTCCAGACCCGACCGGCCCCACAAACCGACCAGCCGCGGGATGGGCCGGAGGTCCATCGTGAGTCGGCGAGTCCTTAACCTCGTCCTCGGAACTGGGGGAGCTTCTGCGGCTGCAGCGATCATGGCGGTCAGCATTGTCGCCACCACCACTGTCACGGCCGAGGTCAGAGCCACCACCATCCGTAGGGCCCAAAGGAGCAGCAGAAGGGGCCTCCTCGAACGAGATGCAAAGGTCATACCCAATGTCGTTGAAGAAGATGCGGAGTGTCGTTTGGAGCTTGGTCGGGTCGGGGGTCTTGACTCTGGCATGCACAGCAGGCCCACGAATAAGAGAGGCCGCGTCAACCTCCATGACCTTGCCGTGGAGACGGGACATGTTGTGGATGACGCGCTCCTTCCTGGCGATGGGCGGGAGGCCGCGGATCTGAATCCACACGGAGGTGAGAACCGCCACCGCCGAGGGATCAACTGTAGGCACTAAGATGTTGACTGTGAGTTTGTTGAGGGCGAGGGTGAGCTCGGTGCTATGGGTGTCGTATCGGAGGCTGACCGGGTCGGGGAAGACCACCGTGAACTCATGGTCAGAGATCAGGGTCACCTCCCAATCCCAATCCGGGCGGAAGAGGTGGCGGAGCTCATCATAGATGATCGAAGGTGAGGTCGCCTTTCCCCCCAGGATCGAGATAAGA
>NC_041387.1:66220645-66260796 GCF_002162155.2 Triticum dicoccoides | reverse complement strand
GGGGGGGACTCCGGCTCGACAAGGTCCATCTGAAAGAAACCCAAATCGTCGAGGGCGTAGCCAAAGAGCATGAGTTCCCCATCCCCCGCAGAGTTCGGGCAGAGCACCGCCGGGTGGTCAGCCCGCTGGCACTTGAAGCAGGTGGGGGTTGCTTGCAATCCACCTGGCAGTGCCTTCCTTCGGTACCATTTGGAACATAGGAATTGCTATCCTACATTCCTTTCAAATTCCTATGAAATGAGCTATTTCAAAGGAATTTTGGAGGAAAATTTCTTCCCTTAACTTTGTTTCTACAATTCCTGTATTTTTTCTGCATGACATCCAAATGACAATTTTGCAGTATTCTTGTGGTTTTAGTTTTGTAGAAATCTAGGACACATGACACCTCAATTCGTGTACTTTATATTCCTACATTTTGAACTCATGTGTTTGAGACAGGGCCATCCCAAAAGATTGATCAAACAAAGGACCTACCAAAGATTGTTTTGGTTACATCACTCGACCCCGCAGGCTATATATACGACGTAGGTCTAAAGCACAAATTTGCACCATCTTTATCCCCGGCAAATCATCATGCATAGCCTTTCGTTTCAAAACTCTCTCAAGCGTTCCTTAAATCTCTCTCTCTCTCTCTCCCTCTCTCTCTCTCTCTCAAACGGTTATTCTGGATTCACGCTATAACATACTTTATGTCAGCCGCGCAAGATAAGATCGAAGTGAGATCATGCACATCGACATCTAATTAATAACACCACTCTTTAGTTCACTTTGTTCCTAGATCTCGCAACGAGGGGCCATATAATTCGTGACATGTACATATCCCTATTTTTATTACTACTCGTGACTAGATATGCAATGTGGACTTTGGATTTGTCAATTGATGAGAGACAAGAATGTGGCCAGTTGAGCTAACGTATTTTTGTAGTTTAATTTCACACTGAATTTGTGTCATCTGCTCTGGCGCGGAGAAGCCGTAAAAGGGTGTTAAAAAAATGGCAGTGGCAAATGCTCTTGTCGCCCTCTTGCTAAAAGCGCAATGGAAAGTGAACTGAAGATAAGAGTGACTGTGTAAAGAACGGTCGATAGATATGCATGACCAACCGTTCATCGTGTTTAACTACTACTTCATCCGTTCCTAAATATTCCCTCCGTCCGGAAATACTTGTCATCAAAATGAATAAAAGGGGTGTATCTAGATGTATTTTAGTTTTAGATACACCCATTTTTGTCCATTTTGATGACAAGTTTTTTCGGACGGAGGGAGTATTTGTCTTTCTAGAGATTTTAACAAGTGACTACATACAAAGTAAAATGAGTGAATCTACATTCTAAAATATGTCTACATACATCCGTATGTAGTCCATTTAAATGTATAGAAAGACAAATATTTAGAAACGGAGGGAGTACTTGACAGTGGTTTATTTTATGTAAATGCCCATTGATTCGTATATATGGTGCGTCATGGTGCATGCTCTCTTGTCGTCAAAATAGGAGACTAAGCTTGTACATCTGTACTCTCCCCAGAATTAAGTGCAAGTAAAGTGCGTCAAAGTTTTTCTTAATAAGGTGGTAAGGTGCATCAATAAGAGCAGTCAACATCCAAAGTAAGAAAGCTTTTAATCGTTACAAAAGAAAAGTATAATTGTAAATGTCAAGGAGGCTACTTTTTTGTGTTCAATTATGTTAATCAAGTGTGTGCTGTCTAAGTGCTCAATTCATGGTTAAGCGAAAAATGACCACTTCAATACCGTACTATTCCCTATGCATGTAAAAGCCCAAACATTACTTATTGCCCCCATAACCGTATAACAATTGTTCTATGGTATTTTCCCAAAAATATGTATAAAAGGAGTATTATATACAAGGAGAATGGAAGAACCAAGGAAATAAAATCTTGCTAAACAAGAAAGCAAACAGAAGGCTATGCAATTGATTCGGCGTGCCTTTTTCGAGTACTATAGAAAATGGCACAACTCACGGTTGAAAAACATAACTACGGTCGGTTTTGTATATATACCGAAAAAGGGTTTTCCCCGCTTTATATAAAGCAACCATCACCGATTACATCCGATAGACCGAACAATGCACAAAAAGCACACACCCAAGGCAAGATACAAAGGTGTCGGGCACCAACACACCACCCCACCGACAACACAATAGAGAGGTGAACCGGACAACAACGAAGCCAGGCCTCCAAAGCGGTGCCTCCAAGAAGGGTACGACCATGGATAGCCGCCACCCCCGATCCGTGAAGATCAGGTTTCACCCGGAGCAAGGCGACAAGAGTGGGAACGCCGCGATGGAGCCTTCAGGAAGGGTACGGCGTCAATGGTCGCCGCCACCGTCGGCCAGTCAAAGGACTGGGCAAGTGGTGTAACCCGGCACCCACACCCTACCGTTGCACCCTAACTCCGTCAACCACCCACAACCACGCCACCCGCGAGGCCATGGTTGCCCGCCGGCACGCTCCGCCCACAAACGCCGCGCTTCCCGCCGCCAGAGCTGCCGCCCTGCAACCAGACAACCCCGAGACCTACAGAAAGGACCCGGCTTTGGACCAACCGACGGCCCTCGATCGACAGATCCACCCGCACACGCTCCACTGGAAGACCTACGCCAACCCGCCCAGGGCCGAGGAACGGGGGAGAAAGGAGAGCGGACGAATCCGGACCGGCACACCCCATACCGGCGATAGGTGACGCGACCACAACGAGGCCACCCATCCCTCCAACCGAGATCTCCGCTGAACACGAGGAAAGGGGGAGGAGGAGGAGCGGACGCATCCGGACCAGGAAACTGTGCCGGCGACAGGTGGCGCGACCGCATCGAGGCGACCTGTCCCTTCTACCAAGCTCCCCCGCGAGCACCCCCGTGTCGCCCCACCATGGTAGCTGGCACATATCTCCGCGAGGCCATCCGCAATCGCGAGCCTGCCGACGAGGGAAACCAAATCGACCTGCCACAGCAGCCAAGGTAGCTCACCAGGGAGGCCCTCCCGTGCCGAGCACCGCCATCCAGCCGCAAGGGCCCGACTAGACGAGGGCCACCCACCTCCACCGCTGCCGCGCCGCCCCATCACCATCGCGCTCCGGCGAGAGGGCCGTCCACAGCCCGCAGCGACAGGGGCGGATCTGGACGCCCCAAAGCCGCCGCGTCGTCACCACCCGCTGGCCTGCAGCACCAGCACTGCAGTGCCACCACACCCCAACAACAGAACGCCTCAGCAGAGGGCGGCCGCCCGCAGCCAAGTGCGCCCACAACCCGCGCCTCGTGCCGGACGGATCTGAGTGCTGCCGCCAAAGACGCCCACGCCATCCCCGGCCTGCACGCGCGCACCACCACCGCGCCGCCAGCCCGCACCTCAGCACCGATGAACCGCCGCGCCCGCTGCCAAGCGCTGCATCCGCGACCAGTCGCCGCATCCCGCGTCGAAGCCGCCGCGCGAGGAGACGAAGAACCCCGCCGCCGCCGGCGACGACCCGACCGCGCCCTCGGGCGGCGGCAAGGGAGGAGGAGAGTAGAGGGGAGACCCGGCGGCGGTGGCTAGGACTTCCTCTCGGTCGCGCGCGGGGCGACGCGAGAAGGAGGGGAGGGGAAAGTTTTCTCTACTGTGGCATTCAGATGCTTAGAACCTTTATAGACGTTGAATCTTTTAGGTCTGTCCATGTCCCCGTCCGTAAAGCTTCTAGATCTCACTCATGAACTTCTTTCAGTTAGTTGATCTCCCTCATGATCTGCTTCGTCGATATGTAAGGGTACCCTGTTGAAAACAGTTGCCTAGTTTAAGGGTTGCTATGGCCATGAGCCCCCTTTTGTTTCATTCTAGAAGGATCGTCGACTCGTCGTAGGACATGAACATGGGTTCCAACTTCCAACCCAGCTTCCTCTCCTCTCAGAGAACTTCCAACTCGGGTCACCAAGTAAAAGGTACACACGATATTCCTTATTTTCTCCTCACCTGCTGCTTTTAACCAGTGTGGTGTATGTGCCCACTGGTCTGGCAACAAGTGCGCACTCAATTTGCACTAGAGACGAATACGTGTTGAACTAAATCTCATCAGCTGCCAAAGTTGCCTTGATTACCGCGGGCCTACCACCAATTGGTCACGATATAATCAATAAACAAAATGGGGGAAAAAGATGGAAGCTGCGCGTGCTTAAAATCGATCATGCATGTCTAACATTTTTTTGCTGGAATGTCAACATATCCAAGATAGGTCTAAAGCGCTGGTGTGTGATTATCCTACTCGCTAATTTATCCAGCTAATCATATATGAGATGCAATTTGTTTTAAGAAAACGCAAACCTTGTCCAATTGTTTAAACCGGCAGGGGATCAAGGTATGATATCAGTAGAGTATTCAGATCGCCAGCTAATATCATCAGTGGTTACTTTACTCTTTGGTCGTAGATCTCGCGACGTAAGCTCGTATATTTCGTGACATGTAAAGTTGTACGCGTCCCTAATTTTGTTACCATTTGTGAGTAGTTCTGCAACGTGGATCACTCGATTTGGATTTGTCAGTTGACGGAAGACAGGAATCAAGGTTCAGCTGCCATCGAGCTAACGCTTTTGACTGGATTCGTAGTTTAATTTCTGGGCGAATTCATGTCATTTGCTCCAGCGCGGAGCAGACGTAAAAGGGTGTTAGAAAATGGCACTCTTGTCGCCCTCTAATTAAGGTAAAGCGCAATAAAAAGTGAATTGTGGGTGCATAAATAGAGTGACAGTATATATATTGTGTGTGCCCATTATGTTTGTATTCTCTTGATGCTACATCTGAGTCAATAAAATTCACCCTTTGTCGAAAAAGATATATAGGTAAAAAAAAAGTGCTCTCAGTTGATAGATACACATGACCGGCTGTACTTCGTGTTTAATTACTACTTACTCGACAGTGTGGTTTATTATATACGAATGCCCTTCGATTCGTATATTTCCTGCGTCATGGTGCACACTTTAGTTTTACTATGGTCAGACAAATGAAGACTGGAAAAGATGGAGTAAATTGCAGAAAACCACCACTTTGAAGGCAATCTCTGCGAAAACCACTACAATACATTTTTTTGCAAAAAAACACCGTATCTACGGTAATATTTTTGCAGAAAGCACTGATCGGCGGATCGGGCTCAGTTAAGCTTGTTTATGACAGGCGGGGCCCATTTTTTGCGTACGTGGCACCGTCGGCCGTCCCGACAGCCGTTAGACAGTGTTTGACGGTGCCGTCCCCCTCCATCCCCCTCCACCCCCCCTGAAAAGGACGGTCTCTGCCCCCACTCCCCACTCTGTCCCGCTGCTCTCCTCTCGCTCACTCCTCCTCCTCTGTCTAGCTCGCTGCACCCGCCGCCGCGTCCCCGCCACGTCGCCATGGTTTCCTGGAGCGATGGGTCCGATAGCAGCGAGAACACCGTGGAGTACGTCAGCTCAGCTTCTGACGACGGCATCATTAAGGTAAGTTCAGATTTTTAGGGTTAGGGTTTCTGACTTGGGGGTTTTTCTTGAATGCGCTTGTTTGCTGACATGTGGATCAAATGTCTGGTATTCCTATGCACTACAGATCCCTACTACCACTGAAGACTCCGATTTCGAGGACCTGAAACAGAGTTGGTTGTTCTTTGCCATGAACATGGGAAGGCCACAGAAAGGCATGTTGCTTTCGAAGGAATCCACACTGGCAGGAGGTTTCTTTGCTGTGCTGAGAAGGTATATTGTGATTTGTTTTCTCTGGATCTGTACTGTGGAGGCAGGCATTGCAGTTTATTGTTAACTTTAGTTGTATTGTTAAGTTAGGAAAGTGGATTAGAAGCAATTGTTTACTCTGGCAGCATCTTAAAACCATGGTCTGGCAACATTGTTAAGTTAGAATATGCATGGGTTACTGGAGCAGGACAAAGGATGCATGGGTTACTGGAGCAGGACAAAGGATGCAACTTGTTTAGCCTAACATGTTAGGTCATTTGATTGATTTTGTTTACTTTATAGCAGCACAACATTGTTTAAGTAGCATGAGGACAGGTTTAAGTAGTCCTCTCTTCAGCTCTGAATGTGAGGATAGTATTTAAATAGTGTTTCTTGGAAGCATTCTAATGTATTTGTTTATGTTATTCTGATTTTGTTCAGGAAGGTAGAAATTGTGGATTAGTTGAATGGATTGATCCAGCTTGGCCCAACACCCTTGAGAATGCATTAGCCAAGTTATGGTTTATGAGTAAGAGAGACAGGAATGAGGAAAATATGATGCATTCATTTATTGTTCATGACTTGACACAAGAGAAGAAGAAGCTGCAGTAGAGCTATGAGAAGTTGGTTGAAGATGTCAATGGACTTTTGGATGCTCAAGAAAGGAGGGGAGAGGTAGAAAGGAAAGATGTTGAAACATGGTTAAGAACCTAGCAGCTGCTCAAGCAACTGTCATTAGGAACATGAAGCTCAAGCTAGCTGAAGAGAGGAAGAATTTGTAGAAGCACATTGATGAGCTCAAGAAGACAGTTGAAGAGAGCAATGTGAAGCTGCAGGGGGCAAGGCCATCATAAATGGATAAGCAGAGTGGTTTGGCATTTCCTGACCTTTTGTAGAGTGTGGTTTGGCATTTGTTGTAATGATAGTAGTTTAAATTCTATTATCTATGAGTACTTCTGAACTATGGTGATGTAATGTAGTAATCTTTAACTATGATTATGTATGGATTTGAACTAATGCTGAATGTGATCTTAAGTATGTTTCTGTGCAACTGATGTTTTTGAGCTTAGTAAGCTATTTACAGTTGTTGAAATTGATCTTAAGTATGTTTATGCTCAACTGATAATTGTGAGCATCAAGTTGGGTTAATTAGTAGTTTTTGCTTTTTGTCGACGTCGAGGTATCAAGTAGGGTGAACTAGGTTTATTTGGCTTTTTTGTCGACGCCGAGGCATCAAGTAGGGTGAACTAGGTTTATTTGGCTTTTTGTCGACGCTGAGGCATCAAGTAGGGGTTTTTGGCTTTTTATCGACGTCGATCCATCAAGTAGGGTGAACTAGGGTTTTTGGCTTTTTATTGACGTCGAGGCATCAAGTAGGGGTTTTTGGCTTTTTATCGACATCGAGGCATCAAGTAGGGTGAACTAGGGTTTTTGGCTTTTTATCGACGTCGAGGCATCAAGTAGGGATTTTTGGCTTTTTATCGACGTTGAGGCATCAAGTAGGGGTTTTTGGCTTTTTATCGACGTCGAGGCATCAAGTAGGGTTTTTTGGCTTTTTGTCGACGTCGAGGCATCATAGTTTGACAAAAGGATCATAACTGGAGTAGCACTACATTAATTGATCATCACTTGATCATTACAGTACTAGAACCTAAGTTGGTCATTACAGTACCATAACATAACTTGATGATCACTTGGTCATCAAAATAGTAGCAGTGGCATAACATGATAAAGAATATTTTGGATCACAACATCAATCCCATGCTGCACCAGAAGCAGTCAGGTAGTCCTTGATCTTCTGGGTTGGCTTTCTGACTCTGTGGGAACCACTGTTTGGTCTTGGAGGCAAGAAAGATGCCCTTGCTCCCTTTGAAGCAGTTGAAGCCCTAGTAGCTCGAGCCTTACCCTTTGCAGCAGCAGTAGCAGATCTTGTTGATGGTGCGGTGGCAGAAGATGGAGTCCTCTTTGCTGGTGCTGGGGCAGTGGCAGAAGATGGAGTTCTTCTTGCTGGTGCTGGTGCAGTGGCAGAAGATGTAGTCCTCTTTGCTGGTGCTGGTGCAGTGGCAGAAGATGGAGTTCTTCTTGCTGGTGCTGGTGCAGTGGCAGTAGATGCAACCCTTCTTGCTGGTGCAGCAGATGAGGCAGCAGTAGCAGCATCTGGTGGGTAAGAAGAGTTGCTTGGCTTCAAACAGAACACAAGTAATTCAACATTTTTGTTACATGCATAGAGAACACAAGTAATTCAGTAATTGTTTCTTACCTCATGCCTGTTCTTTCTCATGGCTAGTGCAAGATTCAAAGCAACATGGCAATTGGTGTACCTATGGCCAACTTTGCTGCAATTAGAACAAGTGATAGAGGCCATCCTTGAAGTGTCTTTTGGAGCTGGCTTCTCATGTCTTCCCTTTCTTTTTCTTAGTTTGTCCTCTGCCTTTGTGTTCTTTGAAGACTGGAGGCTCAGTGTCCCTACTGTCTGTCCTTGGACACATGTCAGGGCCAGGTACTGGATAGATTATGGGACTGTAAGCAGCCTTGTACATTGGTTTTTTGAAAAAAATCATGAACAAAGTCCTCTGGCTGTAGCTTAGCTTTGTGTATGGCAGAGATAGCATGATGGCAAAGCACTGCTGTCATATCCACTTCCTACAATCACAAGTGTTTTCATGCAGGTTAACAACATATGTTTTCTCTCCACTTGTCACTTGGTAAAGATGTGGTCCAGCCATCAAAGATTGGCAGTTCCTAGACCACTTCTTTGCTTCTTCCAGTTTCTCTGCATGTGTAGGACAAATCTCCCATTTGACAGTATCAGTTTTTGTTCTATTTGCATTGAACTTGACGATTAAATTTGTCCTAATTCCATCAACCATGGTCCTTATTGGCTTAGCCCTCACATCTAGGACCCAACTATTGAAAACCTCACTTAGATTGTTAACAACTAAGTCTGTCTTGCAGTTTAAATCCATGGCATGTCTGGCCCAAGTGTGTTTGGGTATTTTGCTAAGCCTCACCCAAGCTGCTTCACACTCTCTCTTTAACTCATCCATTGCAACTTGAAAACCAAGTTCAGTATATGAGTAACTTGCTGCATCCATGTATTTTTTTAATTCTGGCCCTCTAAACCCAGCAATTTGAAAGTTTTGGTAGATATGCCTAAGGCAAAACCTTTGTGGGCAATTGGGGAAGACTCTATTTACGGCTTTCAAAAGACCCCGTATGAAACAACTACAACTAAGTAACTACAACTACATGAAAGCAACTACATGAAAGTAACTACATGAAAGTACAACTAAATATATTACCTTTTGCCTATCTGAAATGATTGTGTACTGTCCAAACTTGCCAGATTCCCCACCTATTGCTACCTCCAGCTGGTATAGAAACCATGTCCAGGAATTTGTGTCCTCCTTGTCTACAATTCCAAAAGCAATGGGAAATATATTGTTGTTCCCATCTCTTCCAGTAGCAGCTAGAATTTGTTGACCAGTAGTTAGCTTTATGAAGCATCCATCCAAACCTACAATATTAGCAAAAATGATTAGTACTTGAAAGAACATATAAATGGCAATGAACATATAAGGGGCACAAACAATACAAGGCAATTACCTGTGAATGGTCTACAACCATTGAGGAACCCTTCTTTGCATCCATTAAGGCAGATGAACAACCCATGAAACCTAGGGTTCTTGCTAGGATGCTCCCTAATATATTTCCTGCAGAGGGATCTGCTGCTCAATAACATTAGCACTGCTATTTATATCTACAGGTTTGGGGGAACTGGCCCTAACAACTGTCACATTGAAGATCTTCTGCTTCTCCTGTACTATGTGGTCTAGAATTTCCTCCAGCATGTCATCGTCCTCTATTTCTTGCATTCCTTCTATCCCTAGGCAGGGATCCTTCACATAATACATGTAATCCCTCAAACCATATCCTTCATTCTCTATCAGTGCTACTAGATTGTAAAATGTGATGTCTGACAACATCATAGTTCTCTCAAGATTATCTCTGTCATGAAAATGCATCCTCAATTCCCAAACCTCATCATCCAGACTGCAAATTTAAAAAGAAACATAGTGTTGTATAAGTGTTCAATTTTAACACTTATGAAAAATCATAACAGCAACAAACACGAGCAATACAAAGCTTTGGGTTACTTAAGTAAACAATGTAGTAGAAAGCAAAACAGTACAAAATCCCTAGCTTTGGTTCATTAAGAACTACTGCAATACATAACAACACAGCACCTAATTCCAACTATATAACCGTAGCTTATTTCAACTAAATAAGACACAAACAACACCTAATTTAATGGAGATGGGGAACTGGATCTCAATAACAACCATATCATCGCAATAACAACCATAGGCTAACCCTAACCCTAGCCCAATGATACGTCCATTTTGCATCATGCTTTTATATCAATATTTATTGCATTATGGGCTGTTATTACACATTATATCTCAATACTTATGGCTATTCTCTCTTATTTTACAAGGTTTAACATGAAGAGGGGGAATGTCGGCAGCTGGAATTCTGGCTAGAAAAGGAGCAAACGTTGGAAACCTATTCTGCACAACTCCAAAAGTCCTGAAACTCCACGAAACCACTTTTTGGATTTATTAAGAATTTATGAGCAAAAGAAATAGGCCAGGGGGCCCACACCCTGTCCAGGAGACAGGGGGCGCCCCCCCCCCCTATAGGGCGCGCCCCCTATCTCCTGGGCCCCCTGGTGGGCCTCCGGCGACCATCTTCTGCTATATGAAGGGTTTTATCCTGGAAAATTTCGTGGGCAAGCTTATGGGACAAAACTCCGCTACCACAAGGCAGAACCTTGGCGGAATCAATCTAGAGCTCTGGCGGAGCTGTTCTGCCGGGGACACTTCCCTCCGGGAGGGGGAAATCATCACCAACAATCCTCTCATCGAGAGGGGGTCAATCTCCATCAACATCTTCACCAGTACCATCTCCTCTCAAACCCTAGTTCATCTCTTGTATCCAATCTTGTATCCAAAACCACAAATTGGTACCTGTGGGTTGCTAGTAGTGTTGATTACTCCTTGTAGTTGATACTTATTGGTTTACTTGGTGGAAGATTATATGTTCAGATCATTAATGCATATGATTACACCTCTGGTTATGAACATGCTTATGCTTTGTGAGTAGTTCCTTTAGTTCCTGAGGACATGGGTGAAGTCTTGCTATTAGTAGTCATGTGAATTTGGTATTCGTTCGATATTTTGATGAGATGTATGTTGTCTCTCCTCTAGTGGTGTTATGTGAACGTCGACTACATGACACTTCACCATTATTTGGGCCTAGAAGAAGGCATAGGGAATTAATAAGTAGATGATGGGTTGCTAGAGTGACAGAAGCTTAAACTCTAGTTTATGAGTTGCTTCGTTAGGGGTTCATATGGACCCATATGTTTAATGTTGTGGTTAGGTTTACCTTAATACTCCTTTTTGTAGTTGCGGACGCTTGCAATAGGGGTTAATCATAAGTGGGATGCTTGTCCAAGTTAGGGCAGTACCCAAGTGTCGGTCCACCCACATATCAAATTATCAAAGTACCGAACGAGAATCATATGAATGTGATGAAACTAGCTTGACGATAATTCCCAATGTGTCCTCAGGAGCTCCTTCATTATTATTAGAATTTGTCCAGGCTTATCCTTTGCTACATAAAGGATTGGGCCACCTTGCTGCACCTTATTTACTTTATTTACTTTTGCTCGTTACTATTTATCATATCACAAAACTATCTATCACCTACTATTTCAGTGCTTGCAGAGAAAACCTTACTGAAAACCGCTTACCATTTCCTTTTGCTCCTCGTTGGGTTCGACACTCTTACTTATCGAAAGGACTACGATAGATCCCCTATACTTGTGGGTCATCAAGAATCTTTTCTGGCGCCGTTGCCGGGGAGCGTAGCGCTCTTGGTGACTGGAACTTGGTAAGGAAACAATTATATAGTGTGTTGAAATTTTTTGTTACTTGTCACTATGGAAACTAATCCTTTGAGTGGCTTGTTTGGGGTATCTTCACCCCAACCAGAGGAGCAAAGAGATGTTCCTCAACCTACTGAACTTTATGAAAATATTCACTTTGAGATTCCTTCGGGTATGATAGAAAAACTGCTAGCTAATCCTTTTGCAGGAGACAGAACTTTGCATCCCGACTTACACCTTATCTTTCTGGATGAAGTTTGTGGATTATTTAAGCTTGCAGGTATTCCCGATGATGTTGTCAAAAGGAAGGTCTTCCCTTTATCTTTGAAGGGAGATGCAATGACATGGTATAGGCTATGTGATGACACGAGATCTTGGAATTATAAGCGATTGAAATTGGAATTTCACCAGAAGTTCTATCCTATGCATCTTGTTCATCGTGATCGTAATGACATATATAATTTCTGGCCTCATGAAGGAGAAAGCATCACTCAAGCTTGGGGGATGCTTAAGTCAATGTTATATTCATGCCCCAATCATGAGCTCTCTCGGGAAATGATTATTCAGAATTTTTATGCTCGGCTTTCTCTTGATAATCGCAACCTGCTCGATACTTCCTGTGTTGGTTCCTATATGTTGAAGACTATTGATTTCAAATGGGACTTATTGGAAAGAATTAAACGCAACTCTGAAGATTGGGGTTCCGACGATGGTAAGGAGTCAGGTATGACACCTATGTTTGATTGTGTTAAATCTTTTATGGATACCGATGCTTTCCGTGGATTTAGCTCTAAGAATGGACTTGACTCTGAGATAGTAGCTACTTTTTGTGAAACTTTTGCTGCTCACGTTGATCTCCCTAAAGAGAAGTGGTTTAAATATAATTCTCCTATTGAAGTGAAAGTAGTTGCACCTATTACAGTCGAAGAAAAGACTATTACATATTGTGATCCTATTATTGCTACTACTTATCTTGAAAAACCTCCTTTTCCTGTTAGGATAAAAGATCATGTTAAAGCTTCGACTGTTGTTCATAAGAGTAATACTAGGACTTATACACCTCCTAAGCAAATTAATGTTGAACCTAGTATTGGTATGATTAAAGATCTCCTGGATGAAGATTTAGATGGGCATGTTATTTCTTTCATGGGTGAAACTGCTAATATTGCTAGACTCGATACTAAGACACATAGACCTGTTGTAGGCACGCCTGTTATTTCTGCTAAAATAGGAGACCATTGTTACCATGGCTTATGTGATATGGGTGCTAGTGCTAATGCTATACCTTACGATCTTTATAAAGAAATTATGCATGATATTGCACCTGTTGAATTAGAAGATATTGATGTTACTATTAAGCTTGCTAATAGGGACACCATTAAACCTATTGGGATTGTTAGAGATGTTGAAGTCTTGTGTGGAAAGATTAAATACCCTTCTGATTTTCTTGTTCTTGCTTCCCCACAAGATAATTTTTGTCCCATTATTTTTGGTAGACCTTTCTTGCATACTGCTAGTGCTAAGATTGATTGTGAAAAGAATATTGTTACTATTGGCTTAGATGGTATGTCTCATGAGTTTAATTTCGCTAAGTTTAGTAGACAACATCGTGAAAAGGAATCATCTAGTAAGGATGAGATTATTGGTCTTGCTTCCATTGTTGTTCCTCCAACCGACCCGTTAGAACAATATTTGCTAGACCATGAAAACGATATGTTTATGAAGGAAAGGGAAGAAATAGATGAAGTGTTCCTTAAATAAGAACCTATGCTAAAACATAATCTTCCCGTTGAAATTCTTGGGGATCCCCCTCCACCCAAGGGTGATCCCGTGTTTGAACTTAAAACCTTACTTGATAATCTCAAGTATGCTTATCTTGATGAAAAAGAAATATATCCTGTTATTATTAGTGCTAACGTTTCAGAGAAAGAAGAAGAAAGATTATTGAAAACTCTGAAGAAGCACCGAGCTGCTATTGGATATACTCTGGATGATCTTAAGGGCATTAGTCCCACATTATGTCAACATAAAATTTCAGTGGAGAAAGATGCCAAACCTGTTAGAGATCCTCAAAGACGATTAAATCCCAAAATGAAGGAAGTGGTAAGAAAGGAGATTCTAAAACTCCTTGAGGCAGGTATTATTTATCCCGTTGCTGATAGTGAATGGGTAAGCCCTGTCCATTGTGTCCCTAAAAAGGGAGGTATTACTGTTGTTCCTAATGATAAAGATGAATTGATCCCGCAAAGAATTATTACAGGCTATAGGATGGTAATTGATTTCCGTAAGTTAAATAAAGCTACTAAGAAAGATCATTATCCTTTACCTTTTATTGATCAAATGCTAGAAAGGCTATCCAAACACACACATTTTTGCTTTCTAGATGGTTATTCTGGTTTCTCTCAAATACCTGTGTCAGCTAGGGATCAATCTAAAACCACTTTTACTTGCCCTTTTGGTACTTTTGCTTATAGACGTATGCCTTTTGGTTTATGTAATGCACCTGCTACCTTTCAAAGATGCATGATGGCTATATTTTCCAATTTTTGTGAAAAGATTTGTGAGGTATTCATGGATGACTTCTCCGTCTATGGATCCTATTTTGATGATTGTTTGAGCAACCTTGATCGAGTTTTGTAGAGATGCGAAGACACTAGTCTAGTCCTAAATTGGGAGAAGTGTCACTTTATGGTTAATGAAGGCATTGTATTGGGGCACAAGATCTCTGAGAGGGGTATTGAAGTTGATAAAGCCAAAGTTGATGCTATTGAAAAGATGCCATGTCCCAAGGACATAAAAGGTATAAGAAGTTTCCTTGGTCATGTAGGTTTTTATAGGAGGTTCATTAAGGACTTTTCTAAAATCTCTAGGCCTCTGACTAATTTATTACAAAAAGATATTCCTTTTGTATTTGATGATGATTGTGTAGACGCATTTGAAACACTTAAGAAAGCTTTGATCACAGCACCTATTGCACAGCCACCTGATTGGAATTTACCTTTTGAAATTATGTGTGATGCTAGTGATTATGCTGTAGGTGCTGTTTTAGGGCAAAGAGTCGATAAGAAATTGAATGTTATCCATTATGCTAGTAAGACTCTTGATACTGCCCAGAGAAATTATGCTACCACTGAAAAAGAATTCTTAGCAGTTGTGTTTGCATGTGATAAGTTTAGACCTTATATTGTTGATTCCAAAGTTACTATTCACACTGATCATGCTGCTATTAAATATCTCATGGAGAAGAAAGATGCTAAGCCTAGACTCATTAGATGGGTTCTCTTGCTCCAAGAATTTGACTTGCATATTATTGATAGAAAGGGAGCTGAGAACCTCATTGCAGACAACTTATCTAGGCTAGAGAATGTTCTTGATGACCCACTTCCTATTAATGATAGTTTTCTTGATGAACAATTAGCGGTTGTCAATGCTTCTCGTACTTCTCCTTGGTATGATGACTATGCTAATTACATTGTTGTTAAATATTTACCGCCTAGTTTCACATACCAGCAAAAGAAAAAGTTCTTCTATGATTTAAGACATTACTTCTGGGATGATCCACACCTTTATAAAGGAGTAGATGGTATTATTAGATGTTGTGTGCCTGAGCATGAACAGGAACAAATCCTATGCAAGTGTCACTCTGAATCCTATGGAGGACACCACGCTGGAGATAGAACTGCACACAAGGTACTACAATCTGGTTTTTATTGGCCTACTCTTTTCAAAGATGCTCGTAAGTTTGTCGTATCTTGTGATGAATGTCAAAGAATAGGTAACATTAGTAGAGGTCAAGAAATGCCTATGAATTATTCTCTTGTTATTGAACTGTTTGATGTTTGGGGCTTTGATTATATGGCACCTTTTCCTGCTTCAAATGGTTATACACATATTTTAGTTGCTGTTGATTATGTTACTAAGTGGGTAGAAGCTATTCCAACTAGTAGTGTTGATCATAACACTTCTATTAAAATGCTTAAAGAAGTAATTTTTCCGAGGTTTGGAGTCCCTAGATATCTTATGACTGATGGTGGTTCACACTTTATTCATGGTGCCTTCCGTGAGATGCTTGCTAAATACGATGTCAAACATAGAATTGCATCTCCTTATCACCCGCAGTCTGGTGGTCAAGTAGAGTTGAGCAATAAAGAGCTCAAATTAATTTTGCAAAAGACTGTGAATAGATCTAGAAAGAATTGGTCCAAAAAACTTGATGATGCATTATGGGCCTATAGAACTGCATACAAAAATCCTATGGGTATGTCTCCATATAAGATGGTTTATGGAAAAGCATGTCATTTACCTCTTGAACTTGAACATAAAGCATATTGGGCTATTAAAGAGCTCAATTATGACTTTAAACTTGCCGGTGAGAAGAGGTTGTTTGATATCAGCTCACTTGATGAATGGAGAGCCCAAGCTTATGAGAATGCCAAGCTCTTCAAAGAAAACGTCAAACGCTGGCATGATAAAAGGATACAAAAGCGTGAGTTTAACATAGGAGATTATGTGTTATTATTCAACCCTCGTTTAAGATTTTTTGCAGAAAAACTTCTCTCAAAATGGGAAGGTCCCTACGTTATCGAGGAGGTCTACCATTCTGGTGCTATAAAAATTAACAACTTTGAAGGCACAAATCCTAGGGTGGTTAATGGTCAAAGAATCAAGCATTATATTTCAGGTAACCCTATCAATGTTGAAACTAATATTATTGAAACCATAACCCCAGAGGAGTACATAAGAGACACCAAAAGGTGTTCCAGACTCCGAAAAGGCATAGGTACGTGATACGGTAAGTATACCGACTCCAAAACAACTCTAATGGCAATTTTTATCAGTTTTGGATTATTTAAGAATTTTAGGAAGAAAGAAGTAGTCCGAAAGGGACACGAGGCTCCCACGAGAGAGGAGGGTGCCCCCCTGTAGGGCATGCCCCCTGTCTTGTGGGCACCTCGTGCACCCCCCGGACTCCGTTTTCTTGTATGTTACGTATTTTGGTCGGTAAAAATTCATTATATATACTCCCGAAGGTTTTGACCACCGTATCACGCAAATATCCTCTGTTTTCGTTTCGAGCTGTTCTTGTTGCAGATTCAGAACAAGATGTCGTCCCAAGATTCTGAGGGAGAGAGTTACATGGCTGATTATATTGCAAATCCAAAAATATATGCAGATGTGGAACATTATGGCTGGACCACAGAGGAAGAAGAAGACTATGATCCAAAGAGGAAGGAGGAGACAAGCTCCGATGAAGAGGATGATCCACTTCCTCAACCTGGTGATATGCATGTGGAGTTCAAGAAGTCAAGCCTCACTAAGGTACAATCTATCCCACCACGTTTTTTGCGGGACAGCAAGGTAGCACTATGCAAAAAGATAATGAAACTTGAGCTACAGAATGAAGATCTGAGGGAGGAAAACTTTAGCCTCAGACGCAAGCTAGAGAAGAAAAATGCAACAATCCCCACTCCGACACCTCAGAAGAAATAATCACATGGGTATGGGCACTCCCCTTGGCAACTGCCAAGCTTGGGGGAGGTGCCCCGGTATCGTATCACCATCACACTCCTATCTTTATTGCTTTATTTAGTTCGATCCTTTAGTAGTATCTTGATCTAGTAGATTGAAGTTCTGATATCAAGTAGTTTTGAGTTTTGCTTTGTGATCTCTTTTTGTAAGCGAGTCCATGTGCTATCTATAATAAAGATTAGTGTTGAGTCAAGGGCTTTGCTATGTTGCTATGATCTTGAGAAAGTAGAAAGAACAAAAAAGGTTCATATTGATCTTATGGATAGTGATAACTTCACACATAGAAAGTATGAGGCGTAAAAATTGTTGAGAGTTGATGAACGTAGCCTTGGTCATCATTGCAATTAATAGGAAGTGATAAGGAAAGAGGGGTTCACATATAGATATATTATCTTGGACATCTTTTATGATTGTGAAACACTCATTAAGTATGATATGCTAAAAGAATTGATGTTGGACAAGGAACACAACGTAATGGTTTATGTTTTCCGACATCTCAGTTAAAGTATATTGTTATTGACCTTCTGAACATGTTGAGCTTGCCTTTCCCCATCATGCTAGCCAAAACTCCTTGCACCAAGTAGAGATACTACTTGTGCTTCCAAATATCCTTAAACCCAGTTTTGCCATGAGAGTCCACCATACCTACCTATGGATTGAGTAAGATCCTTCAAGTAAGTTGTCATCGGTGCAAGCAATAAAAATTGCTCTCTAAATATGCATGACTTATTAATGCAGAGAAAATAAGCTTTGTACGAACTTGTTGTGGAAGTAATAAAAGCGACAGAGTGCATAATAAAGGTCCACATACAAGGGGAAATACAAAGTGATGTTCTTTTGCATTAAGATTTTGTGTATCCAACCCTAAAAGCGCATGACAACCTCTGCTTCCCTCTGCGAAGGGCCTATCTTTTACTTTATGTTTTTACTTTTTGCTTGAGTCAAGGTGATCCTCACCTTTCCACTTTTTCATTTTATCCTTTGGCAAGCTCCTCGTGTTTGAAAGGTCATGGTACATATATCAAATTGAATGTCAGTTGGCATAGGCTACTATTGTTGACATCACCTAAAGCTGAATACGTTGGGAGGCAACACAATAAGCCCCTATCTTTCTCAGTGTCCGGCTGAAACTCTATAACCACAAGTATTGCGTGAGTGTTAACAATTATGGGGGACTACAAGATAGTTGAGTATGTGGTCTTGCTGAAAAGCTCTATTATTGACTCTTTCTGATGTTACAATAAATTGCAATTGCTTCAATGACTGAGATTATAGTTTTTAGTTCCCAATGAAGTTTATGAACCATACTTGACATTGTGAATTGCTTATTACTTGAACATAGGAAATCATATGACAAAATATATTTTTATGTTGCTGTTATTAGAATGATCATGATGCCCTCATGTCCGTATTTTAGTTTTATAGACACCTCTATCTCTAAACATGTGGACATATTTCTCGATCTCGGTTTCCGCTTGAGGACAAGCGAAGTCTAAGCTTGGGGGAGTTGATACGTCCATTTTGCATCATGCTTTTATATCAATATTTATTGTATTATGGGTTGTTGTTACACATTATATCTCAATACTTATGGCTATTATCTCTTATTTTACAAGGTTTAACATGAAGAGGGGGAATGCCGGCAGCTGGAATTCTGGCTGGAAAATGAGCAAACGTTGGAAACCTATTCTGCACAACTCCAAAAGTCCTGAAACTCCACGAAACCACTTTTTGGATTTATTAAGAATTTATGAGTTAAAGAAATAGGCCAGGGGGCCCACACCCTGTCCAGGAGATAGGGGGCGCCCCCCCTATAGGGCGCGCCCCCCTATCTCCTGGGCCCCCTGGTGGGCCTCCGGCAACCATCTTCTGCTATATGAAGGGTTTTGTCCTGGAAAAATTCGTGGGCAAGCTTACTGGACAAAACTCCGCCGCCACGAGGCGGAATCAATCTAGAGCTCTGGCGGAGCTGTTCTACCGGGGACACTTCCCTTTGGGAGGGGGAAATCATCACCAACGTCATCACCAACAATCCTCTCATCGAGAGGGGGTCAATCGCCATCAACATCTTCACCAGCACCATCTCCTCTCAAACCCTAGTTCATGTCTTGTATCCAATCTTGTATCCAAAACCACAAATTGGTACCTGTGGGTTGCTAGTAGTGTTGATTACTCCTTGTAGTTGATACTTATTGGTTTACTTGGTGGAAGATTATATGTTCAGATCCTTAATGCATATTATTACACCTCTGATTATGAACATGCTTATGCTTTGTGAGTAGTTACTTTAGTTCCTGAGGACATGGGTGAAGTCTTGCTATTAGTAGTCATGTGAATTTAGTATTCGTTCGATATTTTGATGAGATGTATGTTGTCTCTCCTCTAGTGGTGTTATGTGAACGTCGACTACATGACACTTCACCATTATTCGGGCCTACAGGAAGGCATGGGGAAGTAATAAGTAGATGATGGGTTGCTAGAGTGACAAAAGCTTAAACCCTAGTTTATGAGTTGCTTCGTTAGGGGTTCATATGGACCCATATGTTTAATGTTGTGGTTAGGTTTACCTTAATACTCCTTTTTGTAGTTGCGGACGCTTGCAATAGGGGTTTATCATAAGTGGGATGCTTGTCCAAGTTAGGGCAGTACCCAACTGTCGGTCCACCCACATATCAAATTATCAAAGTACCGAACGAGATTCATATGAATGTGATGAAACTAGCTTGATGATAATTCCCAATGTGTCCACGGGAGCTCCTTCATTATTATTAGAATTTGTCCAGGCTTATCCTTTGCTACACAAAGGATTAGGCCACCTTGCTGCACCTTATTTACTTTATTTACTTTTGCGTGTTACTATTTATCATATCACAAAACTATCTATCACCTACTATTTCAGTGCTTGCAGAGAAAACCTTACTGAAAACCGCTTACCATTTCCTTCTGCTCCTCGTTGGGTTCGACACTCTTACTTATAGAAAGGACTACGATAGATCCCCTATACTTGTGGGTCATCACCCAACAATATGCAATGGAGATGTGGAACTGGATCTCAGTATAAGCTAACCCTAGCCCTATAAACGGAATGTAATGGAGAAGGGGAAGGGGATCTCACTATACACCGCCGAAGGATGAGGCGATGTGGTGGCTTCCAATCGGATTCGCCTTCACCGTCGCCGCGAATGATCTAGCCGCCGCGTATTCCATCAAATATTGCACCTCCTCCTCCGCATTGGGTGTCGCCTTGCTACGGTTCGAGCTCCCGCAGAGCTCACCTCCTGGGTCGGGATCCCCGTCACCTGCGCCACTGTAGGGAGGACCACCGCCGCCAACACCGCCTGCTTTCGCCGAAGTAGCCATCTGCCTACGAGACACAAGGAGGGTAGAGAGCGGACAGGAGAGGGGGAAGAAGGGGGAAAACGGGCAGGAGAGGGGGGAGAAGACGGGATCGAACAGAGGGGGATGGAGGGGGACGGCACCGTCAAATGGCGTCTAACGGCTGTCGAGACGGTCGACGGTGCCACGTACGCAAAAAAGGGCCCTGCCTGTCATAAACAAGCTTAACTGAGCCCGATCCGCCGATCAATTCTTTCTGCAAAAAGATTACCGTAGACACGGTGTTTTTTGCCAAAGAAAAGTATTGTAGTGGTTTTCGCAAAGCTTGCCTTCAAAGTGGTGGTTTTCTGCAATTTACTCGGAAAAGATGCAAGACAAATTCCTTGAGCTTTTCTCATTTGCCATCAAAAAAGATATCACACTCCAACAGGTTTTTGAAATTGATGATCATGAGACCATGTACCACCGACCACTTACTATGGAAGCACATCAACAATATGAACTGATGAGCACTATACTCCAAAGAACCACCAGCAGAGATCAACTAGATAAATGAAAGTATCCATCGAAATCAGATACCTACTCCTCAGTGAAGATGTACAAGTGCCTTTTGGGGCAAGACCGCAGCCATGCTCAGACACAAGATCTTCCTCTGGTTACTACTCTATGATAGAATTAACACAAGAAATCTGTTGAGAAGAAAGAGTATGCACCTGGAATCCTATAATTGTGTACTTTGCGGTGATCAAACAGAGGAGACTATCATGCATCTATTCTGGGATTGCCACTTTGCCCTCAGCTGTTGGGATGAAATTGTCACTGTCAAAAAGAGAGGTACATCTGGCTTTGATGAGATATGTCTGGCCATCACAGCACTTCAGGCTGACATAGCCCTAGATATAGTGTTAGCAAGCTGCTGGAGCATTTGGTGTGTGCGTAATGATAAGATCTTCAGACAAGCTGCTGTTCATATTCAAGGCTGGAAGTACTACTTGAGAGAAGGGCTTACCAGGGCTAAATACAGAGCTAAAACCTCCAAAGCCAACAAGATCCAACTCTAGATAGATAGCTTCTTATGATGATCATGATGATGATGTTTCCTAAAGCTGGCATTGGTTGACCTCTTTTGGAGACTTATTGTACATATACATTTATTTTATTAATGAAAATAACGTAGAACGATTGTTCTACGGTCAGCAGGTCAAAAAAAACTTTAGTTTTACTATTACATATGCCCGTGCATTGCAACGGGCGAAAAAATTGAGAAAACTTGCTTCACGTGCCACTAAGCTCCACTTATATTCAAGTCTGACATGAAATTTAGTTACCTCATGTTGAATTATCCTTATTTGGATCATGAAGTGTTCATTGGCTCATACTTAAGCTCCGCACTTTTATCGAATGAAAGAGTAGTGATGCATGGAATAGTCTTTTAGCACGGGAAACATACAATCTAATTCTTATAGGGGCATGGAACAGTCTATTAGGGGAAGAAACATAAAATGTGATTTTCAAGGCATCTCTACCATTGACCCGCAAAACAGACACCACAACGGTCCGCAAACTGGGGGGGATACCAGTCCACGGACACTGGTATGGAAGATGATCATCCAAAGTTATCCTCATATGTCCAGCTGCATTTCAAAAGAAATTAACAAAACTGGAAAATGATGGATATTTAAACAAACCAAACAGTATTTATTCATGCATGAATATATTTTTATTAAAACCAGATGCTTTTCATATAGACCGAAGCAAACTAATTACTTTTTTTACATATTTGAACTAAACCGTACTCTAAACCTAGCCCGAATGACCGCCAATGCATGTTCTCCCATTTTTCCGGCCGGCATGAGTCTCGGAAGTGAAGCTCCAATTCCGTCTTCGTAGTCTCCGCCTCCACAGCCTACAAGCGGCTAATAGACACATGATTTTGAGCCCGACAAGCTTGGCTTTAGCAGGATCAAAATGGCAGTGGCCTTCTTGGGGCCCAAGCATCGGCAAATGGCCATGCTCTACTCTTCCTCGCTGCCGCGGTGCCCTTGGACGTGTCGGCTTCCTGGTCGTGGCAGCAAGGTGCAGAGGGGGCAGAGTTGGTAATATCATTCTTGTCCTCGCTCTCGCCGTAGAATTTGTGGGCCGCCTCTATCTCCGCCTGACGCTGGCAGTACCACCAACGGTTGCGACGGTTTTCGCAGGCGGTGCATATGAGTCGACCAGCGCCTCCTGCTCCACCTGGTCCACGTTTGGCGCGATCGCCGAGCCGACGGCGAGTTGCTCCAGCGCGCGTCAGTGCTCATCGAGGAGGCAAAGGTTGTACTCCTGGTCGACTTGCGCCAGTCAAAACAAGGCCTCCCGCTCCGCCAACACCATTTCGGTGTAGTGAGCACGTGCCTAGCCCATGGACCGGTGAGGAGGGTGGCATCGACTTATCATCAGCTGTGTCCTCCATTGGGACGTCTACAGCACCGGCCTCCGTTTGCCTTCGACACTAATGGCGGCATATCCGTCTTCCGCTCGGATGAGAGGCTGTCCCAAATGGATTTGGAGCTCGAGGAGGCCATGAAGACGTTGTGCGGCGAGGAGGAGGATGGATGCGACTATGGCCGGGTCTAGAGTTTAAATAGTCGACGGATGGCAGGAGAAGCGCCGATGTGGCTAATGGCCGGTGGCAGACAAATGAACGTGTGGCGTCGGAGTAGGTTCATCCGCAACCGTGCATGTTTATTGTAGGGAGTCGGAATGACGGCATGTCATTTGAACGCGGAGGAGTCGCGTGCACGGGGAAATGGCACGGGCGGCGCTCAAGACCAACGCCGCTTCAATTCTAGAGTGCTATTGAGAGGTCAGATCATTTTAAGCCAGCATGAATGCGGCATTGGTGCTCCGGATCAGCACTGACCATTCCGGGCGGGAAGGGGTATGGGCAACGGATGGGGTTTTGGGCGGGCCATGACAAATAGAATGGAGCGTGTCAGCGATCCAGACGTCGACAAAGCTCCCCAATTTGTTTTCACATTGTTGAAAAAAGTAAGTTGGGACCGGTCGGCAGACTGATACAGACAAAATACGTTAGGACCACGCGGCTCGGACGGTTGCGGGCGTTTTTAGGGTCAGCGTTGAAAATGCCCTTACATACTCCTCGAGATTTAGTAATTAATTTAAGGCATTTTGTAAAATTATCATAAGAATTGAATTATAATAATTTTTATTATGTAGTTTTTTTAATGAAAAGTTTAAGTCTTGGCCCAAACGTAGTATAACCATCAGGCCATCACGTGTTGGGCTGAGCGGCCGGCACGTACACACATCAGGCCATCACGTGTCTCTAGAGCTCCAACTTATCCATTCATCTCCACCGCTAGCTAGCTCAGTGCGGCCGTGGGGACTCCGGCGCTCCTTCTACTGTGCCGCGGCTCTAGCGGTGGCCGTCCGCCGGCAAGGGCGCGGCCCTCACCTTATCCTGCTCCCCGACGGCTGGAAACGAAGCGGGCATGGAATAAATTGAAACAGGGAATCGCGAAACGTTTTTTAGATTCATTAAAATAAAATATATAGGGACTGCAGGTTGAATATTAAAAACACAGGGACCTTCTCGCAAAAACACTACGACGGTGAACCCGGAGATTCAATCCGTGCTTTATTATTACTAGCAAAAGAGCCCGTGCGTTGCAACGGGAGAGAAAGCATAACACACACTCTTAACTCAACAACCATCACTCAAGACCACAATAGGTCCATCTCCTTTATTTTAGCGAGACATCATATCTGTGTTGCCGCTTATCCTCCTTCTCACCCTCGCCGGCGATGGCCTCGGTGTTCACACAAAACAACAAAAAACGTGTGTTGAATATAGTTAATCCTAAGGCGTCTCTCTCCCTCTCTCCTCCCTCTCTCTCCCTCTCTCTCTCCTCTCTCTCTCTCTCTCTCTCGCACGCTCGCTTTCTCTCACTCTCGCGATGAGAAATCTGTTGTTTTCCCTTGCGACATTTTTCAGAGGTATGCATGTGTAGTTATCGATGTTTTCTTTTTCGTATATGGTTATAGTGGGGTATTTATTTGCAATCCAGATCGTCGCCGGTATGAAAAAAAAATGGATCTTGCGCTATAGATTATAAGTTTGCTTTCATAACAAAATTTTAAAAATATTTAACAGGTAAAATTAACATCATATTTAGATTCCACACATTTTTTTAATAAAATTTCATATATAATATGTTAAAGTCGAAGTTACGGTTTAAAAGATACAGATAATTTAAAAAATCATTTGATTTGACTCAAATATATTTCAAAATAGTATTTAAAAATACTTAACAGGTAAAAATAATCTCATATTCATATTCTACATATTTTTCTAATCAAATTTCATATATAACATGTTCAAATCTGAGTTACGGTTTAAAAGAAATGGATGATTTTAAAAAGAATTTGTTTGACTTAAATATGATCCGCGGATGAATTACCTAAAACATCAGGGGGGGGTTGAAAAATGTAAAATAACGGTTCAGGTGTGACTTAAATCCGGACGACGGGTTGATTTCAAGAAAAGACAAGGACTTTTGTGTAAAATACGAAAATAATGCTTCGTTTTAACTTAAAATAGGACTACGGGTTAAATTCTCTGAAATAGAGGAACTTTTCTAAAAAAATGCCATGACGAATGAAAGCAACCCAATTTGCTTTATTATTAGGTAAAGATAGGGAGAGACTCTTCTTGGTTCTAGGTCTCGTGACTGATCGAGCCCATATATTTCGTGACATGCACGGATCCCTATTTTTGTTACTATTTGCGAGTAGCTTTGCAACGTGGATCGCTCGGTTTGGATTTGTCAATTAACAGGAGACAAGACATAATCAATCAAGCAGCTGGTATCTGTGATAAGATCTACCGCTTGACCGTGCTTTTGACGGACTCGCGCAGTTTAATGTGCCACTGAACTCGTGTCATTTGCTTGGGACACGGAGCGGCCGCAAAACTGCAGAATGGTGCTAGAAAAATTGACAGGGTCGAGTTTTCTTGTCGCCCTCTAGCTAGCTAGCTAGTAAAGCGGCAATCCAAAAACGATCAGAAATGTTAACGCCCACACGTGTGGGCGTTCATCATCTCGAACACATGCAATGATCACCGTTGGGGACTTTGTGCACGAATCTTGACACAATCCGGTCGTTTTTCTGCGCCACGTAGGACGAGGCGTGTGTGCGGTGTGCGAGACCGGTCGCCCGCACGTTGGTTGCCCTCCCGCGGTCAGCGGTTGCCACTCGGGGGCGTGCGGTGGAACCGCTATGCACCCGCACGCCACGCGCCGACCGCGGTTGTCGTCAAACATGTCGCGCACCTCTCCCCCCGTTTCCCTCACGGTCCCATTTACTAACCCCTGCAGTTGCTGGCACAACCCACTTCGCTTTCCAAACCATTAGAGGAGAAGGCGAGGGGAGAAGGCGACGGCGGAGGCGGAAGAATCGACGGTGTTCGCGGTCGTCGGTGGTGCTTGCCGGAACGGAGCGGCTTCACCGGAGCACCTGCGGATTGAAGGTAATGCTCGCTCCAACTCTCACAATCCCTTCCTGCATTCCCCCCCCCCTTCCCTCCCTGTTTGATTCCTTGCTCGAGATTCGTAGAGATTCAGGCGATTTGGCGGTGCATCGACGTTGCCGCCGGCGGCGGAGTCCTGTGCGCTAGCCGTTTTCGGTGGCACTGGGAAGTTTCGTGGACGCCACGGCGGCGCCCTCGTCGGGGTGGTTATGCCTGTCCAAAGACACGCACTAGTTGGGCCTTGGGATTGGGCAGGTGTCTGCCGGTTTGTTAGTTGCGCATTGGTTCGAATTGGTGTTTGCAATCAGTTCGGGGGAGAACTTTGAGGTTGAATTTGAAGTCACTGTAGTTGCCATTGAACCCTAGATCTAGTTAGGTGTTTTTGAAACTGCATTATGAAGCAAACTGCATTAGGTGTTTTGATTAGCTATCATGACTGTATGGCAACTACCTTCCTGAATGAATGCGATAATTGCCACAAACGTGCTCCCCCATGCGGCAACTAACTTACTGAAATTACTGTGATAGTTGCCACAATCAAGCTTTCCCATGCGGCAACCAAGTTATTGAATTACTGTGATAGTTGCCACACACACGCTCTTCCATGTGGCAACTAATTTGCTGAATTACTGTGATAGCAGCCACAAACATGTTGTTTCATTGTGGCAACTAATTTTCTTGAATGATTTGTGATAGTTGCCACATTGTATGAATGGTAAAGTGTAGTAAATCGGTAGTCAATGAAGTTTCAGTAACCAACTGCACTGGACGGCAACTAACGTGCACATCAACCTTGCATGTTGCCACATGGACAGTATATTCTTGTGGCAAATAGAATGTGAACACACTGTGTCTGTTGCCATACCGTAGACAGGACAATGTGGCAAACTGGCTGCATAACATGGCAACCAATTTTGCACATCAAATTGTATCAGATGCCATACATATGCTTTCCATGTGGCAATTTTCTGTCCGACCACAACATGTCTGTTGCCATGTTACAGTCAGTACAATGTGGCAAAATCATTTTACTGCAGACGCAATTTTTGTGTTTTTGCCACAATGACTTGCGATATCTGAACACACTGTGGCAATTTTCAGGTTCTTTGATTAGATGTTTTTCATCGCTTTTTTGTATTACGTGTTGCATTTTTAACATGGCAATTCAACCCTAGCACATTTTTGCCGCTGAACAGATGGCATTTCATTGGTGTATTTTTAGGACAGGGTGTGAGCTGCCACATTTTAGTTTTTGTGATGTGGAGGATTTTGAGACTATCTATCGTACTATCTTTGGCTAACATGGCAACATCAACATTTTGTTTTCAAGTGCATTTACGATATGTACACCTTTTTTTGGAAAATGCAACCAATGTGCTTAGTTGCCACGTTTATGTTTTCGACAATCACAGGAGGGGTGCATGTGTGTTCACTAGTTGACATTTTCTGTTAGGTGGCAACTGCTTACCTCTTTGCATTTTCGTTTCCACTGTGACAATTTTGGTCTGTTTCTATCTCAGCAGAATGGCTCGTGGCAATCATCAAAATGATGACGATGATTTCATGGATCCACCACAGCATAATCGGGCAGCTGGACGGAGAAAAGAGGGTGATGAGGTAACTGTCCACACCCCCCTCCCCCCCCCCTCCTACTGCTTATGTTTCTGGATGCCACCTCGAGCTTTGCAGTCGTCTGTCATGAACTAAAATTTCATGACAGTGCAAAACATGGCAACAACTGATCCCTTTTTGTCTGTTTTTTGCAGAAGAAGAAACCTATTCGCAACAGAGCCTCCCAAGAACGACTGACTATGTTGACTAACAGATTTACCAACAATCAGAAAGGAGTTGCTGCTGAGATGGGTATGCAGGCTTTGATGAACGTCCGGTGCACGAATCTTGTCAACCCTGTATGCGACTGGCTTGGTGAGATTTACGACCCCGCCTCCAGGGAGTTTGTGATTCCGGGATGTGGAAGACTACCGTTGAACGAGGAATCTGTGTTCTGCACTTTGGGTGTGCCTCGTGGACAGATGAAAGTCCCGTACGAGGTCAATAACGAGATCAAGGAAGCGCTGTTCTCCCGTTTGTTTTCTGGGTTGGAATCCATGCCGAACACGTCTGTAATGGCAGATTCACTGCAGGCAATGACGACCCATGGAGATGTTTTTAAGATGAAGCTACTCATGTATCTCATCTCAGCTGTTTTCGCGCCGACCACTTCTCTTCGGCCAAGCAACAAATGCTTCCCCATCCTGGTGAATGGTCCATCCTTACTACTTTATTTTCCTACAATGTATTTGGATCCGATGTCATGTGTAAAGCTAGTCACTGCTAGTGCTTTTTGATGTTTTTTTCATTTGAATTCTGATGCGGCAACTTGTTGCCCTGAAAATCTTGTGCGGTGCAGGCAAAACTGAAAGATGGGAAGAACATGAACTGGTGTAAGTTCATAGCCGACTTCCTGCACGATGCATTCTCAAGCAAGATGTACCAAAAGGGTTGTCGACTGCATTTAATGGTATTTTTTTTACCAGTCTTATTTTGTGAACACTCTTTTTTAACACCCTTTCATTCATGCATGGCAACCTGATCATAACAAGATGGCAACTGCTATAATGACAATATGGCAACTGGCATACTGACAGTATGGCAACTGCCATCATATTATGATGGCAATTGCCATCATGACAATATGGTAACTACCATTACACTATGATGGCAATTAGCACATACATATGGCACTTAGCACATACATATTAGTACAATGACAATATGGCAACTGATATTTTCTCTCTTTTTAAAATTGTTGTACATCAGTTCATGTACGTCGACTGTCTTGATCTGTCCACCATGGATTTCACTGGGACAGGAGGCCCGCCTCCTACGCACAAGTTTGATGTTTGTGCATGGACTATCAACGCTGTCAAGGCTGTGCTTGCTGCAGACAGGGTAACTGATACCAAATATGGAAAATTGCAGGTTAGTTCTGGTTTCTTTCTCCACACGGCATGCTTACAAATTTGACATGAGGCAACCGTATGTTGTTCATAAGAGATGACTACCTTTGTTATCCATGGCTTTCTGCGTATTATATCCATGTCTCACTCCATATGGCAACTCTTTCATTTGTGTTGAAATTTACGTTCTCTCTCTTACATCCTAGCTGTTTTTTTTGTTTTTTACAGCTGATGGCCAAGCATGCTATAGACTACAGCGTGTTTGGGGGGCCTCAAAACTTTGGAAAGTGGATGGACATGCACTCAGCTCCGTCTTGCCCTACTGAGGTAATCAAAAGATCTACATCTATTTATTGCCTTTTGGATTATTTTTGATGTCGCGCAAGTGACTGTATTATGGGGTGGTTATTTCTCCTTCTTTATTTCATGCACAAGCGAGGGCACCTGTTGAGCATCTAATTGGGCAGTTTGCATCTGGAATGACCGGCTTGCTCGAGGAGTTGGTTGAGGGGTGGACGTCTCTTAATGGCTCTGACAGTGACGTCGTTGCGAGGCAGTTCACTTCTTTTGTCCCAAAACGGACACATCGGCCAACTGGTTGCTGTGGCCGGTACGACTACAACAGTTCCTAAGAGCTCGCTGACACACAAGACGAACTAGGTGGAGACGCTGGTATCAGCAAGGATGACGACGATGACATGGATAACGCGGAAGAGGAAACCGATGATGATGAACACGCTGAAGTTCATGCAGGCGCTAACAAGGGGAAAGATGCACCATATGTCCCCCCACCGGAGAAAGTCAAAGAACGTACGGCTGCAAGAGGCGAGGGGGTGTTGCCATCAAAGAGGGGAAGGGCTCCAGAGGATGTTGGGCAGGGTTCTCCTGGCAAGAGGTCTAGGACCGATCCCGTAGCTGCCAGGAGGAGGTTCGACTTTAATTTTAGTTTTTGCTTTGTCCATATTTTTTGGAACGGAATGATCCCTTTTTGCACTTTATTTTACTAAGCGCCGCAACAAGTTTGCTGTCTGACAATTGCCACCTTTTTTTTCCTCCAACTTACACGTGCAGGGAGGCGACAGCTGGTTGACGAGCAGTTACGAAGAAACAGGCACCAACGCCAACCCGTGCTTCTTCTCGGTTGAACAAAGGTGCCTCCATTGCTGGTGACACCCATACCATGGCAAAATATTCTTTGTTCATTTTTTAACACCTTTTCCATGCGCTTTCCCTTTTTTGCAGGGTGAAGAAGACTACTGCACGCGCGGTCAAGCATACCATTAGGGACCCACTCGAACGTCTTCATTCAAAGTTGTTAACAGGTGGCAACTCAGATGTTCATGAGGCGCCAGGCGACAAAACTGTTGTTGCACCGCCAACTGTTCCCACTAACTCTGACGCAAGTGGCCGACCATCTCTGCCTGTTGCAGATGTGCTGGGTAGAACAACGGGCCTCCGTACATCGGGGAGTGACGACTCGGTATCTGCCAGGACCGCTGAAATATTGCCCACTCTGCTGGCAATGAAGGATGCTGTTGTGAGCCACGCCACCCCATCAGGAAGTGTTGAAGTGGATGCCCCCGAGACCAACCTAAGCAAGGAAGATTCCCGCTCATCTGACACTGATTCCAAGCGCGTGCGTGGTGGCACTCATGTGCCCACTACAGAAGTTGCCGAGGCGGCAGTTCATAATGATATGCCATCTGTAGTTGAGAGTCTTGGCACAACAGCTCCAGCTCCTGGCGGTGCAGATATTGCTCAGGCCACTATTCTGCGTGTTGGTCGTCCTCCTAGGCGTGATAGCTCCCGCAAGCAATCAACAGTCGTATCCAACGCACCAGCTGCAGCTAGGAGCAGCAGAGATGAGTCTGATTACGTTCCTGCGTCCACACTGTTCCCGCCAACCGCCAAAAGCAATGTTATGGAGAAACCAGAAGACCAGAGTACAACTGATGCAGGTGCCAAGCCGGGCACGAGTGATGAAGGTGAACGTCCGGAGCAGACTACGCCTTTACCCGCAGTGGAAATTTCCAGCTTAAATCTGCGCACTTCCAAACTCCCAATCAACATTGGTGTCCCCTACAGCCCTAACAAGAGGATTGTCAACAAATCTACGCCCGTCACCACTGACAGCATGCCCCGCCCTATTGGCAAGCCTGATGATTCTGCAGCGGCTGATCCAGAAGATATGTTTGTTGATCTTTCACCGTTGGATTCTGCCCCGCAAGTTGTTCGCGGTCCGGCCAGTAGGCATGAGAGGCACCCAATGGCCTTCACCCCACCGAGCTTCAGCCTTGGCATCAGTCAAGATCAACAAGTGGCTCAAGATCCTATGCCAGTTGCCTTTGCTTTTCCTGGAGGCGTGCCCGCAATGATGGCGCAGCCAATGGTTGAGGGCAGGAAGGCTGTCAAGTTCGCAGAGTTGATCGTCCAAGGTACATTTATCATGTGCTTTTGTCATTTTCTTGTATACATCTTTGTAGTTTGACCTTTGTCCCAATCATATTTTTTAGGGGTTCTCACTTGTTATGGCAACTGATATGTGATGACATGGCTACTGGATTTGATGCACCATGTCACCAACACATTTTTTTGCTGCCATGCTGCATTTTTCCATTGGGCAACCACATGGTAACTGTAGTTGTTGTCACATGGCAAATACAGTGCAATATACATGGCAACTGGATTTGCCGCACCATGTCACCTGCATTTGTTGTTTCCACGCTGCATTTTTTCCATACGGAAAGCACACGGCAAGTGGAGTTGACACAACATGGCAACTGTAGTTGCGTGACATGGCAACTACAGTGCAAACTACGTGGCAACTATAGTTGTTGCGGCACGGCATCTATAGTGGCACCACAGATGGCAACTCCCCACTTTTTGTACCTACATTTCACATCATGCAACCACACGGCAACTGTAGTTGTTGTCACATGGAAAATACAGAGCAACATACATGGCAACTGGGTTTGCCGCACCATGTCACTTGCATTTGTTGTTTCCACGCTGCATTTTTTTCCATACGGAAAGCACACGGCAAGTGGAGTTAACACAACATGGCAACTATAGTTGCGTGACATGGCAACTACAGTGCAAACTACGTGGCAACTGTAGTTGCTGCGGCATGGCATCTGTAGTGGCACCACACATGGCAACTCCTCACTTTTTGTACCTACATTTCACATCATGCAACCACACGGCAACTGTAGTTGTTGTCACATGGAAAATACAGAGCAACACACATGGCAACTGGGTTTGCCGCACCATGTCACTTGCATTTGTTGTTTCCACGTTGCATTTTTTTCAATACGGCAAGTGGAGTTGACACAACATGGCAACTGTAGTTGCTGTGACATGGCAACTACAGTGCAAACTACGTGGCAACTGTAGTTGCTGCGGCATGGCATCTGTAGTGGCACCACACATGGCAACTCCCCACTTTTTGTACCTACATTTCACACCATGCACCCTATCTTTCTCACAATCCATCTGTTTTTGATTTCTAGGTATCCTAATCCACTTTTTTGATCCTTGCAGCCACCCCTGAGGAGATTTCACCGTCACTTGATGAAGCTTACCGCAGGATCAAGGAGGCAGCATTGCAGAGGAGGTCCTCACGAGGGCAGGGGCAATCAAGTTCCAACGTGCCTGCAAATACGAAATCTGAGGATACCATTAGGAGTGCCAGCCCTGGTTCTGTGAGGCAGCAGAGGGTAGTTCACCCACCTCCCGCGGAAGACTACGAGCCCGAATTCAGGGCCACAAAGGAACAGAACCAGCTGTACGATATTGTCAAACGGTTTGGAAATGCGAGGTCTAGCAGCAAGCACATGAAGGAGCTGAAAGCCTAAATGACCACACCACATAATCTCTCGTTCTGCTTTGCTCTGTTTTTATCATTCATCTTTCTTCGTACTTTCTATACATGATCCTCTTATGTTTTAGTTCTTTTTTATTATTTTACTTAGTAGGCATGATTCGTTCGTGTTACATCATTTTCATACAGCTCATGTTTGGACAGAACCAAGGTCATTCAATGCGGAGCGACGTACGTCGACCTGGGTGATCTTGCCGAGTCCGTGAGGCCAAATGGTAAAATGTCGACGAATGTAGCTGCATGCGGGATTGACTACACCAACAATCATGTGGATATGTCTCCTGACAAAACAATCATGCATTACAGTGTGACCTGCAAAATATGGGATGGTGACTTCAACCACAAAATCCTGAGGAAGAATTTCGCCCAGCACGGTGAATTCAAGCTCACACTGAAGAAATATGTGAGTTCTCCTCCCCTTGGTTGCACTTTTTTTCCACATGGTATGGTTTTTTGCCATCATCTGCACCCTGTTTATGTGGCAGATGTTTCATGTGGCATCAGCTGCCGTGCAAACTGACTTTTTGATTTTTTTCCATCCCGTGCAAACTATGTGGCAACTTCAAAGTAAAATACACGGCAAATTTTGTTCATACATGGACGGCAACTTTCTTTGAACTACACCAACCATAACTAAAACATTCTACGTGATTCTACATTTTTGTCCCCTGATGTTCTTCATGTGAACTCTGCTTCTCATTTCCATCACTTTTACATGCAGGTCATGTTCCCCATGTTCCAGGAGCTTGCACCACACGACCCACACGACAAGTGTGGTCACCACTATGCGATCTGTCTTGACCTGAAGAACCAACGCTTTGAGGTGCTTGATTCGATGCATTCGGAAGCTGATGCAGACCTCACTTCGCATGCTGAATTCTTCATCAACAACGTCAAAGAGACATGGAACTGTCACTACGAACACTCAAAGGTCCAGATCAGGCATTTCCCGATTGAGTACGTGGCGACCACGAATCAAGGGAACACGTAATTTCCTACCCCCCCTTCCTTCATGTGCCATTTACATCAATCCCACCCCTCCATTGTGTTGTTACATCTGAATTGAAGTGTATCACTGCTATGTCTGTCCTCTTTTTGTGAGTTCACCTGACTCTTTTTCCTGTACAGGACAGACTGTGGCTTTCACGCGTTGGAATACTTTGTAAAGTGGGAAGGTAGACTTGTCCCCACTGTCACAGCTGCAACAGTCGTTGAGCTCCGGAAAATCTACACATGGAACTGGTTGACGAATGAAGATTTCAACAAGCGGTCCGGAGCACGCGAGTTCGTGGAGGAAGCTGTCAAGAAAGTCATCAAGAAGTACAAGTGATCACGTGGAGTTACACACCGGATGCATACCTTACATTCTGTTGCCGAGGAATGTAAGGTACTATCTCTTTTGTTTCTTTGTCAAAAACTATGTTCGTGTGCTATGTTATGACGGCTATCCCGCGTAGCCTACTATGTAGTGGTGGTTTGTGAGCGACATTTGAATAGGTTATGTAATATATGTGTGGATGTGAACCTTTTTTAGGCGTGGCAGCAGATATGTTTTTATGTTTATCATTACTACTATGGTTTCATTGTTTGTAGCACCAGTTTTGTTGTTTCGAATGCGTCTACGATGTTTTAAAACATGGCAAATGTAGTTCATCAGACATGGTTAGTGAAAGTCATCGTCGTTTTTCATTTGGTTGTTTTGCTTCTTCTTTTTCATCGCTAATCGCACTGGCTAGCATGGTAGGTTGATCATGTAGTCCCAACCTTTCCTGCGGTTGATGCACGTTACGCTTTTTTTCAACTTGTTTCCCATGCATTGCACACAACACACTATGTGTTACTAAACCGCGTTGAATTATCATGGAAATATATGTGATGCTGAGTCATTACAAATACCTTGTCATATTTTTCAGTACAACTAACATGGCAGATTCAGTACAAACAACACGGCAGATCCAGTACAATTAACATGGCAGATCCAGTACAACTAACATGGAAAATTTGGTATAAAATAGCATGGCAAATTTAGTATAAAATAGCATGGCAAATTTACTATAAGATAGCATGGCAAATTTAGTATAAGATAGCTTGGCAGATTAAGTATCCATAACATGGCAACTACATTTATCCATTCAATGTATTCTCCTTCAACTTCTGACGCCCCTCAAGAGTCATTCTCCCAATTTAGTAAAGATAACATGGCATATTTTTTCACTACATGCTATTTTATACTACATTTACAAATACCATGACATATTTTTCAGTACAGCTAACATGGTAGATTCAGTACAAACAAGACGGCAGATCCAGTACAATTAACATGGCAGATCCAGTGCAACTAACATGGAAAATTTAGTACAACTAACATGGCAAATTTAGTATAAAATAGCATGGGAAATTTAGTATAAAATAGCATGGCAACTACATTTATCCATTCAATGTACTCTCCTTCAACTTCTGACGCCCCTCAAAAGTCATTCTCCCAATTTAAAAAAATCACAACATATAGGGGTACAAAACGAAGTGTCCACAAGGACCACGTCACAGCGCCCCAATTTTTGCTTATGGATTGCCCGTCCCTTTCTTCGTTTTCTTGTGTTTTGCTTGAATCTCCAATCCCGATTTGTACCATATCTCTCTTGGACGACCTTTTGTGATGGAACGGGGTGGGTTCCTGACCTAGGTTGCACAGCCAGAACTGCGTTTGTTGTCTGCGGCGCCAACGCGTCGTCAGCGTCCCAAGTCCATCGCTGCCTTATGAAATGGCGGGGCATCCGTGTCACAGTGTTCATGTCCATTACTTTTAGTATGTGACAGCACACAATGTCGTCCCGTTCAAACTTGCAGCATTGGCAGTAGTATTCGCCTTGGCCTATTGAGGCTTTCACGAAGTAGTTCCTTCCTTTGTCCGGGTCTTCAGGTTCTGAATCCGACATGCCCAAAATAGAACACACCTTGAACGTATGTTCGTCAACCTGGAAAGCCGTGAACATGCTGGCACGCTTTATTTCTTCCTGGAATCTGCAAGTTTTGTGTGTTTTCTATTACACATGGCAACTGTAGTATATAACACATGGCAACTGTAGTACATAACACATGGCAACTGTAGTACATAACACATGGCAACTGTAGTACATTAGACATGGCAACTGTAGTAAATTAGACATGGCAAATGTAGTACATTAGACATGGCAACTGCATTGCACTTTCAACTGGCCATTGTCATTTCCATACAAACATCCCAAATAGAAGCACAGTGCTTAAAACATGGCTACTGCATTTATTAAACATGGCAACCTCAGTTGAGAAAATATGGCATTTTTGCATTTCAGGAAACATGTCAACTTGCATTTCAGAAAGCATGGCAAATGCAGTTCAGTAAACATGGCAACTACACAACATTTTCATTTTGGCATTGGCATTTTGCATACAACATGCCTAGTGGAAGTACAGTGCATTAAACATGGCAATTGCATTTCATTGAACATGGCAAGTGCATTCCATTTGAAGATGCCAACTGCAGCTGAGCAAGCATGGCAAAAACAGTGGTTCACTAAACATGGCAACGGCAGTTGAGTAATCATGTCAAACATTAGTTCATTAAACATGGCATCCTCAGATCATGGGCAACTGCATTGCATTCTACATGGCCCCTACTGCCTTGATTCTTGTGCAAATAAGACTGTAACGCAACTGACTTACTTGTTAAAGATCTTGTTTGTGTATATCTTGCTCATTTGCCTCTCCATCGGTAAATACGTTAGCAATTTTGGCTGCTTTAGCGCGGTGGTCGCTTCTTGCTGTAGCTCAGATCCCAGAATTTTTTGTTGCAAAGCCGTGTATTGCTTGGAAAACTGTAGCAATGAGTTGCCAGGGCTCACGTACCGCTTCAAAACAGCATTGAACCCCTCGCTGCGCTGTGTAGTCTGCAGAAAGGGGAAGAGGCACTGCATGAAGTAGGCCGGCACCCAATACATTCGCTTCTCCCACAGGCTAGCAAGCATCTCGTTGTCTTGGACTTGATATGTTTCAATCATGGCCATCCAGCTCCTTTCAAACTCCTCCACCGTCAAGCTGTGGTCCACGCATAGCTCGAATGCCTTGTGGAGCTCTAGACGGTCAGCAAAGAACGGTCCTAGCGTCTCCTCAGCTTTCTTTATAATGTGCCACCTGCAGTGCATGTGCACTGCCAACGGGAAGACCCCCTCTATGCCTGCACGCATGCTGAAATCCTGGTCTGTTATTATGTTCATCAAAGTAAGTCCATCCATGCATTCGAAGAAGGTCTTGAACAGCCAAACGTACCCATCCGTGTCTTAGTTCCGAACGAGCCCGCAGCCGAACTGCAACGACTGATTGTGGTTATTTATTCCTATGAACGAAGCGCATGGCATCTTGTACATATTAGTGAGATATGTCACATCAAATGAAATGCAATCTCGGAAATGTTTGTAGGCTCTCCTTGCAGCACCATCCACCCAATACATGTTCCTGACACGGTCCTCATCGTCCAACCTTATCCTGTAGAAGAAATCTGGATCTTCCTTCGCTTTCTCATCAAAGTAGGCCATTGTGGCCTCTATGTCAGCCAACTTGCTCTCTCTATGGTACTTTGCCTGTAGGTTTGTGACGTCAGCTGGTATGTAGGGCATTCTACTCAGAGTCCCTTTTTGCTGTGGATGAGTGACAGTATCTGGACCGCTCTTGATGGACCGACGTTACAATCATGTAGCAGCTTTACGAATTGCCTTTCGATGGGGGTGAATCCTCTGTGTGCGGTCAGAAATTTTACCAGGTTGAACTTCTTTATGAGTTTGTGGTTGTGCTCGTCAAAATAGTCAGTGACCACATACTGTGTTCCATTTACGTTTAGCTTACACCAGACAGGGCATCCCGTCTTGAGAATGACCCCTCTCTTTCGTTCCGGAACGACAGGCGCAACACCTTTCCCCTTCTTGTTCCTCCGTGCCTTGTGGCACCTCATCTCAGCTCTGTTGTACTCGTTTGTTTTCTTAATCTTCCTATGGTATTCGGCGTTGACCGCAAACCCATGTAACTTTGCATATGTCTGGTAGAATTCCTTTGCTTCTTCGAACGATTCAAATCTCTGCCCAACGTACGGTGGCTGAGGTACCAAGATCTCTGATTGCCCATCATCTTCATCCCCGTGTGCCTCGTTGTCAGTTTCATCATTCACTTCAATATTGGCGGCAGTTTGATCTGCTTGAGTGTTGCTAGTGCTTGTGTTCAAAGGGGTGCTTGTCGGCATTGCAGGAATGATTGCCATTTCTAACTCTGACTCGGGATTGTCTGTGTCATGACTTGTGGCTGGCTGGAGGACCGCGTCTTTCGTGCACTCAGAGCTCCCTGCAGTAGATGCCCCTGCGCCACTGTTCACTTTAGTCGTAGGCCTTGTAATAGGAAAAACAGGGACAAGCGTAAGATCTTTTGCTTGAATGACATGTTTATCATAACGGAGTACATGAACTTCAAGTGATTTGGCATGACATCATTTAAACAAGCAAGCTGTTAGTCTGCATGTCGACATGCATGGCAACTGTAGTTGTCTAGTCATGGCACCTACTGTCCAACAAACATGGTAACTACTGGTTTTTCAGTAGTTGCATCAGTCATGCATGGCAACCAGCTCATTTTTTCAGTACGAAAACATGGATTTTATGTGCATGGCAGTTGTAGTCATGCATACATGGCAAATACTGCCGCTAACGCATGGCAAACCAGTGTGTGCTAGCATCAATTTTTTTTTATTCTAGCTTCGATCTCACCATGCAAATTTTTCAATTTACCTTGATGTGTTGTACGTGCCCATCTTGTGTGGTCTGTAACACCAAATTGATGTGCTATATCTGCATTGTGTGAAGCTTGCCATGAAATGTTTGTCGGGGTAGAAGCTCCGTAATAACCTGTAAACATGGTATTTAGATGGGTAATGCATGGCAACTGCAAGTTGTCCATGGATGGCAAACTCAAGTTGTCCAGGATGGCAAATGCAGTTGTCCAGGATGGCAAGTGCAAGTTGTCCATGGATGGCAACTGCAGTTGTTATGGGATGGCAACTGCAGTTGTCAACTATGCTCCTTCTGCTAATTCATCGTCTGCAATTTCTGTTTTTACGGACTAACATGTGTACAACGTCGATGGCAGGTACATGGGTGCCGATTGCCGCCACGTGCTGCACGAAGGCTCTGCATTTTTTCCCGACATAACTCGTGAGTCTTTTTGCCATCCTTTTGTAAGTTTATTTTTCATGTGTAGACTAGTATGTTTCATTTTTGTATGCGTTACCCTGACTTGCCACATTAGCTAATTGAAGTTGGCTGCCCGCACATTTGTCGGTGTTAGCGCCCTGTGACTGAACTTGCCATGGTGCCCCCCTAAGTGTGTTTTGGTCATAAGAACCTGCAAAAAAATGACAGTGTAGGACATAAGTAGAATGTCATCTTCATCATCGCGAACATGGCAAATGTTCTTTTTCTTTTGTTTTTCATGCATCATACCAATGCCTGCGTACTGTTCTAGTAGTGGCAGCAACGGCCCTGCGGAAATGAGTTGATTGTATTCTGATGCATCCCAAGGGGGCGTTTCTGGCCTTTGAGAACCGAAAAGATCAGTGCCATCTCCGTGACTCATTCTTTCAAGCGTCTCGTTTTCTGCCACCGTGCTATCAATCACTGCATGAACAAGAACACATCACCAATCCACAAAAAATGTATCCTTGTGATGCTTGCATGTAGAAGTTAACACGTCAGTGTTATCACGTTTCCATGCGTAGGTAACCATCATATCATGGCTAGTAGGACATGTACATCCACCATCTTTTTCTAAAATATGAGTGTCAGCTAACCGTTTGATTCGATGGCATCAGCCACTACAATAGGATGGCAAGCTATAAGTTGACATGGTGGCAGTTGACGACAATGATAGGTGGCAATTGACGTTAGACACTAGTGGTAATTATTTTTGACACCCTATATTATTCCAAATTTCTCAATTTTCTCTATGTTTTTATGGATTCCTACACATCCATCCATTTACCAACTACGTGCATCAATCTACAAAGAACTTACGGTTATCTCTAACACGGTACATGGCAGATCTAGTGTGCTCTGCTTGGCAACTGCGAAGACACACAACCCACGTAGGATGGATCCAGTTGCCAACCTCGTCGGTAATTTTTGTACTTTGCGCCATGTAGAAGGATGAGAAGCAGTAGTTAGATCGGGAGATTACCTGTTTTTTAGCTGCTCTTCTTTGGAGGGC
>NC_041387.1:66198795-66220218 GCF_002162155.2 Triticum dicoccoides | reverse complement strand
ATGGAGGTAGGGGATCGGGAGGTGGGAGAATATGGGCGGCAGTCGGGATTCGGTAGGTGGGAGAAGAGGTCGAGCGGCTGGATCGTGCGGGCTGCTGGGTGCTCTGGCCTGCACGTCGGGGCGGGGTTGCCACACACCAGACGTGCGGGCCGTGCCGTTGTGCGCGCGGACGTGATCGTGCGGGCTGGTTGTTGTCCATGCCACACGAGGCGTGCGGCACAACCCCCCCCCCCCCACACACACACACACCAGACGTGTGGCAGTTATCCGGACCCAAAACGATTTGGGGATAAGAGATCGTACGTCGTCGTGTTTAACTGCTACAGTACTACTTGACAGTGGTTTATTATATGTGATGTAATAATATGTCCTTGTATGGAGATATATGGCAATGGCGGGAAGGGTTTTTTTTTACAACAATGGCAGGAAGGTAGGATCATATTGATCAGACAGGGAACCAAATCTTGTGACATTTACCCTTGACAACTTCTGCTCAGTTTCAGGGGTCGTGAGAAATAAAACTGCATCCTAATCTTTCACCAACAGCTACTACTGAATTGGAGAACCTGAGAGAGCTACTTGAGAATGTTCAAGCCATGGACTGTCTCACCTCCATAATCAGCAAGGCAAGCAAGGAAGGGGTACTCAGCTTGTTTAGAGGGACTTCGGCCATCCAGAGGTTGTCTCTTTATGCAGACGAGCTTGCCCTATTCATCAGACCATCAATGCAAGATCTCCCCTTCGTGAAAACAACCTTTGACATCTTCGGAGAGGCCTCGGGACTACGAAACAATTATAGCAAGTACAATGCGATCCTCATAAGAAATAATGAGCTAGATCAGCAAAGAGTGGAGATGGTGCTACAATGCAAGCTCGGTAGCTTCCCTTGCCGTTATCTTGGCCTACTGCTTGGGATCAGCCAGCTAAGTAAAGCAGATTGGCAGCCTCTCATTGACCAGGTTCGGAAATTCATCCCATCATGGCAGCGTGGATTCATTCAGCGCCCAGGAAGACTAATCCTAGTCAAGTCAATGATCACGGCCAAACCAATTCACCAGTTACTTGTGCTGGACCCCCCGGCTTGGGTTATCGAGGACATCAACAAATGGATGCGATCGTTTTTCTGGGCAGGGAAGGATAAGATTAATGGCGGACAATGTCTTGTTGCCTGGGATACGATTTGCCGTCCAACTTGCTTTGGAGGCCGCGGAGTGAAAAACATGAGCTTACAAGCGCTCGCGCTGCGCGTTCGTTGGGAGTGGCTGAGAAGAACCGACCCGGATAGGCCATGGCGAGGACTGCACATGATGGTGGACGAGCAAGCTCGAGAAGTATTTGACAGCCTTGTCAAGATCACCATGGGCGATGGATCGAAAGTGCTATCTTGGAAAGACCATTAGATTCATGGAGCGGTTGTCGCGGACATTGCCCCTATGCTCTTGCAGCTAGTCAGCACGAGAACCCGCAACAGGAGAACTGTCCAGCAGGAGATCATCGATAATGCATTAACGAATGATGTCCAAGGCGAGCTCTGTTGGGAACGTAGCATGCAATTTCAAAAATTTCCTACGCTCACGCAAGATCTATCTAGGAGATGTATAGCAATGAGAGGTGAAGAGTGTGTCTACGTACCCTCGTAGATCATAAGCGGAAGCATTTCACAACGCGGTTGATGCAGTCGAACTTTCTTTGCGCTCCACCGATCGAGTACCGAACATACGGCACCTCCGAGTTCTGCACACGTTCAGCTCGGTGACGTCCCTCGCCTTCTTGATCCAGCAAGGTGTCGAGGTAGTATATGAGTTACGTCAGCACGACAGCATGGTGACGGTGATGGTGATGTGATCCGCGCAGGGCTTCGCCTAAGCACCGCGAGAATATGACCGGGGGTGTAAACTATGGAGGGGGGCGTCGCACACGGCTAACAATTGATGTTGTGTTCTTTTGAGGCGCCCCCTGTCCTCTATTTATATATGTGTAGGGGCTTGGAGTAGAAGGAATAGTACCACGTGAATAGTAACCGTGAATAGTACACACGTGGACTTGGTCCAAGTCCAATCCTATTCCTACTAGGACTCCTTCCCTTTTTGCCTTCCCTAGCCACATGGGCTTTTGAGGACTTAGTGTGCCTAGCCCAATAAGGCCAGGGCGCCTCCCCTTAGCCCATGCCAGCCCTTGGGACGTTGTGGACCCACTTGTGGACTTCCGGACCCCTCCAGAATCCTCCGGAACCTTCTGGAAGCTTCTTGGCACAATACCGAAAAAACTGTATTTTTTTCTGAAACCCAAAATATGACTTCCCATATATAAATATTTACCTCTCGACCATTCCGAGACTCATCATGACGTCCGTGATCTCATCCGGGACTCCGAAAAACATTTAGTCACCAAATCACATAACTCGTAGAATACTATATCGTCATCGAACGTTAAGCGTGCGGACTCTACGGGTTCGAGAACTATGTAGACATGATCGAGACACTTCTCCAGTCAATAACAAATAGCAGAACCTGGATGCTCATATTGGCTCCCACATATTCTACAAAGATCTTTATCGGTCGAATCGTTATGACAACATACATAATTCCCTTTGTCCGTCGGTATGTTACTTGCCTAAGATTCGATCGTCGGTATCTTCATACCTAGTTCAATCTCGTTACCGGCAAGTCTCTTTACTCGTTCTGTAATACATCATCCTGCAACTAACTCATTAGTCACTTTGCTTGCAAGGCTTCTTATGATGTGCATTACCGAGAGGGCCCAGAGATACCTCTCCGATACTCGGAGTGACAAATCCTAATCTCGATCTATGCCAACCCAACAAACACCTTCGGAGATACCTGTAGAGCATCTTTATAATCACCCAGTTACGTTGTGACGTTTGATAGCACACAAGGTATTTCTTCTGTATCAGGGAGTTGCATAATCTCATAGTCGAAGCAATATGTATTTGACATGAAGAAAGCAATAGCAATAAAACTGAACGATCATTATGCTAAGCTAACGGATGGGTCTTGTCCATCACATCATTCTCCTAATGATGTGATCCCGTTATCAAATGACAACTCATGTCCATGGTTAGGAAACCATAACCATCTTTGATCAACGAGATAGTCAAGTAGAGGCTCACTAGGGACACGGTGTTTGTTTATGTATTCACACATGTATTAAGGTTTCCGGTCAATACAATTCTAGCATGAATAATAAACATTTATCATGAATAAGGAAATATAAAATAACAACTTTATTATTGCCTCTAGGGCATATTTCCTTCAGTCTCCCACTTGCACTAGAGTCAATAATCTAGTTCACATCGTCATGTGATTAACACCCATAGTTCACATCGCCATGTGACTAACACCCGAAGAGTTTACTAGAGTCAATAATCTAGTTCACATCGCCATGTGTAACACTCAAAACAGCACTAAGGTGTGATCATGTTTTGTTGTGAGAGAGTTTTTAGTCAACGGGTCTGCAACATTCAGAGCCGCATGTATTTTGCAAATTTCTATGTCTACAATGCTCTGCATGGAGATACTCTAGCTAATTGCTCTCACTTTCAATATGCATCCAGATTGAGACTTAAACTCATCCAGATCGGTGTCAAAGCTTGCTTCGACGTAACCCTTTACGACGAACTCTTTATCACTTCCATAACCGAGAAACTTTTCCTTAGTCCTCTTAGGTACCTAAGGATAATTTTGACCGCTGTCTAGTGATCCACTCCTGGATCACTATTGTATCCCCTTGCCAAACTCATGGCAAGGCACGCAACAGGTCTGGTACACAGCATGGCATACTTTATAGAACCTATGGCTGAGGCATAGGGAATGACTTTCATTCTCTCTCTATCTTCTGCTGTGGTCGGGCTTTGAGTCTTACTCAACTTCACACCTTGCAACACAGGCAAGAACCTTTTTTGACTGATTCATTTTAAACTTCTTCAAAATCTTGTCAAGGTATGTGCTTTGTGAAAGTCCTATTAAGCGTCTCGATCTATCCCTATAGATCTTGATGCCCAATATATAAGTAGCTTCACCGAGGTCTTTCATTAAAAATTTCTTATTCAAGTATCCTTTTATGCTATCCAGAAATTCTATATCATTTCCAATCAATAATATGTCATCCACATATAATATCAGAAATGCTACAGAGCTCCCACTCACTTTCTTGTAAATACAGGCTTCTCCGAAAGTCTGTATAAAACCATATGCTTTGATCACCTCATCAAAGCGTATATTCCAACTCCAAGATGCTTGCACCAGTCCATAGATGGATCGCTAGAGCTTGCACACTTTGTCAGCACCTTTAGGATCGACAAAACCTTCTGGTTGCATCATATACAACTCTTCTTTAAGAAATCCATTAAGGAATACAGTTTTGACGTCCATTTGCCAGATTTCATAATCATAAAATGCGGCAATTGCTAACATGATTCAGACCGACTTAAGCATCGCTACGGGTGAGAAGGTATCATCGTATTCAACTCCTTGAACTTGTCAAAAACCTTTTGTAACCAGTCGAGCTTTGAAGACAGTAACATTACCGTCAGCATCAGTCTCTTCTTAAAAATCCATTTATTCTCTATGGCTTGCCGATCATCGAGCAAGTCTATCAAAGGCCACACTTTGTTCTCATACGTGGATCCTATCTCAGATTTCATGGCCTCAAGCCATCTGTCGGAATCTGGGCTCATCATAGCTTCTTCATAGTTTGTAGGTTCGCCTTGGTCTAATAACATGACTTCCAGAACAGGATTATCGTACCACTCTGGTGCGGATCATGCTCTGGTTGACCTACGATGTTCAGTAGCAACTTGACCTGAAGTTTCATGATCATTATCATTTGCTTCCTCTCTAGTTGGTGTAGGAATCACGGGAACGGATTTCTCTGATGTGGTACTTTCCAATTCGAGAGAAGGTACGATTACCTCATCAAGTTCTACTTTCCTCTCACTCACTTCTTTCAAGAGAAACTCCTTCTGTAGAAAGGTTCCATTCTTGGCAACAAAGATCTTGCCTTCGGATCTGTGGTAGAAGGTGTACCAAATTGTTTCCTTAGGGTATCCTATGAAGACGCACTTCTCCGATTTGGGTTTGAGCTTATCAGGCTGAAGCCTATTGACATAAGTGTCACAACCCCAAACTTTAAGAAACGACAACTTAGGTTTCTTGCCAAACCACAGTTCATACGATGTCGTCTCAACGGATTTAGACGGTGCCCTATTTAACGTGAATGCGGCTGTCTCTAATGCATAACCCCAAAATGATAGTGGTAAATCGGTAAGAGACATCATAGAACGCACCATATCCAATAAAGTACGGTTACGATGTTCGGACACACCGTTACGCTATGGTGTTCCAGGTGGCGTGAGTTGCGAAACTATTCCACATTGTTTCAAATGAATACCAAACTCATAACTCAAATATTCTCCTCCACGATTAGATCGTAGAAACTTTATTTTCTTGTAACGATGATTTTCCACTTCACTCTGAAATTCTTTGAACTTTTCAAATGTTTCAGACTTATGTTTCATCAAGTAGATATACCCATATCTGCTCAAATTATCTGTGAAGGTCAGAAAATAACGATACCCGCCGCGAGCCTCAACACTCATCGGACCGCATACATCAGTATGTATTATTTCCAACAAGTTTGTTGCTCGCTCCATTGTTCCGGAGAACGGAATTTTAGTCATCTTGCCCATGAGGCATGGTTCGCAAGTATCAAGTGATTCATAATCAAGTGATTCCAAAAGCCCATCGGCATGGGGTTTCTTCATGCGCTTTACACCAATATGGCCTAAATGGCAGTGCCACAAATAAGTTGCACTATCATTATTAACTTTGCATCTTTTGCCTTTAATACTATGAACATGTGTATCACTACTATCGAGATTCAACAAAAATAGACCACTCATCAAGGGTGCATGACCATAAAAGATATTACTCATATAAATCGAACAATCATTATTCTCTGATTTAAATGAATAACCGTCTCGCAATAAACAAGATCCAGATACAATGTGCATGCTCAATGCTGGCACCAAATAACAATTATTTGGGTCTAAAACTAATCCCGACGGTAGATGTAGAGGTAGCGTGCTGACTGCGATCACATCGACTTTGGAACCATTTCCCACGCGCATCGTCACCTCGTCCTTAACCAATCTTTGCTTGATCAGTAGCCCTTGTTTCGAGTTGCAAATATGAGCAACAGAACCAGTATCAAATACCCAGGTGCTACTACGAGCATTAGTAATGTACACATCAATAACATATATATCACATATACCTTTCACTTTGCCATCCTTCTTCTCCGTCAAATACTTGGGGCAGTTCTGCTTCCAGTGACCATTTCCTTTGCAGTAGAAGCACTCAGTTTCAGGCTTGGGTCTAGCTTTGGGCTTCTTCATGGGAGCGGCAACTTATTTTTTGTTCTTCTTGAAGTTCCCTTTCTGCCCTTTGCCCTTTTTTCTTGAAACTAGTGGTTTTGTTAACCATCAACACTTGATGCTCTTTCTTGATTTCTACCTTCGCCGATTTCAGCATCGTGAAGAGCTTGGGAATTGTTTTCGTCATCCCTTGCACATTATAGTTCATCACGAAGTTCTAGTAGCTTGGTCATAGTGACTAGAGAACTCTGTCAATCATTGTCTTATCTGGAAGATTAACTCCCACTTGATTCAAGCGATTGTAGTACTCATACATTCTAAGAACATGCTCACTGGCTGAGCTATTCTCCTCCATCTTGTAGGAAAAGTACTTGTAAGAGGTCTCATACCTCTTGACATGGGCATGAGTCTGAAATACCAATTTCAGCTCTTGGAACATCTCATATGCTTTGTGGCGTTCAAAACGTTTTTGAAGTCCCGGTTCTAAGCCGTAAAGCATGGAGCACTAAACTATCAAGTAGTCATCATACCGAGCTTGTCAAACGTTCATAACGTCTGCATCTGCTCCTGCAATAGGTCTGTCACCTAGCGGTGCATCAAGGACATAATTCTTCTATGCAGCAATGAGGATAATCCTCAAGTTACGGACCCAGTCCGTGTAGTTGCTACCATCATCTTTCAACTTAGCTTTCTCTAGGAACGCATTAAAATTCAAGGGAATAGTATCACAGGCCATTGATCTACAACAACATAGATATGCAAAACACTATCAGGTACTAAGTTCAAGATAAACTAAAGTTCAATTAATCATATTACTTAAGAACTCCCACTTAGATAGACATCCCTCTAGTCATCTAAACGATCACGTGACCCATATTAACTAAACCATATCCAATCATCACATGAGATGGAGTAGCTTTCAATGGTGAACATCACTATGTTGATCATATCTACTATATGATTCACGCTCGACCTTTCGGTCTCAGTGTTCCGAGGTCATATCTGCATATGCTACGCTCGTCAAGTTTAACCCGAGTATTCTACGCGTGCAAAACTGGCTTGCACCCGTTGTATGTGAACGTAGAGCTTATCACACCCGATCATCATGTGGTGTCTCGGCACGACGAACTGTAGCAACGGTGCATACTCAGGAAGAACACTTATACCTTGAAATTCAGTGAGGGTTTCATCTTATAATGCTACCACCGTACTAAGCAAAATAAGATGCATAAAGGATAAACATCACATGCAATCAAAATATGTGACATGATATGTCCATCATCGTCTTGTGCCTTTGATCTCCATCTCCAAAGCACCGTCATGATTTCCATCATCACCGGTACGACACCATGATCTTCATCATCTTGATCTCCATCAACTTGTCGTCGTGTAGTCGTCTCACCAACTATTGCTTCTATGACTATTGCTAACGTTTAGTGATAAAGTAAAGCATATACATCATGCTTGCATCTCATACAATAAAGATAAAACCATTAGGCTCTTGCCGGTTGTCATAATATAATACAAAACATGATCATCTCATACAACAACTTATATCTCATCATGTCTTGACCATATCACATCACGGCATACCCTGCAAAAACAAGTTAGACATCCTCTACTTTGTTGTTGCAAGTTTTACGTGGCTGCTACGGTTTTCTAGCAAGAACCGTTCTTACCTACGCGTCAAAACCACAACGATTTTTTGTCAAGTGTGTTGTTTTAACCTTCAACAAGGACCGGCCGTAGTCAAACTCGATTCAACTAAAGTTGGAGAAACAGACACCCGTCAGCCACCTTTATGCCAAGAACGTCGGTAGAACCAGTCTCACATAAGCGTACGTGTAATGTCGGTCCGGGCCGCTTCATCCAACAATACCGCGGAATCAAAGTGAGACATTGGTGGTAAGCAGTATGACTATTATCGCCCACAAACCCTTTGTGTTCTACTCGTGCATATAACATCTACGCATAGACTTGGCTCGGATGCCACTGTTGGGAACGTAGCATGCAATTTCAAAAATTTCCTACGCTCACGCAAGATTTATCTAGGAGATGCATAGCAACGAGAGGGGGAGAGTGTGTCTACGTACCCTCGTAGACCGTAAGAAGAAGCATTTCACAACGCGGTTCATGTAGTCGAACTTTCTTCACGCTCCACCGATCGAGTACCGAATGTACGGCACCTCCGAGTTCTGCACACGTTCAGCTCGGTGACGTCCCTCGCCTTCTTGATCCAGCAAGGTGTCAAGGTAGTAGATGAGTTCCGTCAGCATGACGGCGTGGTGATGGTGATGGTGATGTGATCTGCGCAGGGATTCGCCTAAGCACCGCGAGAATATGACCGGGGGTGTAAACTGTGGAGGGGGACGCCGCATATGGCTAACAATTGATGTTGTGTTCTTTTGGGGCGCCCCTCTCCTCTATTTATATATGTGTAGGGGCTTGGAGTAGAAGGAATAGTACCACATGAACAATAACCGTGAATACACACGTGGACTTGGACTCCAAGTCCAATCCTATTCCTACTAGGACTCCTTCCCTTTTTGCCTTCCCTAGCCACATGGGCTTTTGAGGACTTAGTGCGCCTAGCCCAATAAGGCCAGGGCGCCTCCCCTTAGCCCATGCCAGCCCCTGGGACGTGGTGGACCCACTTGTTGACTTCCGTACCCCTCCGGAATCCTCCGAAACCTTCTGGAAGCTTCCCGATACAATACTGAAAAAACTGCATTTTTTTCGAAACCCAAAATATGACTTCCCATATATAAATCTTTACCTCTCGACCATTCCGAGACTTCTCGTGGTGTCCGTGATCTCATCCGGGACTCTGAACAATATTCGGTCACCAAATCACATAACTCATATAATACTATATCGTCATCGAACGTTAAGCGTGCGGACCCTACGGGTTCGAGAACTATGTAGACATGACCGACACACCTCTCCAGTCAATAACCAATAGCGTAACTTGGATGCTCATATTGGCTCCCACATATTCTACGAAGATCTTTATCGGTCGAACCGTTATGACAACATACGTAATTCCCTTTGTCCGTCGGTATGTTACTTGTCCGAGATTCGATCGTTGGTATCTTCATACCTAGTTCAATCTCGTTACCGGTAAGTCTCTTTACTCGTTCCGTAATACATCATCCTGCAACTAACTCATTAGTCACTTTGCTTGCAAGGCTTCTTATGATGTGCATTACTGAGAGGGCCCAGAGATACCTCTCCGATACTCGGAGTGACAAATCCTAATCTCGATCTATGCCAACCCAACAAACACCTTCGGAGATACTTGTAGAGTATCTTTATAATCACTCAGTTACGTTGTGACGTTTGATAGCACACAAGGTATTTCTCCGGTATCAGGGAGTTGCATAATCTCATAGTCGAAGGAATATGTATTTGACATGAAGAAAACAATAGCAATAAAATTGAATGATCATTATGCTAAGCTAACGAATGGATCATGTCCATCACATCATTCTCCTAATGATGTGATCCCGTTATCAAATGACAACTCATGTCCATGGTTAGGAAATCATAACCATCTTTGATCAATGAGCTAGTCAAGTAGAGGCTCACTAGGACACGGTGTTTGTTTATGTATTCACACATGTATTAAGGTTTCCGGTCAATACAATTCTAGCATGAATAATAAACATTTATCATGAATAAGGAAATATAAAATAACAACTTTATGATTGCCTCTAGGGCATATTTCCTTTAAGCTCTCCTTCTTAGGCCATATGCCAGTCTACCAGCTCTACCAGTCCATCGCAACGGTGGAGAGGGACAACACGGTGCCGGACCGTTTTGAATGGCCATGTGATGCGACTGGGAATTACACCGCCACCTCGACATACAAGATACTTCGCATGGGGCACATTCAGTTCTCCACTGCCGGATGCATTTGGCGTAGTTGGGCGCCACTAAAATGCAAGATTTTTATGTGGTTGGCCAACCAATACCGTCTGTGGACGTCCGATCAGCGTGCCCGTCATGGATTACAAGATGCTCCATCGCCTTGCTACATTTGCCTACAAGACGAAGACAATGTCGACCACATCTTGGCCCATTGTGGTTACGCAAGAGAAGTGTGGCATTCATGCTTTCATGCGATGAGAATCAACATCCAGCCTCCGTCCACAGAGTACCACTCACAGAGTGGTGGCTACACCAGCGGCTGCGTTTCAACGGGAAGACACGAAGAGGGTTCGGCTCCATAACCATACACATTGCGTGGGCTCTCTGCAAACAACGTAACGCAAGAGTGTTCAACAACACCTCGAGACAGAGAACGGCGCCACAGCTCAAGATTGAAATACTAGATGAGATAGATGAATGGAGGAAGGCCGGTCTGGGCGGAGTTGGTGCGTTAGATCCTTTCGCGAGAGAGTAGTCCACTTGTACCTAGGGTGTTGGCGTGAGTGTGTTGGTCACCCGACGAGATGTTCGCATCACGTCTGGGCTCTTGTACATAACCTTCTGCCTTCTATAAAAATATGGTACGCCATTGACGTACTCTCAAAAAAGAATGTTCAAGCCCCCTCCGTGACTGGTACGAATGGCAGGATTGATGTTTTTTCAGGCAAGCCAGCCGTAAGTACAGCCTCCTTACTTTCAGAGGAATTGTTTGGGAACCAGCTGAACTTATTTGCGCTACAATCATCCCAAAAAATTTAGAGTGTATTTTGGCCTGCATGCCGAGGCTGGCTGCATGTGAGGGTATACATGGTCAAGAAGCTGAATGGGGTCTGCAGCTTGTATTCAGTTCTCTAGGCCCGAATATCCATTTCTGAGCCCAGACTCGTCTGCACCCGGTCAAAAAAATATTCACAAAAAATATTTAAAAAATCCAAAAAAAATTAGGTGGTAGATAACTTGGTGCGTGAGGTGCGCCTCAAATTTCAGATCATTTGGAAATATGGGTAGCTGTCAGCAAAAAAGATAAATTGGGTTAGAACAATACATGAACGGTACATTTTTTTACAGACCCCAAATTTGTCTTTTTTTTCGAGAGCTACTTAGATGTCCAAATGATCTGAAATTTGGAGTGCATCTCACGTACCAAATTATCTACCATGCAAAAAATGATTTTTTTTATATTTTATTTTCTACTATTTGTTTTGAACTTTTTCTTCAGCGCAGGTGCAGTTGAGCATGGGCACCAAATGGCTGCTCTCATACCTTCTTATCCAAAAAAAAAACTAAGTGGCTGAACTAGCAATCATGCAGTTAGGGACAGGAACGTAAATTCAGAGAGGAAAACTGCCACTAGCCCTAGATTCCACGAGCTTTTTCTTCTTCTATATAAAAGGCTCCAGATCTGCATCTGCCAGTCAGCTTCTCCCTCTTTCTTCACTTCTCTGCTGGTTATCCTTCTTTGCTTCTTCCTCGTGTTGCCATCTCAATCTTTTTCTCGCCGAATTTCTGCTTCCGCTTGCTTCCCGTCTTTCTTGGTTTGACGATACCGCCATATCTTGATTTCTTTGCCAAGAGCTTTCAAGTATAGTATACTAGAGATTTTCTGTATCGTGCTCGTGCTGTAAAAGGGCAATCCAGTTTTCCAACGGAATTACTCTTATGTTTTTGCTTAAGATGACCGAGGGAGCCATGCAGCAGTGATAGACAAAAATGACTCGTAATATCATGAGGTTTGTTCTGTAACAAACAAACAAACCATGATTACTTTCAAGCACTGTTGAGCTGCATCTCCATCGCTTCACAGAGTTTTTACGTCAGATTCTTATTTTTATTGTCCCAATCTGCGTCGTCTTTTTTAATTCGATGAATAAAAGCACCGCATCTCAATATGTAGGGATGCAGAGCGGACCTAGTACAAATCCATCTCCAGTTTAGTTTTGTGGACCTAGTACTACTCCAGTTTGCTAGTTCCGCTTGCATCCCTATCAATGTGACCGATCTGTTTCTGTGATTGGTATCTCGCTCAGTCATGGGGCCACCAATCTGTTTTTTTGCCGCAGACAGGCAGTTTTCACATATATCAGCGTGATCCAGATGAACAAAGCCGAATGCGGAATTTTTACCAAAATGAAACGTTCGGTTCCTAGTCTGCGCGCACACATTGGAAATTCACAGCAATAAGATGGGGCATGAACAAGAAACCTTTCATCGTTTAGATGATCATGCACACAATTCCCAGACTTGTTACATTCATATTCCTTTGCACCAACAGGAGCTGGTTTGCACAGACAACTGCTCACATCCATTTCTATACACACATACAATTTGCCAAGTAAACAACATACATGTAGAACCCACCCTAAAAAGGCCTAGAGAAAGGGGAACCTGCAAAATCCAATAGAATGAATTGAATATAGATATAAGCTACAGCACTGTGAAAATGATACATGGCGCTGAACTCATTTGTATCTAGAAGCTAGCAAGGGTGTCCCTCATCTCGGCAACCGGCATTATAGGCTCATTTCCGTAGATTCGTGTTACCATCTGGACAAAGCTCTCGTACTTGTCCAGAAACTCTTTCTGCAAACGTCAAGCAGGAATCGTTAAATTAACGTGATCTTGCTACTCTAGAAAATTATAAACCAACCATGACTTCAAACAAGCAAATGCAAATCGATAAGAGTGATTAGGCCGCTTACCTTGCATTTGTCCCATAGCGAGGGAAATAATTCATCAGAAGTCAATGTCTTCTGCAATCTTCTGTACATGGCACCAATTGACTTGTCAATCTGCATAGTTTCGAAATTTCATGAGTTCACTTTACATCAGCATCTTGAACAAAACAAAATGCTATGGGTCTCTGATCATTATCTCGAAACTAAAGATGGCATGGCGAATGTGCACTGTGATCCATATGAAGCCATGTTGAGACAACATTCAAAAATGGCATGCACTAAGTGCATATAAAATGAGTTGGACCCTGGAGTCATGAAACAATTTGTGTCTACTTACCCCAGATAAACTTGATTTCAGCACCCTCCTTAGATCAGTTTTTGACAACCCAAGCTGAAAAGGTATCTGAGGAGAAATCATAGAAATTAGTCGTTGCTGAAAAATGAGAGGGATATTGGATATCAAATAATTGCCACTTGACAGAATGTAGTACGCGCATGTGAATAACTAGAACATGTAATGATACCCGTTGCCTTTGTTTTCTTCCTGAACCCATAACAACAAAATGGTGCAAGATTTTTTTTAAAATAAATTTATAAATGTAAAAAATAATGTTTCAAATTTGTAACTAATTTTTGTAGAGCATACGAAAAAGCCACATTTTGCCAGTTTTTACAAAAATAATTCAATTCAGTATTGCTAGCAAGGACTAGAAACCAAACCATAGAGGTTAGTACAACACCTCAAAGTCTAAAACAGATACTATGTGTAAAGTTAGCTCACCTCCTCAGCAGCTATTGTGTATGTCAATTCATCGACTTTTCGAGAAAACTGAAACAGCCTCTCGAATTGCTGCCATAAGCCAAAGCAAGAAAGATCTCAGATTTCTGAAAGGAAGAAACATATCCACAGCAAGTAGAATCCAACTACATTTACATACAAGATAAATGAGTGAGCTGATATGACGAGTGCAAGCTTGTTCATAGGATTCGCTAGCCTGGTGGTAGAACTTTGCAAGAGTTGGCACAACATTAGCCAAGTCATAAAGACTGCATAAAACAATGTATATTGTTAGTCTCCTAGACCAATCTATGCATTAAAAAATGACAAAGTAACAATGCGACAAGTCAAATATATGATGCTAAGAAGAATTTACTAAGATTTAAGAGACAAGGAAAAATAACCTGTTCTGGAAAGCAGCATAATTCTCGATCAGTACAATATCCGCAGTTTTAGGATCACTTTGTGCAATTTTCTCCAAAGTTGTGAACATTGTGCTAACCTATTCCAGAGTACAAGGAGCAGTTTGTTCAGAGAGAAGGTTAAAGAAAGATCAATGGCGTAGTTAAAATGTATATTTATCGAAGGAAGTAAAACTTGTCAGCTACAAAAGATGCTAGTACAAACTGGTGATGTGCATAAAAGCAAAATAAGACTAACATATTAGTTCAATCAATAAGTCACAAATTTATAGTTACATATGGAATACCAAAAGGCAAACAGGTGCAGGATTGGAAGGCAGTTGTACTCACGAGCTTTGTGTATGCTTTATCAATCAAATCTCTAGATTGCCCTTGAATATATTGCTCCATCCGTGATGCAAGGACAGCAAATCTAAATAAAGTGATGAGCATAAAACGATCAGATCGTAAATTGTTTATATTTGCAAACACCATGGTAGATACAAAACAGACACTAAAATCATCATATGCAGAACATCAGCACAAGTGCACATTGAGTGTTACTTCTTAACAGCTCTAATATAGAAACATAGTCAATGGTGCACCATGAGTTATTAATAGAAGAACATGCTACTTAAAAACTTATCACGGATAAACACTGTCAAGGCTGAAAAACCAGTGGAAACTTGCTCATTATCACTGTTCTTGAAACTTTCTAGTAGCGGAACTGCATTTCGGCCCCCTAATGGGTTTTGGTCGATTAATGACACCATTAGTCCCTATGCTAGTTGGAAATAGTGACCCCTAAAGTGAAAAGAAAAGACAAGTCTTGGTTGTAAATTTTTATAGGCTTTTAGTGGATCAACTTTCCACATCGAGACTAGAGGACAATGGTACTGTCAAGAAGGGCACTTGCACTTAATCTAGAGATGATCACATTGCCAAATCTGCAATCATTACCTAAAGCTTTCCATAGAAAAACTCTCAATTCTAGACATCTCCAGAAGTACCCCTTAAGTAGCATTAAATAATAGCACAATGCTGCAAGGGATGAGGAATGTATATGCATTTTTTTAAATGCCAATTCATTAAGTTAAGTACCTTGGGATGTAGGCTAGAATTCCCGTTTGACGCACATTTCTTTCATTACGCTCAATTTGATGGCAAGCTTCATCGATGAACTGGAATCAGATTAGAACCAAAAGATACAAGTGAGAGGTAGATAACAAGTGAATCTCTTCTAGATAGCTAACATGCAGCTTTTCAGCCTCAATAGGAGCACTAACCCTGCTAAACTGTACTGATATTCTTGACTCCAGGTCATCAAGTAGTTTGCGAACAAAGCCTGCAGCATCAGCTTTCTGACCAGAAAGGTAACGTTCTGTAATACCATGCATCGAAATGCAACGCAAGGGATCAATCTTGTACGCCCAATCTACAACTGCATAAAAGTCTTCCTGAAAGTGATGGGAATAGAAGTGCATTCTTCGATCAATAAAAGGAGGGTGTGATACTTCATAACCAGTTGGTTATGTCAAAATGATTGTACATTTGACTTGCATAATAGAGCTAACCCCTTTTGGTCATATAAAACTGATTCTTCTTTTATTGGTTCTGTGTCAACATATACTGAAATGTACCTGGATTCCGTCGAGCAGTTCTTGAAGAGCATCATTCAACGTACCCAACTCCACAGACGTATTATCTGGAAAAAGAATCATAATAGATTACACATAGGGCTATTTGAGAGAAAATTCGCATACATTCCTCTCAACAAGATAACAATACCTGGTTTGATATCATTGCCATCCGGATCCATAAGACTCAGGTCATCATCATCTGGGTCATTTGCTCCAGATCTACGCTTGTTAACGTTCGGAGCACCAGCTGGAACAAGTGCAGGTACTTCAAAGCACATAAAATGTGCAAAAAAGGAACTCTGCAAATGTAATTAGTTGTCTGTAAAGATAAACAAGTATAATAAGAGCTGCATCCATGGAAAATAAGTATAACCTCATCCACAAGCAGCGGGATAAATATTGTAAGCATCTTTGAGTATGCATCAGATACTGTTGAAGTATCAGCACTACTGCCATTCTGGCCACCACTATTAGAACCTTCAAGCCAAACAGCTGGATTTTTTGGTGCTTTCGTACTTGCACGGAGTTCATTTGCAAATTCACGTGCCTGAGTCAAATTACATGAAAAAAATAATATAAATTATACAACTCATGAAATACAAGAGCTTAACTCATATTAAAAAAGTCAAGCATAACTGAGAGCGAATAGATTAAGCCTAAGTACAGCAGTATCATTATATCATACCATTCCCAAGTTTGCCATTAACTTAATGTTTTTGAACACCAAATGTAAGATCAGAGAATAACATGAGCATGTCAAAACTAAACAAATATGAAGGATGTAAAAGCACATAGGTAGCATATCAAACAACGTAATTTAATTATCTTTGTCCTGACCTCTCGACGAAGTAATAAATTAAGAGAATGACAGTATGCCTTCCTTAAGGGGCCTAAACAGCTCTTGTCCAGACTCTGCACACAAATGAGCAACCATAGGTGTAAAAATGGGAATGATGCCAATATGTAATAATCTGACATATTAGGAATAAAAATTAAGAGTATTATGACCTTTAAGTGCTGAAGAAGTCGAGCATAGGTCCTGCATTTGTACCTTAGGTCTGCATGATCAGGCCGCTTCAATTGCCCTCGCTACTTTCAGTTCAAAAAGAATTATCTAAGTCATCTCATCCAAAAAAGTGGAAAATGTAATAAACTACTGCAAACAATGAGACTATCACTAAACCTGAGAAAAGTAGCTTTTGTCGCTTATCATAAAGTCCACCAAGCTAGAGAAGTAGTTCCTCAAGAACTCTGATGCCCGTCGAACAAAAGTTATTTTCAGCTTCTCCAGTTCTGCTCTTTTTTCCCTAACCTGGTAGAATGAAGTTACTTCTTTTCTGGCTCGGAGTTGCAGAATAATGACTGAACTTAAAGCAATCACAAGCAGAACTTATAATTGTGTCTGTTTCTGAATTATTAGGCCCCAGTGACTCAATCTATCAACCGTATGCTGAAACAAAACATTTAGTAGCAGAAGCTTCTACCAGTTTGTTCATTTACCAATATAACCAATTCAAATTGCAGCCACGGTTTATTTAATGATCAGGTTGCCCCTACTACATTGTTAAGATGATAAAAAAATATACATGTATGGATCTGTTATAAAACTATGAGTTAATGTTCTAATAACCGAAACAAGAGTTCATAAGATAGCTTACAGCCCGCATATTAACATAGGATGGGTCCAAATTGGGCACTTCAAGGCAGCGAATAGCCCCAGTCAACCATTCACAAGCCTCAACATTTTTCAGCATACGTGACTCTTCAAATGAACCTCCAGTTAATGATGCTGCAAACTGCATTGCATTTCAATAAAGCAACACGGTATTAGGGATCACTAATTCACTATGGGAGATGAATATCCTTTGTGTCTGAACCATACCTCCTGCGGAATTCGCAACCGTTCAAGCAATTTCTCCAGCTCTTCAACTAGTCCTTTATTATTTACAGATTGCATCTCCAAGCCATTGTTACGTGATTCGATCTGCAAAATATGAGCATAATAAGGACTATCGTCAAAGAAAGTTGTGCTCTCCACATTTTGAGGGAGCATAAGATGAAACTGATTACAAGTATCCCGGTGTCATACCCAAGAAAGAATCCTACCGAGACTGAAACTGATTACAAGTGGCCAGTTACGGCCAGTAACAGGATCAATTGGTACAATCAAAGCAGTTAAAGCAGCTCATATATTTCAACAGGTTACTGCCAGTTGTGATTTGTGAGTATAATAAGGTTGCTACTATCCTTCAAAAAATCGGTTGATACTAATATTTTGGGTAGAATCACATTTCAGTGTCGTAAGTTCCATGGACAAGAAACAATCTGGTGCTATGGGCATGTGGCAAGCCCGCAGCAGCAATAAATAGCACGAGCTCAGCATGGGTTTATGTAGCAGCCTCATTCATGTGCATTAAGAAAGGCACACATGTGAGTCCGCTGCCTCATAGTGGGCTTGTGTATTCTGCCTTATATGTGTCCTCGGAAAGTGCCATAGGAAAGGGATTAGATTAAGTGCACAAATGCCTGGCTGTCTGTGGCATATGGTTGGTCTTTGCATCTGTAAGAACATGATTCAAATTATAAAGAGTACCATTCAGTTAGGAAGCTCAGGTTTCTGGTTCCGTTAGGAGTCAAGTTGTGATCGTGGATCGAGTCAATCATATATATAAAGGGCTACCGTGTAAGCCTTTCAATCAAGCAATGAAATTAGGCAGTTTCAGGGCATATTATAGTCTGGTACAGTGCTAAGTATGACTTGAGATGATTTAATGCCCAAACCATGTTGGTCTCTTACTAGTTCCAACAGGTAACTAAAAAACATACTCCAGCTAGTGCTAGTATCCACTAAAAAGCATACTCCAGCAAACCAATTTTATTTCATAGAGTCAAACTATAAGGGCTACAATTTTGAGCTCAGAAAACTAATATAGCAGTTGTGGAACATGTCGATTGGATGGATTTGAAAAAAAAAATCACTTCCAAAAGACATCTAAAGCTTATCAAATAGTGTTAGCATACCGACGAAATATCTTCTCTCATATGCCTCAGCTTCAGATTGAAAATTCGCAACCACTCATCCATATCATCTATGGTTGCACTAGCAGCATCAATACCCTGCAAAACCTACAAATCCAAGCAGTGGCCAGTCAATGGAATAAAATAGTGTGACAAAAGAATCAACTCATGATTTTAACAATAAAAGTGGCATGCAGGCAGCAACGCGGTTTGATGTCATACAAAATCCATTAGCATTGCACAGAAATTCGATGCAGCAAAATGAATAATATACCTCCTCTATTAAAGGCTCACTTTCCAGCAACTGATAGACATTAGCTGCTTCCAAAGCAACAAGCTCCTGCTTCAATCTCTCCGAGAAAGCATCGGCTTCACCAATGCCCATAACATACCTGCATTATCTACATTTGTCAAATATCTGCTGACAACAAGTATGCCAGGAATGCTAGGTTGAAAACAAGCAACAGAACAAAAAAAAAATACCACTAACAGAACAGAAATCAATTAGTAGATATGCAGCTTTAAAGAGCATAACTTAAGCTGACGAGAAAATATTGCTAAAAGAAGTAATAAAGCAAGAAATAGCTAGTAATATGGCCATTTCTTACGTGTCAAGAAGTGCCTCCATGTCCTCCTCCTCGTCCTTTGCTTGAGATACAAGATCATTTTCAACAGTAACTTTTGCCGTTACTTTCCTCTCGGTCTGAGTAGCAACAGATGTTTCTTGCCCTTCTTGGTTGTTATTCTCTTGGTTATCCAGTGTCAATGTATTTTCCTAAGAAGAGATAATTACAAAATATCAAGCCAACGGGCAATTGGAGTCACTTAATCTGTATATAAACCTATCGGACGCTTGTAGAAAAAATTAGTCCACTTGTAGTATTTTAGTTGAGAGACATAGAGAGGGTGTGGGTATGGGGAAGGTAAAAGCAGGTCTTGGTAATGGGAGACAAAGTTTCCATATGCACCTTTGCCCAGAGAGCTAACTCCACAATATCAATTCCAACAACTTTTGGAAGATAACTAAGTATCTCCTTGCAGATGTTCAAGATACAAAAAAGTAGACGATTCCTGCAAAATAAATGAACAAACAATTGTTAAAAGTCTCCTAGGTCACCACATCAATGTGATCTGCCTTAACTTTACCATCCAAACAGATCCGTGTTAGTCTGTTACATTTAGTTTTTTGCAATACATATACATAGAACTAGTTTGCTACTCCAGATCTGCTAAAGGACTGGGTAGCTTCAAAATATTGTTTCTGGTTAATCTCCCGTTTTTTAGTTAAAAGGCAGTGCTCCAGGCATTTTCTTAGAACATGGGCCCAAGCCAAAGCAATACAACACAGCGAGAACGAAATGCAAAAAACCTTTTGAAGAACTCAACATGACAATAGAAAGCAAAGCAGCCACTACATGTACAGTTAAGTTTTCTTGTACATATGTTGGGCAAATACAGCGCAGAAAATGTACAAAAAGTTTTTGGAAAAAAAAATTCAAAGGAGAGTAGACAGCATGTAAGAGAACATTATTATCATTTTCCTAAATGTGTAGACTTCAAAAAACGTGTAAAAAAGGAAGGAAAACAGGCTAACCAAAAGTAGGTGATCTAACACCACAAAGCAGACTTTCTAGGGAACAACCTGTCATCAATGTTTCGCATGGTCCATTGTGGAGGAGCAACAGTCTGACTCCTAAGGTTATCAAACCCCTGCAGTGCAGTTTATTAAATGGTTAGAAGTGGATATAACAAATAGCTTCTTTAATTGCTTCACAGAAGAAGAATGCAAGGGGAGCTATACCAGAACAAATGTGCAACCACTAGGGTCACTTGAAATAACCTCAACCTTTGTAAGATGTTTCAACTTGTAAAGTTTAGCTGGCTGAAACAAAAGGATCAGGTTAAGTTTCTAATAGGAGACTGAAAAGCAGAGGAAAAGTACCACAGAACGTAGTGAAAATCCTTTATCTGATCGGTTAACGGTGCATATAAAATTCAGATAGTGGGGATGTTATGCAGACATGATGATTCATGAGGTAGACAATGATCGAAATATAGAAGTGCTTATGCAGCATTAGCCAATAAAACTACACAAATCCAAACAGTTTTTTCATCCGGTTGACAACAGCATATCTACGTAGGTGAAAGCTTTAACACAATTAATGCCACTAGACAAGCCAATGCTGTAACTCCTGTTACAAACTGGAGAAGTATTAACTGGGAAGATTTTACAGTATATAGGAAACAAACCTCGAGTACTGCCCCTGATGAATATTTCAATACTCGGAGAAAAGCTTTATCTGGCTCGCCTTTTGACGAATGTTTAGCTGCATGAATTAATACTGTTAGCACATGCTGCAACATCTTGTATAATAGAACAGTTATTGTCTAATAGTTTCATAGCACGGAACAATTGAGCCATAATCCATTGTCATCCAAGCTACAGCAGGTAAATAAAAATATTAACCAATCTTTACCACTAAAGAAGCTACCGATGTATCTTTGTGTACATATCGTTTGGGTGGACAACAGTGACTGAAGTACAACTATAGTTGACTAGTTTTTTTTTTGCGGGAAAAGCTTTATC